>NC_057849.1:108919216-109221841 GCF_015237465.2 Chelonia mydas | reverse complement strand
GGGGTTGCGCACCCCTGCCCCGCAGCTGCGGCCAGCTCTGGAGTGGGGGCTGTGCCTCCTGCCATGACGGGGGGGCGGGGTTGGCCTGTCAGTCCCCTCCCCCATGGGACTCCATTCCTCCCCCCTACCTAGCCCCGCCGCCGCCACCTCCTCCCCCCCAAGTTATTTTTAGTAAAGTCATGGACAGGTCAAAGGTTCCTGTGAATTTTTGTTTATTGCCCGAGACCTGTCCGAGACTTTACTAAAAATAACCGTGACACAATCTTGGCCTTAATCATAAGCAAAAACCAAATGAAGCATAAACTATTAAAGTTTCTACTGAAGACAAGGCCATAGTCTTGTAGAAGAGTTGTGTAAATTCTAGAAGTTCAGGGGTTAGGAGTAAAACTCCTTAAAAGCAGTGAGAGGGACACCAGAATTGTTTCTAGCAAACTGAAGTATTGTGTGGTCAGGGGAGTTCTTAATCTACAAATTCATTTTGCGATATTGTATGCAAGCGTATGCCTAGAGCAGTTGATGACGGAGAGTGGGCTAAATGTTCCAAGGAACTACTGTGGGTTGACAAGCATAAAACTGACTCAGACTGAGCATTTCAAATTTAGTATTTTGTATACTTTTATTTTAGAAAGCATCAGATAGTGGTTAACTTTGTATTTATCATCAACTACTAAGGTTAGCAAAGTGACATGTATTATTTGGCTAGTTTTCTTTTTCTGTGCTTATGAATAAATGTTATGTTGGGTAAAAAAAATATGTTGAGAAACTTGAAGATCGCATTAAACTTGCACTGGGATTTCAGATACTCCTTGAAAACAGCAGTTTGGCTGTGATTGTTTTGATTTTCTTATGGCCATTTTTCTGAAAGCAGGGGTGCTTATGATATGTAGGCCCAGGAGAAGGGAAATTTTACTGCCCGTTTGCCTCATGAGCAATGAAAAATGATGATTCATCTGCCATGTCCTGTGAACATATGTTTCAAACTATGGAGTGATGAGCCAATTGGAAGACGAGAGAGAGGTGAGGCTAACCTGTGTTTGCTATGGCAGAAAATGTGGGATGAAACAACATCAGTTTAGATTGAGCGGAACGCCTATCTACAGCAAAGGTGCTGGATACAATGTTATGGCACTAGGCAGGTGAGAGGCTAGGACGTTGCAAATTATAGGTATGCAATTATGCAGTTACTCAATTTAGTTATGCATATATTAAACACTAAACTGAGTAACTGCATAATTGCATACCTATAATCTGCAGCTTCCTTGCCTCTTGCCTTCCTAGTGTCATAACATCCTCACTTCTCAAGTCCATCATCAAGGTTATAAACACTTCAGAGCAGGGACCTGTCACTTCTGAAGCATTTAGCGTTCTTGTAGGTGTTGTAAAATAATCCTAATGTTTATTCAGCACCTTATTGAACTAAAATTAGTCATACATTTATTTCCTCCTTTTAGCAAATTTGTTTTAATACTTGGACAGAACACTGTGAAATCCCTAAGCATAGAGCTAGGTGAGTAAGTAGTTGTATGTTTAAAATATCTTCCTCAAAAGGGAAGTGGAATCTTCATGGAACATTTCATTCAGCTGGGTAGGAAAAATACTTGCTAGACGTGAATAGCAAAAGTTCTAGACTGAATTCACAAGCAGCTTGGTGGCATGTAGGAGAGTATAATGTGTTGAAGGAATGTGGTCCTTCTGAGACAAGGTTTGAGAACCAGAGATGGATGTCTGTGGTGTAGGAAGATCCTTGTGAGGCTTTGATGCTATGTTTACAAAAGTCACTAATGACAAGCAGGCTTTCCACCACTGGTAAAATGGCCTGGAAAAGAAGGCAAAAGTTGAAAGCTTTTACTTTGTGGATATATCCCCACAAAAACAGAGAATCTGCACATCTTGAATTTTTCTGTGCTGCTGGTTGAACCTGCTGCGTCAGCTGCCCTGAGCTACAAGATTGCCTGCTGGCAACGTTGCCTCACTCTCCTCTTTTGAGAGCTGCTGTTTAATCAGGAGTGAGACACTAACCATGTGTAGTTGTCTCTGAAACATAACATAAGGCCCATCACAAGGAGACAGGCATACATGGTTTATAGACCAGATTATGGTCTATAAACCAGGTGCAAGGAAGCATACATATTTGACTACTAGCCTTTAGGAACTAAAATGAAAGCAAGTTTCTTTGAACATTACAGGACAGTTGTATTATCTAGGAGTTAAATATGTTGTCCTGTTAAGCTGAAGGTGGCATGTAGGGGTCTAATGTATATATTTAGAAACCCTGATGAACCTGAAATATTACTTACTTCTAAATTTGAACTGTTAGAAAATTCAGAAGATTTGGACAGTGGGAGATTGACTTACATTCTCTGCTTTAATGTGACTCCTTCGTTTTTTTAATTCTTGGGCTAATTTTGTTTACTGTGCATAACTCTGTGAAAAATCATACAATACCTCAATAGTAAGAGAATATGTTGGATATTTGGTTAGTCTGTTTTGGACAGGGTGTTAGAGAGTGCCTCACTTTTGTTAGGAATCATTAAGAAAGGAATAGATAATAAGACAGGACGTATCCTATTGCCTCTGTATAAATTCATGGTACGTCCACATCTTGAATATTGCATGCAGATCTGGTCGCCCCATCTCAAAAAAGATGTATTGGAATTGGAAAAGGTACAGAAAAGGTCAACAAAAATGATTAGGGGTATAGAATAGCTTCCATATGAGGAGAGATTAATAAGACTGGGACTTTTCAGATTGGAAAAGAGACGATTAAGAGGAGACATGATAGAAGTCTATAAAATCATGACTAGTGTGGAGAAAGTAAATAAGGAAGTGTTGTTTACTGCTTCTCATAACTCAAGAACTAGGGGTCAGCAAACGAAATTAATAGGCAGCAGGCTTAAAACAAAAGGAATTATTTCCTCACACAACGCATAGTCAACTTGTGGAACTTTTTGCCAGGGGATGTTGTGAAGGCCAAGACTATAACAGAGTTAAAAAAAGAACTAGATAAGTTTATGGAGGGTAGAGGTCCCTCAATGGCTATTAGCCAGGATGGGCAGGGGGATGCAAAACTGTGCTCTGAAGTATCCCTAGCCTCTGTTTCCCAGAATCTGGGAATGGGCGATGGGATGGATCACTTGATGATTACCCGTTCTGTTCATTCCCTTTGAGACTCCTGGCATTGGCCACTGTCGGAAGAAAGGATACTGGGCTAGATGGACGTTCTTGTGTCTAAAACCCAAGTTTTCTGTGGACATGAGGAGTCTAGAACGTAAAAATCCTTAGGTTTAGCCTGGCTATGAAATATACTTAAGATCCAGTCCACATTACAAACTGGAACAATGTCAGTCAGTTGAGGACTGCTGTGTTGAGTCAGGTTCCTTGATGTGGTTGTGTTTTTACTGCAATCAAGATCTAAATGGCTTATTCCCTGTAAAGGTTAAGCATGCCTGTTTCCTTGTTGAGGGTTTTATATTAATATCATTTATAGATTCATAGATTCCCAGGCCAGAAACGAGCATTGTGATTATCTAGTCTGACTTCCTTTATAACACAGGCCATGGAACTTCCCCAAAACAATTCCAAGAGCATATCTTTCCAATATTGATTTTAAAAATGGTCAGTGTTGAAGAATCCACCACAATCCTTGGTAAATTGTTCCAGTGGTTAATTACTCTCATCTTCTTTCCAGTCTGAATTTATCTAGCTTCAACTTCCAGCCATTGGATCAAGTTATACCTTTCTCTGCCAGATTGAAGAGCCCATCAGTAAATGATTGTTCTCCATATAGCTTCTTACAAACTGTAATCAAGTCATCTCTTAACTTTCTTTTTCTTAAGCTAAATATATTGAGCTCTTTGAGTCTATCACTGTAGGACATGTTTTCTAATCCTTTAGAGAGACAAGGTTGATAAGGTAATATCTTTTATTGGACCAACTTGTGTTGGTGAGAGAGACAAGCTTTCAAAATCACATCCTTTAATCATTCTCATGGCTCTTCTTTGAGCCCTCTCCAACTTATCAACTTCCTTCTTGAATTGTGGACACCAGAACTTGGCACAGTATTCCAGCAGCTGTCACACCAGTGCTATATATAGAGGTAAAATAACTTCTCCACTCAAGATTCTGCTGCTTGTGCATCCCAGGATCCTGATAGTTCTTTTGGCCACAGCATCATAGTGGGAACTCATGTTCAGCTGATTATATGTCTCATCCCCAAATCTTTTTCAGTGTCACTGCTTCTAAGGATAGAGTCCCCCATTGTAAGTGGCCTACATTCTTTGTTCAGATATGTACATTTAACCATATTAAAATGCATATTGTTTGCTTGCACCCAGTTTGCCAAGTGGTCCAGATCCTCAAATACAGAACAGAAACATTTTTTGAACATTTCAGCCTTTTCTGCATTGGTATTGATAATTCTACCATTTCCATCGTGTAATGGACCAATACTGTTGTCGGGATTCTTTTTATTCCTAATATATTTTAAAAACTCCTTATTGTCCTTAACTTTGCTGGCCATAGATTTCTCCATGTTTCCCTTTGCTTTCCTTATCAATTTTCTAACTTCTTATTTATATTCATTACTATCAACTTCCCTTTTTTTCCATTTGTTATATCTATATATTTGATAGCTGCCTTCAATTCCCCTCTAAACCAGGTCATTTTATTTTAATCAGCATGGCTTTCTCTCTCAATTGTGGGATTTTTCTCTTTTGGAGCATACAATAAGGTGTTCTTAAATGATTCCCAATTATTATTCACACTCTTTGAATTCAGTTATCCCTTCAACCTGATTTGGCTCATTGTTTTTAGCTTTGTGAAATTGGCCTTATTAAAGCACCAAGTTTATATATTACTGGTCTGGACTTTCATTCTGCTTGCACATCACAAGTGTGATCAAGTCGTGATCACTTGTACCTAAGTTACCATTAATTTTTAGTTCTGTGATCAGTTCTTTTTTATCTCTTAGGACAAGATATAATACAGAATTCCCCCTTGTTGGTGGCAACATTTTATTGAGTTTGGAAATTGTCATCTATAATATTTAGAAATTCAAAGGATATTTTAATACTGACAGCATGAAACCTCCAGCATATATCAGTCAAATTGAAGTGTCCTGTGATTGCCCAGATTTTTCCTCCTATATATTATAGATAAGTACATAAGGAGGCAGTTATTCTGTTTCTTAGTGTCATTTGGTGATCAGTAGCAGACACCAATTAATGCCTTATCTTGTGCTTTATCTGTGAGGACAGTGATCCATAATCATTCAAGATCATTTTCTTCTGAGTTCTCAGTGACTCGGAAACAGATAATGCCATTTTTGACATCCAGTGCCGTTCCCTCTTCCCTTTTGCCTACTCAATCCTTCCTAAATAGGTTATAGCCATTGATTTTTAACATTCCAGTGGTGTGAAAAGTGGTGTCACGTTTTTAGTAGCACCAACTAGACCAGATTTATGCTCACAAATGAGCAGTTCCAATTCCTCTTTTTGTTACTCAGGCTCCTAGCATTGTTGTGTAGACAATTAAAGAATGTCTTGTCTTCATATCCTTTGGCTCCTTGATGGATTTTGTTTTCAACATCTCGATTTTGTGCTGAGTGCTCATATCTTCCCTCTTCTTACTCTCTCCTTTTGCTGTTAGTTTTACCCCTTCCTGACTACTCTAGTCAGCCTGTCCCCAAGGAGACTGGTCTCCCTTCTACTGAGGTGGAGGACATCCAAACTATACAGTCCCCGTTACCTGTAGGAGGCGTACCAATGTTCCACAAAACCAAAATCCTCTACCCTACACCACTTATCTAGCGAGCAGTTCACTTCCAGAATCTTCTGCTTTCTGTCTTCCTTTGCTTCTAAGACAGGAATGACCTCCAAGATCACTTTGACATTCTTCTTCTTTTTCTTCTTCAGCATCCTTCTGATTACCCTGAAATCTATCTGTGAAATATCCCACGACACAATGTCATTAGTGCAAATACGAACATCACCAATGGATCCTTCTCCGTTGACTTCAGAAACCTATCCAATTTTAGAGTGACATCTTGTGTCTTGGCTCCAGGAAGGTAGTACGCTGTCTGTTGTCCATCTGTCCCTTGCAGAATGTTCTTTTGACTCTTCTGAGAACTGAATCTCCAACAAGGATTCTTTCTCTTGTACAATTGGAGAACGCTTTTTAGGCAAGCTTATTTTCTTACAGGTTGTGCCGAGCTGCCATCCACATGTGTATCCTGCACATCTCTCCATTCCCTTGGACCTGCTGGATCTTGAGAGCTGTCTTCAGAGTTTCCACACTGAGGATCTGATATCTATTCCAAACTTCTATCTGTGTGGAATTCCTCCTGGTCCTTTTCTCTGTGGTATTCAGTCTGCCCATCCTCCTCTGTCTTCAGCCAAGCCGCCATGGCCTCTTGCCTCTGGTGATTACGAATCACTAGACCTCTTCTCTGATTTCCTCTTTCTCCAGTTTCTTGGTGGCCAGCTCTGTTCAGGCACTGATCAAAGTTCCGAGGGTCAGAGCCTTGTGGCCTTTAGCAGGGACCCTGCTTACTCAGGGGCCCATGGTCTATCTAGCTATGCAGCCTGTATGCAGAGAACAAACCAAATAGCCCACAGATGGACAGGATGCACTGCCCACATGTCCCGTGACCTCCAAACACACACTTTACCTACTCTCCGAAATTCCTGTTAGCTGCCTCTATTAGCGGGGCTTGAGTTGAACCTGTTAAGCCTTCTGTGGCACTACTGTGGAGAGATCCACAGCTGTTTCCATGACCTAGATATGTGAATAGTTATATCAGTGAAAGGCCTGTTGTGGATACAGTTACACTGGTATAAAAATGTCAATATAGTACCCATTATCAATATAGTAATTCCCCTTTCTGTACAGAATATCTATACCACTATAAAGCACCTTGTACTGGTATACCTGCATCTGCACTAAGAGGTTGTCACAGACCTAAAAGTGGCAATACTCCAACAAAAAAAACTTCAAAAACAGACTCCAATGAGAGACTGCTGAATTGGAATTAATTTGTAAACTGGATACAATTAACTTAGGCTTGAATAGAGACTGGGAGTGGATGGGTCATTACACAAAGTAAAACTATTTCTCCATGTTTATCCCCCCCCCCCCCACTGTTCCTCAGATGTTCTTGTCAACTGCTGGAAATGGCCCATCTTGATTATCACTACAAAAGGTTCCCCCCCCCCCCCCCCCCCCCCCGGTTCTCCTGCTGGTAATAGCTCACCTTAAGTGATCACTCTGGTTACAGTGTGTATGGTAACACCCATTGTTTCATGTTCTCTGTGTATATAAATCTCCCCACTGTATTTTCCACTGAATGCATCCGATGAAGTGAGCTGTAGCTCACGAAAGCTTATGCTCAAATAAATTTGTTAGTCTCTAAGGTGCCATAAAGTACTCCTTTTTTTTTTAAAATCATACTGCTATAGTTAAAGCCATACAACTTTCTAGGGTGGACAAGGCCAAAGTGAATAATTTACCTTGTTCCTTGTGGCAGACATCTTTTGACTTTCTAACAGCAGAACTTCCACTTTTGGGGTTCCATGTAATGTTCTTATGCCCATATGAATGTATATATGCATCTTCCTAAAAAGCTCATTTTAGAATTCTCTAGTCCTTGATGTTACCAGCTATTGCTTTGAGCTATATTTTGATTATCTCAACCTTGTGTCAGTATGCCGCCTTTTTTCTTTGATCTGGTTGAGTTCTCTGGTGTATTTCCAAACACACATTAGTCTCTTTATCTGTTCCTCGCATTGTTAACAAATGATCATTAATATTTTTATTTTTCAGCTGACTTACGGTATTGCAAACTTCTGAAAAAGATTAATAAAAACTCCCTCTTGTTTTGTTCATTAGTCTGAGTTACAGCTTTGTTGATGCAGCCTTTCTAAGCATATTGCTTTGAGAGGTCACCCAAGAAATATAGGGCACATGCTGGCAGAATATACAATGAGACTACAGATGGTTGGCTAAAGTTTAATGCCAGCCTATTCTAAACATAATTTTAACTCAGACTAATTTACTGATTTACTTGTAAATTCTTCGAAAATTCATTTATATACTCAGAGTAAGTGCTGTAAGTTTGTGTGTATGTTTCAAACCATTAAGTCATCAAGTCTGACCCCTTATATGCCATTGGCCATAGAATTTAAATCCAGTTACCCCTGCATTGAGCCCAGTTGTTTGGGTTTGACTGAAGCATGTCTTCCAGAAAAGCATCCAGCCTTGATTTGAAGACATCAAGATATGGAGAATCCACAACTTCGCTTGGTGGTTTGTTCCAATGGTTAATCTCCTTCACTTTTTTTTTAAAGCCTTATTTCTAATTTTGAATTTGTCTGGCTTCAACTTCCAGCCATTGCTGCTGCTTAAGCCTTTTTCCACTAGATTGAAGAGCCTGTTAGCACCCTGGTATTTTCTCCCTCTGAAGGTACTTATACACTAAGCTAGACAGATTGAGCTCTCTAAGTCTCTCACTGTAAGGCATTTTTTTAGAGCCCTAAATCTTTTCAGCACTCTTTCCAATTTTTCAACACCCTTCTGAAAAGGTGGACGTCAGTATTCCAGTATCAATCACACCAATGCCATATACAGAGGTAAAATAACCTCCCTTACTTCTGCTCAGCACTAACCTGTTTATACATCTAAGGATCACATTGGCCTTTCTTTGCAACAGCATCACACTGTCAGCTCATGTTGAGTTGCTTCTCCACCATGACCCCTAAATCCTTTTCACATCCCTTTCAAAACAGAACTCAACTTTAACTGTGGAATTGGGACTGGTGTTTCCATAATTTAAAACAAATTAAACAAACCCACACCAAATAAAATTACTATTACGTAAGTGGGGTTTTTAACAGGTCATACTTCCTCATCCACTTTTTTCTGAACCCTTAGGCAACTCCACTAAATTTAGTTCATGCACTCTTTTACTAAGGGTCAGACACTTCATCCTCCAAATATACTCTAAAGAACCACCTTTACCCAACCACTCTTTGTGTACCATGAACCTTAAATACAGCTTATTTTACTATGCAACTACAATAAAATAATTAATTGTGGAGAAACTTGATTTAAAATACTGCAGGAGTGTAAAGAAGATTTCTAGAGAATGGGGATGAGTGGGAGATGATATTGGTGGGGGACCACTGAGACAGTGTTGATTCCCTCGTCCCATCTTTTTTTTGTGTACAGTATTGTCACTCTGTATCACTGAATCTCTGTTTTTTAATAATAAACTGATTCTTGTTTTCTGTGTGTGTGTACACGTATGTGTGAATATACATGATGTGCTGTGTATTAGGTGGTGATCCTGAGTTGAATGTGGTGTGTACTATTTGTGTGGGAATAGTGGATCTAAGAATTCTTTAAGTGTTCAGTGGAAAAAAGGCTTAGCACTCCAGAGGAATTCTTGGAGGACTCGGGAGTTGGTGTGTACCTGTTGCTAACCTGTACAGGGAGTATGAGGCCTGCAGAGGCCTGAAAAGTAGTGCTTGTTTTTGCCAGTGGCTGGTGGAGTCAGGGAGCTGATCCACAGCAGGCACTGGTAAGACTTCCTCACACTAAGGGCAGGTGGGGGGCGGTGCCTCACAACGCTGTATCTCTGGGCACCAGTGCTGGAACCAGGGAGGTCAGGAGGCCATGGCCTCCCCACTTTTTAACAAAAGAAATATAACTGCAGAATTCATGTCCCTCGCAAATCTCCTTCCGCGCCACCCCTCCACCCCTGCAAAATAATAGATTCTGATGGGGAGGAGCTGCAATTACACCTTTTGCCCACCAGGAGCTGCTGTAGTGCCAGAAGAGAAGTCAGCTGGCTCACCACCAGAGCAGCCAGCCACTGAGAGGGAGGGGGCACTTTGGCCTTGGGTCCCCTACTTCTACAAAGGTTCTCGTGCTCTTGTCCCTGGGAAGCATCACAGCAGTGTGTCCGAAGCGTGGGGCATGCTGTGCCTCCTGGGGGTTTGAGGAGTGGCAGGGAATGGATAAGCTTTTCAATTTTTTCCAGAGACTCTTATTTAATTTTTTAAAAGTCTCTGTTGTGATGAGTCTGAAGAAAAGCTTGGAAACGTGACCCAAGTGTAACTAATGCACTTTTATCTGCCAGAATTTGCGGAGACTGAAACAACTACTCTAGCGTATAGTAGCTGCTAAGTCAAATGGTAAGGACTCTGAGTGATCACTCCATCTCTGGTGCTAAAAGCCTATTGATGGCAGAGCTGGAGGGGTGTTGGCACGTGGTGGTAGAGTAATTGTTTTCATTTTCCTGAAGGAGGGCTGAACTTTCAAAAGTTTGGGAAATGCTGTGTAGGGTTTACTAGAGATTCATTATATTCGAAACTTAAAAGTTTGCAAAATTAAAATTTTGTTTTACTGTTTCACAGAGTAGTTGGGTCAGTTATTATTTTGTATAAATTTAAACTGTTAGCAATAGATGCTACTGAATTGATGTCAATATTGTTTATACATAAATGACATGTTTGCCCAGTGTTATGGAAGAATGAGGAACTTGTTATACAGTATGTAATGTAACTTTTGTCCACTTATATGTATAAGAAATTATTAGTTATTTACCACCAAAGAGAAGCTAGGAGAGTCAAGCATCATGTAGGAACTTTATTCATCATTTTATAGATTATCTATCTGATTTGCTAGAAGCCTTTAATATACTAGGTTTTCTATCTTGCTGCTGGTAATGAAATCTCACTTGTGCCTGCTATATTTGTAAACTGGTATATTGAGATTAAAATCAATTCTGTGGATTGCTTCTTTAATCTTGAAATAAGTGGATTGTGTTACTTTGCTACATAGTAAGAGTTTGAAGAATTGGACTGGTTTCCTTCACCAAATATCAAACTAGAGTCGAGTGAGTGTGTTGAACTTCCTATTTTAAACTTCATCCCTCCATCCATCCGAGTCTTTTATGGAACACTGCATGCAGTGTATGTCTCACAGTGTGACTATAGCACTCTTGTAAAGCAAATGTAACTTTGTAGGGTTATTTTTAAGTACAAATAATCTGATCAGCAGCACAGCATTTTTCACTTAGCTATGTTAAGAATAGGTAATCTTCTTGTACTTGATCTTTAACTGACAATATAGCTGTCCTCCATGATCCTATGAACAAACATAGAAAGCCAGGAATCCTTGTTTAGTTGGAAGGCATGAGTCCTTAAGACTTACTTGTACAGCTGTGAATTCATTAAAGAGCAGTTGTCTCTCTTATAAACACATCAAGAAGTTTTTGCTAAATTGTATTGTTTTTGAATAACTCCAGTCAATTGGGTAGTTTAGGCTAAAATGCTGTACGAGACTAAAATGATTTATGAATGAATTACTTAAACATCACTTCAGAAGTTAGCAATTGGGTGACCCTAAACGCTCTTACTATAAAACGTTCACTTATTTACACCATATGAGTGACACAGGCTCAGTGGCTGGAGATAAGCCAGACTATTTGGAAACATCCAGATGGTGAATAATCTATGTAACTTTTTATCTGCCGGCTCCTCACTATTATGAAAAGCATCCTGTTTAGGAAAGGAGCTATTCATATCATTCATAGAGGAGGAGACGCTGAGCATCTGCTTTCTCTCTTTCCTTCCTAAATTTTGGCTACCTAAGCACTTTCAAATAGGCTGTACAAAGTTTATCAAACTAGACAGGGACATACCAATGACGTGAGTAGCTGGGATATTTAAATTAATATTAATCTGGTTAGAATTGTCCTAGGTAGACTTTGTCAAAACAGCAGGTCACGTTCTCCAGTATCTGTAACACTTGCAAATATCATTACTACATAAAATTGGTTTTGTTTTGATTCTGTATGTCTGTGAGGTGACTTTAGAATTCAGTGTGGGCATGCTTATTACAGCAAACAAAGATGAAATACAATTTGTTATATTATCTTTCCCTTTTTTCTCTCTAACTCTGTTATCTTTATCATAAACAATCTTCTCTACCTCTCCTCACCAGTAGGACATGGTTGTTTAAAAAGGAGTTGACCGTTAACCTCCCCTCAAAGTATCCATAATGAAAAACTAATCCTTATTGAGAATCTTGGTTAGTATTTTTGTGTAACATCTGGGGAGGATGTTCACTTATAGCATTGAGCTATAGAATATCTGTCTTTTTATTTCGGAATGAGTAGAAAATTACGTTCTATTCTTTATCCCTTATGACACCCTGTGCCTACATATAGTAACTTGGCACATCATTAATCAGGCACATTGTAAAACGTGTAGGTGATTTTATTTATTATGTCCTTGTACCAGGCTCTATGTGCTACACTACTGAGAAGGTGGAGGCAAGCCAACTTCCAAGCTTTTTTCATTTTTATGACACTCTGACTGTATTTTTTTAGGTGGATACACAACGCAGCTATGTAAATATAAGATTTCCACTCTCTGTTGTGCTGTCTAGGGAGAAATGACTAATTTAGTCTGTGCAGTCTGTCTCAGTACTGCCAACCCCACATGTTCAAAAATTAGTTAGGACACCCCCCCCCCCCCCCATGAGTGGCTTAAAAATCACGAGACTGTTTAAATATAGCAAACTTTGGGTTCTTTTTATTTGCCTTCCAAGTTTTGAGCCTTTCAGGTGCATTCAGGTCATTGTTTTCAAGCGTGTCTCCACAACCCAGAGAGTTAGAAACTTACTTAAAATCATCACAGCTGAGTTTTTTTTTATCATGGAATCATGTGTCTTCAAGAACTGGGGCTATAAGTAAAACCCCAAATATTGCCACATGAGTTGGCAACTTTTTAAGTCTTCCTCCTCCCCTTCCTGTTGTGATTCTCCCACTTCCTCCCAAACATGATGGTGTTAGAGCATAACTCATTCAGCTCCCATGCAGCTGGTCAGGGAGTAGAACGTTGCTCTGCCATATTGGGCAAAGCAGGCCATGGATTTCCAACCAGAGAGCTGCAGTGAATGAATGAGCCATGTAGGAGCTGCGTGAGCAAGATTAATAGATTTTTTTTCTTTTTAAGGCCAAGAGGGACTATTTTGTCATTTAGTCTGACTCCGCACAGAATGGAGGCCGTAAAACTTCACCCAGTGATTCTTGCATTAAACCTATAACTTCTATTTGAGCTACGGGGTATCTTTTTAGAAAAGAGAGATTCCCACTGCCAGGTTGTTAAAGTAATGCATCACAATCTTCAAGTAACATGTAATCCTATTCATTTTAAAGCAATTACTTATAAAAATGTAATCTCGAGGGATCTTATTCCTTTCATTACATAAAAAGTATCTACAGTTTCTTTCCACTACTTCTGCCAATTACTACCTCCAGCTAATTCTCTCCAGCACCCAGTGCTTCCCTAGATCCCAGAATATGGAGTGCAGGGAAGTCCAGCCTCAAACAGCAGCCTCTGCCCTGCACCAAGCAGCCTTCTTTCAGTGTTGCAGAGGCAGCCCCAGCTTCAATCTCACCTGTTCTGGTAAGACAGGCAGGTAAAGTGTTTATTTAAAAAAAAAAGGGGGCGGGGCGGGCAGGAACTAAATACACACTCAGCTAATGTTTTGGAATGATGGATACAATTGTTTAATTTTGTGATGATCCTGTCCATTTTGGGATGGGTGGCGAGTCCGGCACGTACCAGCCACAAACTCCATAAAACAAATTGGACACACCCAAAACCAGGGCTGGAGAGTGTAGATACAATGATGTTGGACAATCAGGACAATGAATTTCAGTAATGGAAATTTCTGAGAAACGTTTGGTGTCAGAAGGGCAAAAGCCTTTCTTGTTTCTTCAAGTACCTCTTGTTAAAGCAAATAGTTTGCACTTGCAACACTTCTCTACCTTCTCCTGTTGAACCCTTTTAGGTTAGGCCTGGGTGCTATCTGATGCATGAATTGAAAAGTTTGTTTTGTTACATTTAACAAAGGGATCATTGAATATTTTTTTTCTTAAATGTTTTTGTTATGATAGAAAAATTCTAAATGAGGTAGAATTTAGAAGTCTGTTACTAGTTAACATACAGACTAGAATAAACATTAGAAAGTGACCTGAATGACTTGTAATCTTTGCCTTTTGATTTTTATCATTCTGACAAATAATTTGGTGGTAATAAACACAGAAGTAATCAGTAATACTTTACAGATCACTTTCTGAATCTAGTAATTGGTAGTTTGTAGTAATGGTTTTTCAAAGTAACTTTCATAGTCCTACCCACAGCAAAGGTTTGGAAATAGAGGTGGTCTATTGTGGTGGATTGCTATACAAAACTAAAGAAATATAGTAAGTCTTAGTTCCAGGAGTAACAAAGCAGGCTCCTGCTTAGCACCTCTCTGGTTTTGACTCTTACATATGGCATACACTCTTAAAATACTGTTCTGAGCACCTTATGCGTCAGATTATCTGCTAATCACACAACTGGGTCATTTTCAAAGATCTCAGTCTCCCAAAATGTGGTAGCTTTTTTTCCCCTTTGTCATGAACATCGTACAAATATTCTTGTGAACAAAATCTTTTGAGGTCTTCTGCAAAACCTGATTTTAATTCCTTAATTACTTCATGCATCAAATCTATGCCACATAGCTGGACATGTCTTCTCCCATTCTTGGGGTGATATGTATGTAGAATATGCAACAGAACTACAATACTGTCACAGGTGTTGGCTACTGCCTCAAATTCCGAACATGAGTGATGCCTCAAAGCTCCTGTGATGTGTATGTGTTTGGAGTATACATGTAATAGTTTAACCACCTGTAAAGTTTCTGTGTGGAAACTTTGTATTCTGTCTCTTCTCCATTTCACATAACTTTTCCCCATGTGCCTTATTTTCCAAACCTTCTATAATTTGCTGCTCCACTCTGATCTATCTCCAAGTCTTAAAAAAAATAAAATAATACATGAAACTAGACAGTATTTCAATGAAAGCCAAATTACAGCTTATAAGCAGGACACTACTATTTATAAAAGGCAATATAGCATTTATCTTTCTGCACACACACCCCCACTACTATTTTGACAAATAATAAAACATCAATATAGCACTCACTAAAATATTTAATCTTTCTGTGTATTACTACCCATATTACTCCATTATATATTATATTAATCGTTCCTGTAAGAATCATTTATATTTACCCACAACCAGTGTAATTGATGTTAAACTCTTTTTAAAGTTTATCCTTCCATATGTTAATATTGTACTCCAAATTATTTGAAATTTCTCCTAGCTTTATACTTCCAAATTTCTTTAGCATACGCTCTTATTTGCCCTCTAAGTAGTTTACAAAAATATTGATTAGTAAATGACCAGAATGGACCTTAATCAAAATCTCCTCCCAATTTGACACAGGCACTAATTATACTATGATAGATTTTTTTTTTATTAGCATATGGTGTAATTTCAGTAGGAGAATGAGTCTTGATATGTCTTCAGAGGGCGAAGACGTACTAGGCCATCTGGGTTCTTTATCCACTAAATTTTCATGTGAAAGAAAATAAGTTACATGGTAAAATTTATTAGATGATGTTGCCTATTATTTTTCAACATTTCCCCTTTAGGTGCTGACAGATTCATCACTTTATTAACAATTCGAGGAATTTACTTGGTTTGAAGTTAAATTTAGTGACCTACAATTCATTCTCCCAACTCATCTTAAAATACAAACATGATGTTTACCCTTTTTTCCAGCCCTCTGGGGCCTCACCTGCCATCCAGGAGTTCATGGTTTCAACACTGCAAATACTAGTAGTTCCTGTAAGTACTCTATGGTGAGCTCCGGTAGACCAATTTGATTTTAATACCCTCAGGTTAAACAGCTCTTAGCCAGCTCTTCCCCCCATTTTGTCTAATAGTGTCTCTTTCCATTACTTACTGCAGGTATCTCATTACTAATTTAGGTAATTTTTATTGTCTTTTTGACTTGCAGCCACCATCAGAAGCTGCTAATCTTAAAGTTATGATGTAGTATAGTGCTCCCAGCTGTCAAGATGGCACCCAAGTTCACTTCCTTCACAGTGATCAAACACAGAGCCATCCACTTCATGCAGCATCTATTCTTAATCAAAGATATAAAGTACTGATCCTGAGAACTGCTGAGTTCCCATCGCACCATTGGAGTCAATGGGAGTTGTGGGGCTCATCACTTCTCAGGATAAAGATATTTATATGTAATAAAAAAAATGTTGAAACCATCTTCACAAACTTCCCACACATTTTACCATTACTATATGGTGCTGGTATGTGTATTTAGACATACATTTGAGAGAGAGATCACTAGACAAGGGATGGTTCCAAGCTATTTTTTTTTAAGTGGTCTTGTTAATCCTGGGGCTTAGTGAACCATCAAAAATATATAGATTTTTTTTTATTGCAAAATGGTCTAGTCCAGTTAAGAATTTATAAGACAGTGGAAACTTGCTTTAAATTGTATTTCATCTGTCCCTATCATAATCATTTGTGTCTGCTTGAATCCTACAAGTAATGTGTCCAATACAAAGTTGCTGAAGATGGAATTGCCTGCTAGGGCTATAGAGCAGTAATGAGATTTGCAGGAAATAAGGATAAAGATTGTAAGGACTCTAATGCCTTGTTCTCAGTTACAAATAGATTAAGAATAAGATCCAAAAATAAAAAGCACCACATATAACACTTTTATATCCTTAAACCACTGACTTTGTGTGTGTGTGAGAGAGAGTAGTAAAAATGCTACTCCAAAAAGTAACTTGATATGAATTCAAAACTGTTGTGGACATGGCTGCAAAGAACTATTAAAAAACATGTGAAGGATTGTTTACAGAAAAGGCCAGGGATCAATTCTCATTAGTAAACAATGCCAAAATAGGAAAGCTATTTAGATTAAATATTGAAATTTTTATAACCATGAGAACAATTAAGCCCTGAAACAAGCTGCGGAGAGATTGGAAAATCACCTTCACTGTGATGAGACTAGATGCCCATCTGTCAAAGGTGGCATGGACAATTAGATTAATCCTGCTGTGTTGCAAAAGGTCATTTGGGTCACAGAGGACCTGCTAGAGGTCCTCTGTGACCCAAATGGTTCTGTGAAAACCGAGGACATTTTGTATGGAGCATCTGTGACTGCATAGTCCAGTTGGCTGTATACGGAGACACCTCACTATTCCAGAGGTGGGCAAACTGCGGCCCGCGGGACCCTCCTGCCCGGCCCCTGAGCTCCTGGCCTGGGAGGCTAGCCCCCGGCCCTTCCCCTGCTGTTCACCCTCCCCTGCAGCATCAGTTCACTGCACCACCGGCACAATGCTCTGGGTGGCGGGGCTGCGAGCTCCTGGGGCAGCGCAGCTGCAGAGCCCGCCCTGACCCAGTGCTTTGTGCTGCGTGGTGGCATGGCTGGCTCCAGCCGGGCAGCGCGGCTGTAGCGCCGCCAGTCACCGGTGCTTCAGGCAGCGTGGTCAGGGGGCGGGGGGGTTGGATGGAGGGCAGGGAAGTTTGAGGGGGTGGGCAGAGGTTCTGGGGGGGCAGTCAGGAAGGGGGGGGGGGTTGGATGAGGCGGCAGGGGGCAGTCGGGGGCGGGGGACCTGGGAGCAGTCAGGGGACAGGGAGCAGGGGGTGGTGGATGGGGCAGGAGTCCTGGGTGGCCCAGCAGGGGGCGAGAAGCAGGGGGGTTGGATAGGGGTTGGGGGCTGGGCCAAGCCTGGCTGTCTGGGGAGGCACAGCCTCCCCTAACCGGCCCTCCATACAATTTTGGGAACCCGATGTGGCCCTCAGGCCAAAAAGTTTGCCCGCCCCTGCTCTATTCTGTGGTCACTAAAGTTCACCTGTAGAATTTAGGCTTTGCTGTGACAGACTGCTTTTCTTTTAATTCTTTTAATGCCATATCTTTCTAGAATTAGAATGTTAACATCAAAGCAGGGTGGATTTGATTTAAATCAAATTGATTTAAATCATGATTTAAATCACTAGTCAGGAAGACTCGATTTAATCACGGATTTCTACATAAAAGTGCATTCTTGTTGGTTGTTATAACCTTAATACATATTCTTCACAACTCAGAGGTAGATCAGACCCAAATTGGGTCTCCTTTACAGCCTGCTGCCATTATAGGTTTTCCCTTCTAGTGAGAGAATGGTATGGTAGATCTCAAATCAATGAAGGATACACTCAGAAAGACCTCAAGACTTCTGGAATATGCTGCTCAAACAGTTTCACTTTTTCTACTGCCTGTCCCTCCCTTCTCACATTTATCTCCAGACTTCTTCTCCTTGTCCAGATCTATTCCACCCCCAACAATCTTCTATTCATTGAACTTTTTGAAACTTTGCAAATTTGTGTACACAGGGTCAATCCCTTACCTCTCTCTAAAAGTGCAGAGGGACAATAGGGTTGAGGTCTGTTATTTCATTCATTTATTCAACATTTTTGCTGTTAACAAGCATGTTATCTCTGAAGACACAAATCCACAGTTTGAGAACTGCAAAATTAAGCATCTCTGATGGTATCTTCTAGATTTAGCACTGAGTCCCATTGGGTAGGTAGAAAGATTAACCTAAATAATCTGTACAGAAGCCCCTGGAACCCTTAACATTGGGTTCCTAATCCATGAACTATTGGAACTCATTTACAAAACTTTTCTTAAACATTACATGAATATATTGTCTCATACTATAGAATTAGAGTTTATAATCCCCTGTTCCATGATGAGACATTACAGCTCAAAGATATATCTTTATCTTTAGCTAGGTTTTTTCCTCAAAAAGCATTTTATCAAAAAAATCATTGATTTTTATCCACCCTGCATCAGAGCTATATTTTCACCAACGTATTACATTTGTCATTAAATGACAACTAACTTACACAATTGTGTTAACTCTCCCTAACTTACACAATTGTTCCGTTCCAGAAAGCCTTGTGTAACCTGAATTTTATGTACATTGGAAACGTATATCGTGCAAGCATAAAAAACAAACAATTGCAACAAAAATATTGCATTTACCTTAATCCTTTGTTACCCTGGCACACTGAAGGCTGCATTTTGGTGGTGGATGACAATGGGCTTAATTTGTAGATGAGGAAAGAGAGGAGGAGACAGGCATTACATCATCAGGGTCATCAGAGGGGGCTTTGGAGGTGGAAGGCTGTGGAGATGTGGACGTTGCAGGGCCTTTCAGCCTTCCTTACAAACTTATCAAGAGATGACTGGATAGTGTGGCCTTTTTCCTCTCTCCATATATCTGTCTATAGCAGGCCAGCGTTTCGTCAATGCCTCTGTTCACTTTCAAGAATCATGAGGAAATGGGGTCCATCTTCTCAAACCTTGCCATTGCAGAGTCAATCTCACGAAATGCAAGTGCCATCTCCTTGGTGTTGAAGTATCGTGGCTCTTCTACTTCTTCAACTTCATTCTCTGCTTCAGTCTGCTGTTTTATTGCTTCTGATTCCATGGGATCCTCATTTGATGATTCAGCTCCATGGGATTCGATAAGCTCATCCACATCACCAACATCAACCTCCAGCTCAAGCTGCTCGGCAGGCTTCACAATTTCATCTGTCACCTCCTCACGTGTTTTGTCTCTTTCGAAACCTTTAAAGCTGTGTACGAACTGTGGGCACGCTTTCTTCCATATGACATTCAAACAAACTTGGGTAACCTCTGCCCAGGCCTTAGCAATGTTTATGATGTCTTGGTAAATGTTATATGATTTCCAAAAATCGTGTAAAGTCTTGCCAGTCTCTCTGTCAGTTGGTTCTACTGCTTGTGCAAATGTTCTTTGTAGATAATAAGCTTTAAAATTAACAATGACGCCCTGATCCATGGGCTGTAGGATCGAAGTCATGTTAGGAGGCAGAAACACGACTTTTACATTAGGGTGAAAGTCGTCTAAATGTGCGGGATGTCCAGGAGTATTATCGAAGATAAGCATAGTCTTGAATGGGATGTCGTTTTCTCTGCAGAATTTCTCCACTTCAGGGATAAATAAATTTATAAACCAGTCTTTGAAAAGTGCCATTGTGATCCTAGCCTTTCGATTTGAACGGAAATGAACTGGAAGGGTAGCCTTGCTAATGCCTTTAAACGCACGGGGATTTTCTGAATGATAAACAAGCAACGGTTTCAATTTGCAATCTCCAGCTGCATTACCCCCAAGCAAAAGTGTTAGCCTATCTTTCGCAGCCTTAAACCCTGGCATCATCTTTTCCTCGTTTGAAATGTATGTTCTGTCTGGCATTTTTTTCCAAAACAATCCAGTTTTGTCGACGTTAAAGATTTGCTGTGCTGTATAACCACCCTCTTCTATAAGTTTTCATAACACTTTAGGATACTTTTCAGCTGCTTTTGTATCAGCACTAGCAGCCTCACCATTCACTTTTACATTGTGAAAATTTGCACGTTGTTTAAATCTATTAAACCACCCATGACTAGCCACAAACTTTGCGTTAGGATCACTGTATTTTCCCTTTACGTCTTCGAAAATACTTTTAGCCTTCGCTTGAATAATCATTAGTTTTTGAATCTGATCTTCCATCCACATTGTTAATAGCTTTTCCATTTCATTCATAGCACCAGAACGCTGCTTCATTATGACTATTGATTTTAAAGGAGCAGAGCCTTTCACATACTCTTTTATACGTGCACTATCATTCAAATACTTTTCACTGTTGAGGTAGCTAAATCGAGTTCACAAGCAATTGACGACAGGCTTTGTCTGCCTTCATACTTTTTCACTATTTTCATTTTCTGCTCTAAATCAATCTTCTTTCACTGACGAACTGCTCCTGCACTCTTGCTATCACTTGGTCACTTTCCAGGCATGATTTGAATGAAATAATAGGGTGAAATAACAGAAACAGTATCACTGAAATAACAATAGACTGAGAAGCTGTGAGAGTGCAAAGCCTTCCCTTGTAGGAGATGCTACTGCTGTATTCCTCCGCACGCCGCACTACAGTACTTTGCGTTTCTGTATGCTACGCAATATTTTCCGCAACTTAAACGTTTTATTTATGCCTCATGGAACTTTTTGCGTAAGGTCGAATTTGCATAAGTCGGGTCTTGCGTACCCAGGGAGCGTCTGTATAAAAAATAAATACCTTAGGCCCTGACACTTCTAGTATATGCTTTTTTTTTCTGTATTGGCTATAATATCCTGGAAAAGGCTTGATAATCTGTTTAAAATTATAAATCTTTATTTTTTTCAGTTGTCTTGCAAAGCTCTCTTCATTTTACATTTAATATTCAATTTCTGCTTATGAAGGCCAGCATGGAAACTGTTACATTCGGAACAACCAGGGTGCCCTAGTTAGAAAAGGAACACACTGCTCAGCCGTGTAGCACTGTTATGTAACATTTTAGTTATAGTTTATAATATATTTTTAATCTAAACAAGGCTTCCCTGCAACTGTTTAATCAGCAGTTTATAATTCAGAAGACCCAGTAGCTGAGGAATGACTTATCTAACTTTACTCTGGCATTTCTAACAAGTTGGGTTGGTGGCCTGACACTCACTGAGATCCTGACATTCCTTTTATTGCAGTACCATAAAGATTGAAAAGAGCAGCTGCTGTTGATTTCAGCATATCAGATGATCACAGCAATACATAGCAGAGAGCATGTGAAACTTCAGTACCACTACACTCTGCAGTGGTTAGAGTCTATTTAATGTTCCTGTATCTCAAACATGCTCAAAAAAGAAAATTGCTTTGTGTTTAATTGCTTGGGGCGGGTTGCTTGTTTTTCCTGCTTCCTTCTCCCATTGCTAAAGTGCTTATTCTTTTCTTTGAAGTAGCATTTTTTAAATTCCTGGTTTACAGAAAACTAATGCTTCTGTACATTTGAGCATTTTGATTTATTTTCTTTACCTATGTTCCAAGTCGCAAATGAGTCAGAGGAGCATAAAACATGAAGGAAGAGAATTGTTGTATTGGCTATTTGACTGTGATTTTTATCCACCCTGCATTTTTACTCCACTCTGGCAGCCGAAATTTTCAGAGGGGTCCATATAGTATACATCTTACTGACTGTTTTGTTTCAGTACTCAGAGCTTTCCTATGACTGATCCTAGAGTGGAGGCTGAAGGGATGTATATAGTAGCAATAATGCACATGGATAAAGCTTTCTGCAGAAGCAGGTGAATCTTGGGTGGGAAGGAAGAAATTATAGATTACAAATAAAGGGCAAGAGTCTGAAAGGTTATGTGTTGTGCTTTGTTGTGTCATGAGAGTGGCTCTGGAAGTTGGATATGAAAAATGTAGAGATAAATATTATTGGGTTGTAAGCAGGGGAGGGTGAGGTTGTTTGGGTAAGTCTTTGTAAAGTGCCTAGCACACATTTTAAACTTAATAATAATAAAATTTCCATTATAATTTACTATTCTTGAATTCAGATTTCTGCAGGTGGAAATTTGTGTTGTGTTCTCATATCGTCTGCTGTCTCTGGGCTTCTCAAGGATACTTAGAAATCTACTGTTTACGGGTTGGTAGGGTTATAAAATTATTTAAGGCTAGTGGGTTTTTCTCCCCCGTATTGTTTCATTTTCACTTAAACCATCTCTGTCCTTGTCCTGTGTGTTTGGGAGTCTTGGTAGAGACCAACAAAAATGACATGAGGACTTAACTATCAATCCTCTTATCCCATGAGGTTGTAAGTGAAGGCACAGTGAGATACTTGCATTACCAGTTGGTGTGCTTGTTTTGCGCCATGAGTAAATAATACTAATAACTGAGGTCTTGTCAGACCCGCACCTATGAACACTAACTCTTTTAAATATAATATACACACACATGTATGTGTCTGCATGTGTTCACACAGGCTTTTTTAGGTTTCTTGTTTAGATGGGGGTAGCTACCAACCCCCATATTGGCTTTAACTGCTCCTTTTGCTTGGATTGGGAGCGATCAGCTGTGGTTGGGATTACAAAAACATTTAGCAAAGCTGAGAAATGAACTGTTAGGGAGTTGGGATAGGGAGTGGTTGTGTCAGACTTGGAGGAAGTAGTTTTTTGTGTGGAGGGATCAGCGGTTGCTGAGGCACAGTTGATGATCTGAGGGTGCAAATACCCTTGTTCCTCAGTGTAATTTACTTATGTGCTCAGGGCTCAAATGGTTAAAGTGATTTATAACTTCAGTACCTTAAACTTCACAAGTTGCAGAGTAGCAGCCGTGTTAGTCTGTATTCGCAAAAAGAAAAGGAGTACTTGTGGCACCTTAGAGACTAACAACTTTATTTGAGCATAAGCTTTTGTGAGCTACATCTCACTTCATCGGATGCATTCAGTGGAAAATACAGTGGGGAGATTTATATACATAGAGAACATGAAACAATGGGTGTTACCATACACACTGTAAAGAGAGTGATCACTTATGGTGAGCTATTACCAGCAGGAGAGTGGGGGAGGGGGGGACCTTTTTGTAGTGATAATCAAGGTGGGCCATTTCCAGCAGTTGACAAGAACGTCTGAGGAACAGTGGGGGGTGGAGGGGGGGAATAAACACGGTGAAATAGTAACTTAGGCTTGAATAGAGACTGGGAGTGGATGGGTCATTACACAAGGTAAAACTATTTTCCCCGTGTTTATTCCCCCCCCCTCCACTGCCCACTGTTCCTCAGAAGTTCTTGTCAACTGCTGGAAATGGCCCACCTCGATTATCACTACAAAAGGTTCCCCCCCCCCCCGCTCTCCTGCTGGTAATAGCTCACCTTACCTGATCACTCTCGTTACAGTGTGTATGGTAACACCCATTGTTGTTCTCTATGTGTGTATATAAATCTCCCCACTGTATTTTCCACTGAATGCATCCGATGAAGTGAGCTGTAGCTCACGAAAGCTTATGCTCAAATAAATTTGTTAGTCTCTAAGGTGCCACTAGTACTCCTTTTCTTTAAACTTTACAATAAATTCTCAAATTAATGTTATGGAGTTTTCACACTGGTTACTGATAAATTTTTGTTTTCTTCCTCTAAAGATTATTATAGCCCAGAAATGATGGGGTTGAAGACCGATCAGGAAGTCCTTGGAGAACTTGTGAGAAAGAAAGTTCCAGCAGTGGCAGAGTTAATAGATCGACATGGTGTCATGTGGACTCTGATAGTGTCACGCTGGTTTATATGCTTGTTTATTGACATTCTTCCAGTAGAAGTAAGTATAACTTGAAGATATTTTAATATACATGAGTGGAGAACAGGGGAGTTTTGTGCAGTATTTTTTAAAAATGTCATATGCCCCTCAGGTTACCTGTGTAGTGGTCTCCTGTCTGAATGCATAGAGCTCTATGAGAGAGAAACCAACAGGAAATGAAATAATGGCAAAGATAGCGGGTTATGATAAGGTATACCAAGAGTCCCCAGAAAACAATAGGGATACCATTAACTAGGGGAATACCCCTAGCGTGGCTCCACTACTCTGGCAAGGTTTATTCTTTCCAGACCAAAAACCCAGGGAGCATCAAGGAGACACAGACAGACAGAGCATGCTGCGAACAGGACAGTCTGCTTCCCCCAGCTGAGGGGAGCTTACTAAAGCTGGCAAGGAAAGATTTAGGATTACTTAAGAGGATATATGCATATAGACCCTTTGCTCTGTGAACTATGTACCTTTGGATGAATGAATAAATAATGCTTTGTTTTGAAGAAGCTGGTTTTGTGTCACTAATCAATCCCTATTGCAGGTTACTGGAGGAATCACAGGTGCCAAACCCAGTTGGGCCTGTTGGGTTAATAAGGTGGGGAAATGGGCTACAGCTCAGAGATCCAGTCTAGAAGTGGTTAGACTGGGTTTCCACCCAGAGTGAGGTACAGCAAGCCAGTCCTCTGACCTGAGGGGTGTACTGGAGGAGGGACAAAAAGGGGTTTAAGGTGTGATTTGCCTGATAACTGATTTGTGAGATCATTGTCCCACTGATAATGCCTTAATAATCAGTACTGACTACAAAGCAGCAAGAGAACCTTTCTAACAGCTTTCTTCTTCTACAGACTGTTCTCCGAATTTGGGACTGTTTATTCTATGAGGGATCAAAAATCATCTTTCGTGTGGCCTTAGCATTAATTAAGCAACACCAAGCTTTTATTTTGGAGGCCACAAATCTCCCTGACATTTGTGATAAGTTTAAGCAGATCACCAGAGGGACGTTTGTAACAGAGTGCCACAGCTTTATGCAGGTAAGTGTTTCCAGTTTACAGTGCAGAAGAGGTGAAAGCTATGAAACCAAATAGACTTTGAAGGGCCCAAAAGGTGTCTAGGTTGAACGGCAGTTCCATCTCCTCAATCACCTGGCTTGGGGAGTCCAATGGTACCGGGCTTGACCGTCTCCCTTGCAGGGCTGGAGTCGATGGTGCTGGCACCAAAGTTCTCGGCACTGGGTGCTCCTCCCTGGGACGAACCCCATTGGCTGGCTCCGAAGGGGTGGGTCTCGGAGTCGGGGATCCGCTCCTTCCCTGCTTGTGGTGCCGCTTCTGCACCAGGGAATGGGACCGGTGCTGGGCTGTTCCCGCGGGTCTCTCCCACAGTCCTTCCGTGGTGCTGTTTCTACCTCTGCTGCCGGGGCACTGCGCACCGATGAGCTGGGTGCCGGGTCTTGCTGCGCCGGTGTGGGTTGCAGTCTAAGTGCCGCCTCTATAAGAAGCTGCTTGAGGTGACAGTCTCACTCCTTTTTTGTTCTGGGGGGAAACCCTTTACAAATCCTGCACTTGTCCGCTTGGTGTGCTTCCCCCAGGCACTTTATATAAGCGTCGTGGCGGTCCTCGTCGGCATGTTCCAGGACTTGCATGGTTTGAACCCCTGGGGCTTAGGCATACCCCGAGTCCCCAAGGGGAGACCATGGGTTGGGGTGGAGGGGAAAACCCCACTCCCAACAGCTACCTGTTGTAACAACAGAAAACTACTTAAACTAAACTTAACTCGACTGGCGATAACTCTAAACTGAAAGGCTAGAGAAACAAGGAGAGCTTGCTATGCAAGTCACTGGAGTTCCAACGATCGTCACTTGCAGTAAGAAAGAATTGAAGAGGCGCCGGGTCAGCAGGGTCATATATTGAGCGCCACGGAGGCGCCATTCCAGGGGGCTCCACAGCTGACCCGATGGATGCTGCTAGGCGGAAAACTTTCGAACGACTGTGCATGTGGCATGTGCGCTCCTAATTGGAATTGATATGAACAATCATTCGAAGAATAATAATGGCTTATTCTACCAGAGCTCAGTTTGCTTCTTCAGCCTTCCTGAGTAATTACAGGCATCTGCATATCAGCAACATGGTTGTCTTTGGACTCTTTTTCAAGACGTTATCCCATCATTTGAGCCTCCTGAGACAATGCCAGCTTTGGCAAGTTAGTGCCGCAGTCTCTCTTCCAATGATCTGAAATCCCACCAGCTGTTTAGGTGACTTTGTAACTTCCCAAAGTGAATGTATATGTGCACAATACACCAAAAATGGTTACTTACCTGTACAGTAACTGTTGTTCTTTGAGATGTGTTGTGCACATACACCTTCCACAACCCTCCCTCCTTTCCCACTATTTCAGACAGCATTTCACAGGTGGTGGGAAGAAACAAAGAGGGAGGTGGCAAACTCACCCCTTTATGCTCTTGGCTGGGTGCATGAGGAGAACAGGGGCGCATGTGCCACCTAGTGGTACTGCTGGCAAAAGTCTCTGACTTGTGTGCATTGGGCACACAACTAAAGTGGAACGTATACAGGCAGAACACATCTCAAAGAACAACAGTTACTGCAGAAGAGTAACTGTTTTTTTATGTTGAGGTATAATGCCATACAGACTTCCTCACCATGGCGCTGAACAAAACTTGCAGCATGTTTTTTAAAGTTTACTTAGCGTTCATAGCTCAGTTCTGTGGGCGTCTCATTTTTCCTTCTCCCTATTCAAAACAGATAACTGTTCCTAAAGGAGTATAGTGTCTCATCTGTGGCACTCTTATAAATGACCTGTTTGAACAATTAGAAGGCTGATGTGGGCTATGAGACAAAATTTTTGATATTTATGTTTAAGCCATCTCATGTTTGACTGCTATGTCTTCAGAGGTCACAATGCAGTTGAAGCAACAACTATTGTGTATGTTTGCTAGCATCTGAAATATTTCTGTCTAGAATCATGTTATGTCCCTTCTGTAACACTGTCTTTGCATAACACTTCCCTAAAAGTATAGTTTAGGGGAGGAGTAAATGTACAGGTGTTTTATAGTAAAAATGGGGTAGAAACGACATAGTGAAAAGATCTAAATGGAACCATGGAGCCCAGATTACTATTTATTTTCACATAAAATGGATTTGGTTTTATTTACAGTTTGGCTTTGGTGAATTTAGATACGTGTTCAAAAATCAAATGCACAGCTACCAATTGGGGAATAATTGCTGAGGCAGTAATACTGCTGAAAAGGACCTGGGCATTATAGTGGATCACAAACTGATATGAGGCAACAATGTGCTACGGTTGTGAAAAAGGCTAATATCATTCATGAGTGTTGTATGTAAAACATGGGAAGTAATTGTCCCACTCTACTTGGCCCTGATGAGGCCTCAGCTGGAGTACTGTGTCCCGTTCTGGATGCCACACTTTAGGAAAGATGAGGAGTACTTGTGGCACCTTAGAGACTAACCAATTTATTTGAGCTTAAGCTTTCGTGAGCTACAGCTCACTTCATCGGATGCATACTGTGGAAAGTATAGAAGATCTTTTTATACACACAAAGCATGAAATGAACAAATTGGAGATAGTCCAGAGGAGAGCAACAAAAACAATAAAAGATTTAGAAAATCTGAGCCTGTTTAATCTTGAGAAAAGACTGAAGGGGATCCTGATAAGTCTTCAAATATGTTAAGAGCTATTATAAAGAGGACATTGATCAATTGCTCTCCATGTCCACTGAAGGTAGGACAAGAAGTAATGGGCTTAATCTGCAGCAAGAGAGATCTAGGTTAGATATTGGAAAGCTTTTCCTAACTGTAAGGTAGTTAAACTCTGGATTAATCTTTCAAGAAATTTGTCATCACTGGAGGTTTTTTAAAATAGGTCGGACAAACACCTGTCCTGGGTGGTCTAGGTTTATTTGGTTCAGCCTCAGTGCAGGAGGTGGAGCTTGTGGACCTCTTGAGGTCCCTTCCAGCCAGACATGTCTATGTTCAGTGCTGAGCTGCTACTCATAGAACCATTGAGAAACTTTATAGCGTATGGCAGAATTAGTGTGTAAAATTAAGGACAACATAATACGGTTTCAGTTGGCTTATTGGCTTACTACGGAACATATCTCAGAATTCACTACATTGTTTGGAACTTTATTTTCATACTTATCTTGAATATTGCCACTAATTAAGATCCTCTGGATAACTGTGCGTGGTTTGGAGTCAGGAGACTTAGGTTCTGTTCCCAACACTGCAGCTGATAATACTTACCCACCTTATGAAAGCACTCTGATCTGTGGCTGAAGAGTCTTAAACAGTGCCATGTGCTGAAATTTACAGTAGGGACTTAAGCATTTCATTAGTGCTCCTTTCATCTGTAGGTGAAATGTAGGAAGACTTTCATACACTTTTTTCTGGGATCATGTTTTTAACTAACAATTCTTTGTTTTAGAAAATATTTACAGAACCTGGAAGCTTGTCCATGGCAACAGTTAACAAACTTCGAGAGACTTGTAGAGCAAAGCTGGTTGCTCAGGGATCAACCAACAATATTTAAACAGATGGTCAGTTACCACAGAAATTGACACATTCCTCTACTTTAACTGCACTGACGGAAGCACAATTTCTAAACTTTCCATGAGTGTCAATTGACACTTGACCAATTTTTCCTGCCTTTCAAGTAAGTGTTGTAAACATTTTGTATGCTGTCAGTAATCTGGTAACTTGAACCTTTTACAAATGGTTGAGAATATTATCTGAGTAAAATGTGACCAATGTGGGCGACGTCTTTAAAAAGTCACTACTCTTGTTTCTCTTCAGGGCATTTTGTAATGTCTGAGTAAATAGCTGGATAGAGCTGTATGTACAATTCTGTATATTATTCATGAAACCACAGCCATTTGTACAAAATAAATTATATTTATTTGTCGAAATCTGTTTTACAGAGTTCAGTGTTGCTAATGTACCTTGGTATCTGACTCCCAGGGTCTGGCAGTGACAGACCTTCTCAGAAAATGAACAGCCCCACTATCTCAATCTTCCCTAACTATGAACTGCTCTTAGCTGCTTCTCTTCCCTGTACTTGCCATTACAGATCTGCTCACTGCTTCCCTCTCGACCACCTTCCTTTCTCTTTTCTCACTCTTCCCTGGTGCTGGCCTGCAATGTGGTGGCTGCTTCCTAGAAGCATTTAAAAAACTGAAATAGTCTAGCACCAATACATACCAATGGAGTGGTGGCCTGATATTTTCACCAGATGTTACCATTATTTATATAGCTCTCAGCAATTTTGTAGGTTCTTTAGACAAATAGGCATGCCCTCTACTCCGAAGAGTGGAAGGAAAGGGAGGGAGGAGAAATGGGGGTTGCAGTTATAAAACAGTGGAGTTACTGGTGGTTTACAGCATGTTCTTTTGTTACAAGATGTTTCTATATGGTTGAGACAAAGTGGGAGGGGAGTGAAGGGTGGAAGAGTGAGTAAAGGGGCTGAACAAATAAGAGAGGAAAGTGTGGGAGTGAAGGACAGGAGCACACAGGCAGGCATAGAGATTGAACGTCTGAACTCAAGAATAAGACACAGGGAAGGAATAGCAGCCTGCGCTCAACCCTAGTGCTGTCCCTCCTCTAGGTCTTCGTAGGGGTAGGTTACATCACCTTTCTGGAGCTAGAGAGGGGTAACGTAGGGGGATGAATCACAGTAAAATAAGGAATTAATTGTCATGCTTGTGCTACAGTAACTGAGCTGTTACAATGGTCACCCCCTCAGTGTGTGGTATGGTGCTGTCAGCTGCAAGCTTGGAGACAAGTGCTGCAGCTGTTTTAAGCAATGAACTTTAGGCCTGGGTACATCTCTGTCAATGCTCTGAGGAAGCAACAGGAGTGTTTTAGCAGGGCTGCCATTAAGCTACATGCACCTTTCTTTAAACACTATTATAAAAGATCAGCCTGACTGTTCCTAAGCCACCCCCTGGGGCCAGTCCAGGAGAGGGGCAGAAAAGTAACCATAGCACATGGGGTTCCTCAGTCTTAGTGCCTGCCAGTCATCAGTCCTCTAGCCTGCCAGTCCATCTGCAGTCGAATCCTGCCCTCCACATGTGCAGTTAGCCCACACTTCCTGATGTGGTAACTGCTGGTTCCTTGTCAGCGACTGGTCAGTCCTATATGCCTGGCTCTCCGCTTTCCTGCTGCAGCCTCTGCTCAGCCTACTCTCCTCTGCCCTCAGGATAGAAGAGGAGGTTACTTACCTGTAACTGGAGGTTCTTCGAGATGTGTGGCCCCTGTCTGTATTCCAGTCGTAGGTGTCCTTTCCTAGCAGTGCCCATTGACCTGAACATGCATCGTGCATATCCTTGTGCTCCTAGACGAGGTTATAATAGGCCATGCAGGCTGATGCCTCTCCAGTGACCCTCTTACCACTGAGTAGTGCAGTCCGCAGCAGAGGGGATGGAGGGTGGGTGGGTATTGGCATACAAATAGGGACCACACCTCTTGAAGAACTTTCAGTTAAAGGTAAATAATTTCCTCCTCTTTGAGTGATGGTCCCTATATGTATTCCAATCATGGGTGAGTAGTGAGCAGTAATCAGCATGGAGGTGGATGTGAGGATGCAAGAGGAGATGCAGTACGGCATGGCCCACTGTAGGGTCCTCAGCCGCCCTTTGGGCGATGGTGTAGTGGGATGTGAAGGTGTGAACTGAGCTCCATGTTGCTGCATGACAGATCTTTTGCCATGAGATGTCTGCTAGGCATGCAGATGTGGCTGCTTGCCATCGCGTAGTGTATGTTGTAACTCAGGCGGTGGCATATTGGATAGCGTGTAGCATTCCTGGATGCACCTGGAGACCCATTTGGAGATTCATTGGGAAGAGAGGGCTTGGCCCTTGGACCAGTTGGCAATGGCTACAAGGAGTTTCATGGATGCTCGAAAGGCACGGGTCCTGTGGAGGTAGAATGCTAGTGCACGATGGATGGTGAGGGAGTGAAGGCTCCTGTGCACATGGGAGGTGTGCGGTTTGGGACAGAACACAGGGAGGTGAACAGACTGACTGAGGTGGAACTCTGACACCAACTTTGGGAGGAACTTAGAGTGAAGCCATAAGGAAACTTTATCCTTGTGGAATACGGTGTGTGTGTGGGGGGGCAACCATCATGGCTGCTAGTTTGCTGGCCTGTCCAGCCGAGGTATGGCTACTAAGAACTTTACCTTTAGATGGGAGAGGGAGCACGTTGCCAGTGTCTCAAAGGATGGCTTCGTGTGGAGGATCGCTGCGATAGTGTCTGAGAGTAGCTGACAGTTCTGAGATTGGATCAGAGGAAGAAAAGCCTGGCATGCTAAATGAACTGCCCACACTTCTAGGACATTTTATGTGGATTTCAGCCTCTCGCAGTGTACAGATGCCCTGTGCTGTGTGATGGTCTGGGTAGCTCCCCCATCCTGCAGGCCATCACAACAGACACTTCCCTTGCAGGATGGGGGAGGTGAATGGGGTGCTGACCATGGAGGGGTCAGTTCACCATGTGAGGGAAGCCAGAATTGTTTGGGTGATGATGACTTGCTTCCAGATGGTCCATGTGGTGTCTATAAAGGGAGAGGAACCACGGTTGGAGGCAGTGCAGTGTCATGTAGGTGCAGGCTGCCATACACCCGAGGAGGGAGAGAACAGCAGATTGCGCTGCAAGGGTTGTGGCGTAGGTCCGTCACTGTGGCTCCGTGTTGCAAAGCAGGCTTGTCTGGGAGTGCCAGTGGGGCCAAATCCAGGGTGTGGGAGGAACCTTACCGGCAGTGATGGATGCTGCAGTGGTGATTCTCACAGTCCCAGGTCAGTGTGTGCATGTGATCCTGTGGCTTCCTCTAGGAGATATCCTGAGATGACGTTCCTGTGCCCCCCACATCTGGGGCAGGAAAGATGTACATATTGCATGGTGACTGGTGATATGAGCTTCCCTGAGGCAATACTGGCAGCTCTGGGGCTCATTGTTCGTGGAGAATGAGCACAGGCACAAAACACAGGTTTTAAACTCTGGAATGTGGGGCATAGTCCCAATTGGGACAAACTATCTCTGATTAGCAACTAACTCCATGTACTATATACACTAACTATGCTGAAAAAATCCCAAACAAGAAACTAGACACAAGGGAATAGATTACTCTCTTAGGCCTGGTCTACACTATTGAGTCAAGTCCACCTAAGGCAGCTTATCTCAAGCCTTGCTCCTGCGGATGTAAGTTCCCTATTACAGTGCCATAATAACTCCACGTCCAGAGGCATAGGGCTTATGGCGGTGTAGTTAGGGTGATGCAGTGTCTGTGTAGATGCTCAAGGTGGCTTCCATCAGTTGTCATTCTTGTCAATTTCACAGGTTGAGCTGTCACCCTGGGGAAGGTGGGAGGTTCCAGCCAGAGCTCAACTGCCCCCAGGTGCTCTGCTCGGAGCCAGGTTGCTGCCCAGGCTCTGGTTCCTACTGGGACCCTGGCTGCACTGACTCCTAAGCTTGGAGCCTGTGGGACAGCGAGCTCAGGTCCTCAGTCCCCTCTCACATGCTGCCCTTCTTAAGTCAGTGGAAGTGCTGCTGGTGAGGATGCACAGCACTGACAGGAGCTTACTGTGGACATGAACCACCCCAGTAATTACTGCAGTGGCTGTAAGTTGACCTAACATAATTGACTTGAGCTTGTAGCATAGACATGCCCTTAGTGAAAAGGCTAAGAGCATGAAGGCACAGGAGTTCTGACTCAGGCCTTGCAGTGGTAAGAGGGAACAGAAGAGGTATGGCTGGGTCAATGGACACTGCTAGGAAAGCCTTCCACCTCTGGTCCAGGGCATGCTGGTGATTGGATTACATAGGGGGACCATTACTTGAAGAACTTCCTTTTACTGTATTTGACAGATTATGGATCAGCTCATTAGGTGTGAAGCAGCAGTGTCATTACCATATATAAGGTGTAAGTACTTCAGAGTTGTATGTGGTTAGTGTGAGCTCAAACATCGCAGGTTTCAGATGGACTGATGCTAGGGAGCAAAGTAGGAGAGGTGGTTATTGCAGGCTGTTTGTAAGGCTTGGCATCAGAGCAGTGTAGGCAACTTAGAGGAGTCTCCCCTGCCCACCTTGCTAACTCAATACAGGTCCCATTGTATTCTCAGCAGGTGATTTGTGGCTCAATGGACTTCAAGCTTTAACTGTGTTCTACCCAGTAATTAACAGGATGTACTAAATAGCAAGTTTCCTTCCTTCCTAGATGCATTGACAATACTTTCTCAGGCTAGAGCTAAATGTGTATTTCCTAAGCAACAGGCCCCACTGCTGCTTTTGAACCTATGCCAGAGCTGCAAAAATCTTATTTTCTTGATACTTTTCCTTTTGATGTTACTTACCTTTTCTTCCCTGGGAGTGCTTATGCCCTTTTCAAGAAGGTGTAGGCTTCTTCTTGCTCCCCCACCTAGACAGTGTTACTCATTGATCCCTCTGCTCTGAACTGAAGGATGTTTTTCTGGGCTGAGTCTTTTCCAGATTGTCATTTGCCACTGCATTAACTGTAATGCTTATTTGAAACAGAGTTCTCCAATTATTTTGCCTGTTTCTCTTACAGTATTGCTTTGACTTTTAGCTCTGTCTGTTCATAATGTATACAGTAAATATATTCTGAAGTGACCATGAAAGGGCTGTATGAGGGAAAGCCTCTATCCACCACATGCTGGCAGGTTTGAGTCTTCAGTATTCTGCCTTGGCCCTGCCCTAGGGAACACTGACCCCTCTTAAGCATTACCACTCAATCAATCTGCTTTACCTATTAAATATAAGAGCAATGATGTTAGTGGGTAAAGCATATAAACACAGGCTTCAGAGTAGCAGCTGTGCTAGTCTGTATCCACAAAAAGAAAAGGAGTACTTGTGGCACCTTAGAGACTAACAAATGTATTTGAGTGTAAGCTTTTATGAGCTACAGCTCACTTCATTGGCTGCATGCAGTGGAAAATACAATGGGGAGATTTTATATACACAGAACATGAAACAATGGGTGTTACCATACACACTGTAACAAGACTGATCAGGTAAGGTGAGCTACTACCAGCAAGGGGCAGAAAAAACCTTTTGTACTGATAATGAAAGTGGGCCATTTCCAGCAGTTGACAACAACATGTGAGGAACAGTGGGGGGTGGGAGGGGGGAATAAACATGGGGAAATAGTTTTACTTTGTGTAATGACACATCCACTCCCAGTCTTTCTTCAAGCCTAAGTTAATTGTATCCAGTTTGCAAGTTAATTCCAATTCAGCAGTCTCTCTCACTAGAGTTTGTTTTTGAAGTTTTTTAGTTGAAGAATTGCCACTTTTAGGTCTGTAATCAAGTGACCACTGGTGCAGTAGAGACTGTCAGATTTCTGCTTCTTCCAACTATTTTGCTGAACTGTGAAGTCTATGCCCACACCACCTCAGTAGCCCAGACCATATCTTTCAGAATTCATTTACACTTATAAAAGTGTTACTAATTTGTCCCAACACACCCTTGAACTGGGGAAGAACAAACAGCTTCTAACTCCTATTTAAAAAAAAAAAGGACCAAGGGAGAATTGTGTGTTGCAAGACTTCAGCAACTGCTGCAGAAGTCAGACTCCACTGAAAGAGGGATGGGCCTGCACAATTAGAGGATTTTATGCCCCTCAGTAGGAGAAGAAATGGAAAGTTTTGGCAGGTCTGTGATAAAACTAGCTCTGATCTGCCTGAATGTAGTGAGTTGCCACAAATGACCAGCCCTTCCAAAATGGCAAAGGATTCCCCCACCCAGTGGATGCATCTCCTCTTAAATAGGTCTGGCCATCTTCCTGCCAGAGAAAAATGTAGAAAGTCAAGCTATTCCCAGACTCCCTATAATGCTATACTACTCCTTGAAATAGTAATCCAGTCCTTTCAATGTTACTTAGAACAGTTTAGTTAGTGTAAACCTGATGGGTACACTGCAAACAGAAGTGGGACTACAGCATGAGTAGGTATGCCTGCCATAGTTTTGTTCTAGCTAGCGCAGCTAGAAGTGTCAGTGAAGATACAGCATCACAAGCCTGGCAGTGACCTTGGATATGTACAAACATCTCTAACCTGTGCAGAAGCCCATGCCAACTAATGGTGTACATCTGATTAAAAGGAGGAGTACACCTACCCTGATTATTTTAAAGTGAGGAGGAAGGGGTGTATGCAGCTTCACTATTTGATCAGAAATATTTTTTAAAAAAAGCAAGAGCAATGTTATGTAGAAAGGTACTGGACACTCTACAGAAAAATGTGTCTTTATTAGCATTGTTATAGGCAATGCATACATAACAAATCCTTAAAGTGTACAACCCCAGCCAAGTTTAAGCAAGAGTCTGCAGTAACAGGATTGCACTGGAACATCCACCAGAAGAGACTGAAAATCACTTTACAAAAAAAAAAACCAAACCCATTTTATATTTTTAAAAGGGCCAGCTCTTAAGCTGGCAGAGCATCAAATATGGAATTGTCCAATTGTAAATATGAGTTCCTAGAACATTTGAGTATTGCATTGTTCATACCCTGCAGATGCCACATATGCTGTGTTTAAAGCTTAGTAAAACACAGATGGGGGGAGGTGGGCAGGGGAATTAATTTTTAGATTTTGATTGGTCAGTCATTACTTACTTTAAAAGGTATCAGTAGAATTACTAACTTCATCACAGGAGGGTAGTAGTACCAACAGTGAAAGCTTCCCTTTGTTAGACTTAAATCTGAGTGAATGAATTAGCTACACCCCAGTCTGGAATATTTCTAACTGACATTAAATTCATGCCAATTCAGAAAAGCACTCTTAGGGAGTTAAATATTTAACCAGTTAGCAAAATTAAACACCAGAATTTGAGAGGTTATTCCTTCATGCATAATTAAATGCTGCAAGATGGATTCACATTTAATGAAGCAGAATTTAACCAGAAGCATTTTGTAAGAAAGACTGTGCTCCCTTATAATAAGGAATCTCAGTTTAGGGGAAATTAATTTATCCACTTCTTGCAACTGCTCTTTATCAACCCCTGGATTCATTTAAGTGTAAGTCATTAGATTGTTTGATATCCAGCATGGCTTCTCTTTCTGCCAATCAAATAAGCAATCAAGACAATCAGGACAAGTCCAGCAAGGGCTGCGCCAACAATTATAGGGATCACCATGTTGTTTTCATCCAGTTGACATTCTTCCACTGTAGAGGAAAAAAATTCACATTAGGCACTGGTCCATTGACAGGAAAGGTACCAAACTCTGTTGATTTCATGTTGGAAGATTCTACTCCTAGCATATAGATAAATCCCAAACTTGAGCCAGTTAACTTCTAGCCTGCCAGCAACAATGGAAGGAGCTCCCTTACCATAGCCACTGTAAGTCAGCTTGCTTTTCAAGATCAGTAACGAACAGCTTGTTGTGTACCCTTTTGATAAACAGTACTATTGTGCAGTAAATCACATGTTGTACACGCAGTGTAACAGTGGATTTATATGTACAAGTTTCCCACAATTAATCCAGCCAATACTACACGAGGCGACAAGTAGCCTCTCCTTCCTAGCTACCCAAAACACAACTCTCACCTAACACCTTCCCTTGTGACTATAACCATAGAGATGATTTAACCAGTTGGGAACTCAGCTTCAGATCTTTGTTCCTTTGGTACGATTGCCCAAGAGAACATTGGTGTGGAAGTCTAATTATAGATCCTCTAAACAAACTTTTCTGTGCACAATTGTGTGCTTCTGTTTTTATATGCACTGTTTCAAGAAAACTTTGCATTTATTTACACATAATGCACTAGCCTTAATCCAGACACTCAGCTAGCTGTACTTGTTGGTCTGAATCACAGTTGTAATGAGGCATGCTGTGAATAGGAGCTTAGACCAAGCTGAATTTACTCAACTGGCTACTAACTCTAAAGACTAGATTCTGAAAAAAATATGCTTAAATCAGTAAAACATGCAAGTTCAGTAAAACCTTTAACAACACTTTAAAGTGTAGATGTATGCAGTTTTTTACCTGCTCCAAATTGGTTTCCATCTATCTTGAAAACTTGGACCCAAACATCGAATAAGTTGACAAAGGCACCGGCTGAGACCCAAAGTTTCTCCTCTGCATTACACTTATAGGAGTTCCCCACTGTAGCTCTCAGCTCACTCATGCTGTTGTTAACAGCTTCAAACTTTGGTTCTGTGCAACAAAAAGCAGCATAAATCACAAAATACATTTGAAAAACCGAAGCAAAGGCTTAAGAAAATTCAAGTAGTTAAAACAGAACACACATTCCCCCCTACCCCCACACTTCACCCTCAGTATTTGTGTGCACATATCGAGGCTCCCTTAATATTTACAGAGCTAGTCTATGACTTTATTTAACAAAAATCCTTTTACCTTTAGCTTCAGAAGGCAAAGTTGTGGTCACACTGACACCTTGCAGGAAAAACTTATCAGTACTCGTATTCTAAAAAAAAAAAAAAAGTTGGCATCCATCCATAACTTTTTAAACAGTCAAAGTACAATGTAGTTCTACAATTGAAGAGTTTAATGCACCCTCATTAGAACTGCCAAGTTCACTAAAAAAACCAAAACAAAAACCCAAGACATTCTAGAATGTGATACCAACTACAGTTTTAGCAAAAACCCTGGAGAGGGATCCAACTTAGGGAAGAATATGCCAGGTAAAGTGGTCAGGCTGAAAATGCCCTGAGACTTTTTAAAGAGCTACCGAGTTAGCAATTGAACATGGTAAACAGGACAGACACTCTCAACACCACATCAAAAGCACAACCCACCATCCTGGGTCAGCATGGGAATCTGTACAGTAACTCCTCACTTAAAGTCATCCTGGTTAACGTTATGTTGCTGATCAATTAGGGAACATGCTCATTTAAAGTTGTGCAATGCTCCCTTTAACATCATATGGCAGCTGCCTGCTTTGTCCACTGCTTGCAGGAAGAGCATCCCGTTGCAGCTAGCTGGTGGGGGCTTGGAACCAGGGTGGACCAGCAGCCGCCGCCCCCCCACTCCCCTAAGTTCCCTGTGCAGCAGCTGCTCAGCAAGCTATCAATTGCTGGCAGTTCAGCTGTCCCCCCTTCCACTGCCATGTGCTGCTCCTGCCCTCTGCCTTGGAGCTGCTCCCCGAGCCTCCTGCTTGCTTGGGGAGGAGGGCTAATGTCAGGGTGTCCCCCTTCCCCCTGCTTACCCCATCTCCATAGAGCAGGGGGGGACACATGACAGGGCTGAGAACAGAGGGAGCTTCCTGGCAGCAGCTGCTGGGTCTCAGCTTGCTGATTAACTTAACAAGGTAGTGTACTTAAGAGTGGTGTCAGCCTACTTAAAGGGGAAATGCACATCTCTCTGTCTGCCATGCTGTCTCCCCTCCCTCCATTCATGCTGCCTTGTGGAGTGTGAGGCTACATTAACAACGAGTTAACCCTTGAGGGCCAGCCGAGTGCTAGCTCATCATTTAGCAGTAAGGCATTCCCTGGGAAACATCCCACCCTCTGACTCCACCACCTCAACCAAGCTTCACAATCATCATTGCTGCGTACAGTATTAAATTATTTGTTTAAAACTTACCGTGTGTGTTATTTTTTAAATATCTATATCTGGTTTTTTTTGCCAGACAAAAAAATCTCTCCCTCCCTCTCCCTGGAACCTAACCCCCCCCATTTACATTAATTCTTATGCGGAAATTGAATTCGCTTAACATCGTTTCGCGTAAAGTTGCATTTTTCAGGAACAGAACTACAACGTTAAGTGAGGAATTACTGTGAAATACAGGCAAGGACACAGCACAAGTGCTCAATGGAAGGCCTTAGAGCAGGGGTGGCTGACCTGAGCCTGAGAAGGAGCCAGAATTTACCAATGTACATTGCCAAAGAGCCACAGTAATTCGTCAGCAGCCTCCATCAGCTCCCCCTCAGCTCTCAGCACCCTGCCGATCACAGATTATCAGCTGTTTCGTGGCGTGTAGGACTCTCTGGGGGGAGAGGACCGAAGGCAAGGCAGGCTCAGGGGAGGGGGCAGGAAGGGGTGGAGTGGGGGCAGGGCCTGTGGCAGAGCCAGGGGTTGAGCAGTGAGCGCCCCCCGGTACGCTGGAAAGTTGGCGCCTGTAGCTCCAGCCCTGGAGTCGGTGCCTATACAAGGAGCCGCATATTAACTTCTGAAGAGCCGCATGTGGCTCCGGAGCCACAGGTTGGCCACCCCTGGGCTAGAGAGCCAGGACCTACATGAATGGCTTTAACTGAAGCCAAAGTCAATTTGTCCCTTTAAAGGCTGACAATTAGAAATTTCAGGTTGATCGTAATTGCTCAAGTCAGTGAGCAAATACAAACACCCCCACCTGGGAAATAAAAGAGCGATCAACCCTTCTGTCACATGTGCTGCTGATGCAACAAAGGAAACATTGTACCTAACAAATCACTGCAGAAGACAGCGAAGCAGCAGGTACACCGGTCATGCGTTGTAAACAGTATTACTAAGAGGCCTGGAATCCAATTCCTTCTGCAAGCTGGTCATATATAATTAGATGAAACACCTATTTACAGCAGTCTGTTCCCCTAAAGGTTTTTTCAAGTAACAGAGCTACCAACAGTCTCATTGTTACTAATACGTTGTGCAATTGTCCATCAGAGTACTCCTTTATTTCCCAACATTTCTTCTACTTAAAAAAAATCCTCCCCCTCCTCCTTTGTTATACATTCTGTAGGGAATATAACAAACTTTTTTGGAATAAAAAAAGACTGTCACAAACAAAACAAAAATAAACCTATCTTGAGTCCAGAACAATTTAGTCACATCTAAAAAGCATGCCAGAGCTGTGCACGATATTACATTTAAACACCCTTACCAGTAGAAAATGGAATAAAAGTCTGGTTTTCCCAAAAGTCAGGTTCAGAAAGGCAGAGGAATGGTCACAGCTCCCAGAGAAAGATGTATTCACTGGAACAATATTCAGCACATCCAATCCAGTCTATGGAGGAGAGAAGGGCTTGTTATTACATTTTACAGCAAGAGGTGAACCTTGCCTCAGTTTTCAGCTCATTTCTACCTGGCTTCCCCTCAGATGCATGAAAAATTGCATGTGTGTATAAAAGTGCTGGTTATGTGGCCACAGGTTCCTTGTGCTTACACCACCATTCAAGCCTCGCCGTGCTCTCCTTAAGGCCCAGACCCTTGGCTACAGTCTGAAACTGTATTTTCCAGCTAAAACATGTTGTGGCTAAGGAAGCTAGTACTGCATTGAAGGAGCCTGATGGAAACATCAGCCATCACCACCAATGCACTAAGGCTTATTAAATTAGATTAAAGCAACCATATGAACGCTCTTCTGCTTCCACATGAGGGAAAACTGACAAAGGCCGTAAGGGATTATCTTGCTGATTACTGACTCATGTAAAGGCAAGACAGTTTGAAAGGGTTAATTACACAACAGTAACACCTCAGCATTTCAGACAATCCTGTTTGCAGAGTGCTAGGAGGTAAAGGTTTTAAGCCTGTTGGACTGAATCAGAAATGTGCGCACACAAGCTTTCTGATAAAACAACAATTTTCTTCTTACAATAATTTGGCAAGATTAAACACCTGTATCTTGACTGATGCAGGGCAAAATACCCAACCTAGGGGTAAGGAGGAATCACCCAACTGTCTCAGCAATACTTAGAACTCTTGAGAACCAGGTTTTGGGAGTAGAATTTTACTGGTTGGCTGGCCCTACAAGAGACCTTTTATAAACTCCTACTATTCTTTAGGGCAATGATTCTCAAACAGGGGTATTCATACCCCAGTGGGTACATCAACTCATCTAGATATTTGCCTAGTCTTACAACAGGTTACATACAAAGCACTAGCGAAGTCAGTACGAACTAAAATTTCATACTGAAATGTAAGTACATCATTTATATTCCAATTGATTCATAATTATACGGTAAAAATGAGAACGCAAGCAATTTGTCAGTAAGTGTGCTGTGACATTTTTGTATTTTTAGGTCTGATTTTGTAAGCCAGTAGTTGTTAAGTGAGGTGTAACTTGGGGGTATGCAAGACTCTTGAAAGGGGTACAGTAGTCTGGAATGGTTGAGAGCCACTGCATTAGGGGACAAGTGAACCATTTCAGTGGGGCTAGAAGTTCATGTTGCAGGAAATGGCTTACTAGATTCCATACAGGTGACCTGTAACTTACAGCTAAGGTTGTGAAATGCATTTCCCATTAATACAATCATTAGGGGTCAAGCAGGTCACCAGCAACGTTAACATCCACAAAGCAGTTCACCTGTCTTACCTTCTGGACCTCACGGTATCCAAAGTTCGACTGCAATCATCTCCTTTGACTTGCATCCAAATCATGGACCAGCAAAACGGAACTTGCAACCAAAGTCCCCTAAGGATGGGAGCTTTTGGTCTGTCCAGTAAGCCTTACTGTGGTTTGCCAGGGAAGAGCCCAATCTACCAGAGTGGGATTCCCAATTATTCCCCTCCAGCAGACCTGTTAATGAACTAAGTATGTGTGTAGGAAGGTACAGGCTTGACACCAAAGCTGGTGAGCTGAGCTTTGCAGCAAAAGTATAGAGCCAAGGGAGCCAGGAAGCAAGAGTAGGCAGGAGGCAGACTGAAAAGAGCCAATAGATTCTGTTGCAAAAATACAGTTACAGGGAAGACTACTAAGTTTGTCTATGAACCAGTTCTGCGCCCTCAAAATTCACGTGTATTGGCCTTTGACACTGGCTGAAACTGTGTGAAACTAGAAATTACAGACTGTGAAACTCAGCAAATTGCAAGAGCATAGTATCAAAGGACTGTCAATTGTCTGCACAGAATTTGAAAGTTTGTTCAGATTCAGATGCCTCATTTTCAAACACTAATTTGTGTGTCTAAATGAGGCAAACACATTTAAGTAACATCTTCATTTTCCAGATTCTCCTTTTGATGTTTTCAACTGTTTCTATGGCTTGAACAAATATATTTTAGTTGGATTTCAATATTCAGGTTGTAGAGTCCTGCTATGTAATGGAGACATATTTAAGTGTCTTATCCAGGGCAGCTCCCAGTACATCAGGAACACACTATTTATAGCAAGTTTACACTAATTCTGTATTGTCTGAATATTCACTCTATCAAGTTAAAATGTTAAACAATTCAACTGGAGAACCATAATTGAGTACTATTAACATTCAGTCCAGTCTACGAAGCATAGGGAAGCAATATTTTCACTAGTTCTCTGTGTAAGGTTTTAGTGTACAAATCAAACAAGATATACCTTTCCATCTTTTCTTAGATACGTGACATTAAGCTGCAGCCCCATATGAGCAAGTACACAGGTCCCATTTGTACCAGTCACATTATATTTCCCAGTCCCTGGATTTTGTGGAGGCGAGGTTGGTGCCTGGCTTGTTGTTGTTGGTGCCTGGCTTCTTGTTGTTGTAGTGGCTGCAGGAGTAGTGGGTGTCTTATCTGCATCACACAGAGTTTCTGGAACGAAAGGAGTACAAGGTGATCATCAAGTACAACTGCACAAAATTACAAGGAAGTCAGTCATTCACACAACAGAAAGATTTTAAGACTAATTTATCTTTAAGGGAGAGGAGAGAATGAACATCCCCTTATTTTAAGGAGTTTTAGTCTTAATACCTATTCCCACCAACTGAAAAATTCAAGAATCTTTTACTTTTTACTGGTTAGATTCAATACAGAACTGGTCAGCTTCACTTTCTTCCATAATGCCTTGTGCCTAGCACAAAAGGAGGTTTCTCAAAACCCATTCTATTTCAGGTATCAAGATGACACATCCCTACTCTATTAGTTTTAGCAGAACAGCAGTTTATGGTGAAATAGAAGCTATCCATCCATTAGTTTGACATTTACTTATTTTCATCAAATCAAGAATATTTACACATATCTCTGATTTATCATGATGCAGCTAGCTCCCTCTGCTGGCATATACATAGCTAGGCTCATGTTGCAACCCTAGTCTGTTGGCTGCCAGCACACTGGAAAGCAGAAGCTGGTCCTTGTGTTCTCCTTGAAAGCCATTTTCTAGTACAGTACAATTCTGGGACTGAGGGTCTTACTGAATGACTGGCAGCTGGGGACTTGCTTAGCACCAGTGGCGTTCCCGAGCATTTCCATGGCATCACTACTAGTATCCAGCTCAAAGGTGGGCAAACGACGGCCTGCATCTAGCCCGCGAGCTGTTTTGTGAGCCCCCACCAGGGAGAGGGGTCTGGGGCCGCACCACGTGGCTCGGCCCCGCTCCAGCCTGGGCGCAGGGTCAGGGGCTGCTCCACATGGCTCCTGGAAGCCACAGCATGGCCCCGCTCCGGCTCCTGTGTGCACCAGTGGCCCCCTGGGAGCTCCAATGAGAGCTGCAGGAGCTGTGCCTGCGGATGGGGCAGCACGCAGAGCTGCCTGGCCGCACCTCCACATAGGAACCAGAGAAGGGACATACCACTGCTTCCAGGAGCTGCTTGAGGTAAATGCAGCTCAGAGCCTGCATCCCTGAGCCTCTCCCCACGCCCCAACTCCAGCCTTGATCCCCCACCCACTCTCCAAACCCCTCAATCCCAGCCCAGAGCACCTTCCCCCACCCCAAACCTCTCATCCCCAGTCCCACCCCAGAGCCTGCACCCCCAACCAGAACCTGCATACCTTCCCGCACCCCTGATCCCCCTCCCAGCCCGGAGCACCCTCCTGCACCCCAAACCTCTCATCCCCAGCCCCATCCCAGAGCCCACACCCCAAACCCAATTTTGTGAGTGTTCATGGTCCACCATACAATTTCTATTCCCCGAGGTGGCCCTCGGGCCAAAAAGTTTGCCCACCCCTGATCTAACTTCTTACAGAGCTTGTTCACAGGCTGCTCTGCGTTGCTCCTTCTAATGGTTGTCCAAAATACACCTTGGCCCCCTAGCACAGGCACAGCCTGTGAGGTTCATTCCCTCGGTCAATTCCTAATCAGACCTGTTTGCATTAGTAGCCACCCCCCACCACTTCTCTGAAGGGAACAATTTTTGTTTTATGCACTTTCAGCTTGCCGGCCTCGCTTCTGTTCTTGTCCAGTTCAAAGCCAGGATCCAGGTGGTAAATGGGAAAGAAAAGTTGTCATAGGGGAGCAGTGACCCCACAGACTCCCCATCCCTATTGTTTGCCAAGAGATGCCAGGGGTCTCCTAACACAAGTTCCTGACTTGTTTTAGCAACTCTTCACCCAAGGCCCTTGCATTCTGCTCCTTTTCTAAACCAGCCACGCAAGTCAGGGAAAGGAAATCCCCGTGGGATAGGACCCTAAGCTTTGAGCCATGATTATGTCCCACTCCAAGAACACTACCCTTAAAAATAGTAAATGTGACACTTTAATGTGGATAAAAGAGACCACGCAGCAAACACTGTAGTGCAGATCTGGCTGCTGTGTCTGAGGAACCACTCGTAGAGTTTAGTCTCCATGCTATGTATGTAGTTTTTGGTTACTTAACTCCTTAGCAGTAGTTTTAAATAAACATGCTGCACAATTCCAGTCTCCAGAAGTTTTATTGTGGGCTGCAGGTCAAGAAGGGTTGTACTTAAACTTCAAGCTAATTAAACCCTCAAAGCACACACAGTAACACAGAGCCCCATATGCTCTTTGGCATCTCCTGCCCATTTCAGGGTAAGGTGTGCCAAGGAGCTTACATCCCAGTGGGAGACCGGACCAGCCTGCCTTTCCTGTCCACAGTGGACTTGGTGTAGATGCTGCATGGAAGCCCTGTTTGGCTCTGCTCTCTGAGCTAACACCCTGGCCTATGAGATCATTCCCCCGTCTGAGCTTAAGGACGAGCCAGAGTGCTATTCAGTAGGTTTACATGGTGCCACACGGAAGATCTTCCTATAGTTACAGCAGCTACACAGCCCTATATATTGAGGCCTTTAGTATGTTTGGGGAAATTGATTAGCTTGTGTATCGCAGTAGAAGGAAGGATCCCATTTGCAAGTGGGAATAAGTCCCAAATACAGTACAGATGTGTGTTATTTTCAGCGATTTATAAAGATGGTTCCCCATAACAACTAGCCACCTTTTTAAAGCAAGCATGCCAAGTTGTCTGGTCACCAGAGGCCAATATTGAATATGAGCTTGGATCCTTCAGTATCATCTTAGGCCAAGGCAAAAACTGAACAGGTAAACTTCCTGCACATCTATCTTCAGGAAAGTAGGCAATTTGCCACCAGCAGGTAAGAGTCAGGTCTCCCTTTCTGCAGCAGCAGCAGCTCCCACTTTCCCCATCTGAAAGAAGAGCCAGGAATATATAACTAAGTAAATCCCAAGATACTCTTGGGAGGGGACCAACACAGTGAGGATCTCCGGTCTAACTTGTGACTACACGATCAGAATTGCACACTGACAAGAATGAATACAGACGTAGCTGAACCAGTGAAGAACAGTCTACACTTGTATTTGCACAAGGACGAGCCTCATTCAGCACCCGTTCAGAAATTCCCATTGACAAAGAGGGCTTTGGAGACAGACATTCGCCAGCCCTGTCACTGCAGACTAGTCTCCTGCACTAGAAAGATGTTGCTGTATGGGGAAGTACAGTCATCTCCCCTCTAAATTCCTTCCCAGTTTTCCATGGACTATGCTGGACCCAGCTGAGGATGTCCGGATAGGGAGCATTCATACTGAAAGCAACAACAGTAACTTTTTAAATGTAATGTTCATGGAACGTACTCGACAGCTAGAGTGAAATCCAGACCCGACTGAAGAGAGAGTTTTGCTATCAACATCCGTGGGAGTGGGATTTCACCCTCTTGATGGCTGGTCCTGTTTATCCGGTGCAGAACAGGCAGCAGCCGCCGCCACTGCCTCCTATATCGCACCACTAATATGCTTCAGGGACCCTTCTGTAATACTTACGATGTCCAGGCAGATACAATCCTTGGCTTGTACCAAGGCTGCCAATGTGTGCCTGAACTGAAGCCACATGAGTTCACTATACAGCTGTCAGATGGTGGCTTTCATGTCCAGCCTATGCTGGCACTGAACAGACGTCATCTCGAGGTGAAAGGATATTTCTATTTCTGATTACCTACTCAGGCAGGCCTCCACAGACCTAGTGGAAACAACAAAGGAGGTTTGCTTGTCTCAGTATATTCTCTCAATAAACCAGAGATACTTACCATTTCTGCTTAAGGTATGATTCACAAGATATGCTTGAAGCGTAACATTGCTAAGAGTTATGATCACATTCAACATATTAATCTGGTTGGTACTGAAACATCTATATCTTGTGTCCAAGTCTGCCCGAATATTAGGTTTTTGCGAAACCTCCTTTGTTTCTGTAACAAAAAATTTACAGTTGTGCAAAGATTAGTACGTCTCCAGACAACACGGTACAGAAAAATAAAAAAGTGCTATTCCACATGTATAACAACAACAGAAAGCCAAGAAAATTTTTACTTCACCTCCAGTTGAGTTGGGGAACACCGTTGTATCGGACAAATTGTAAAGGAACATTAGCTTGTCAACGCTGTACAGCTTTGAGGCCTTTGTGAAATTCATTTGTAACAAATGTCCCGCTCCAAATCCAATCGCCAGTACAGGAGCTGATACATTCTCTTTACCACAACTGCTTTTGTTTGCCAGTACTTCAGCATTCTGTGTAAGTGTGAAATTTGCTGCCAACTAAAGTGGGTAAAATCAAGAGAGTTTTAAATGGGATTAGTAAATGCCTTCCCTACTGTTACTTTCCAGCTATCCTATGCAATTACTCCAGCGCTCACAGCCAGAGTCCATTACCACAGGGTGAACATTCTCAGCATTCAAGTACTTAACCCTCAAAAAATACTTCAGTGTTTGAGGTTTAAAATTTTTTTAATAGCATTTTGCTCCATGAACAATTAAGGAAACAACCCCCCCCCACCCCGTGCTCCCAATCTCCTCCACACTAGCACCATGAGTCGGATTGTACCCAACTTCCTGAACTAAAGAAGCGGAGGTACAGGAACTCAGTGGAAGTTTGGAGAATTTAAGCTTTGTTCTCTGGTGTTTTACGATATCTGGGTAACAAGGACTAAATTAAGCAGTACAGCTTGCACAACTCTTGCTGGTCTATGATTCTTACTAATCTTATTTTACTTAACTTCTGAAAAGGAGCAATAGGAGGAGCTATGACAAGGTTTTACATCGGCACTGAAGGCAAAAGCAAGCACTGGGAAGTGAACAAGCTGTACTAATATTTCTCAACCTTTTTTGATACCAGGGGCCAGCTTGCTGCCTTCTTAAACGGTCAGGGAGATCTCAGGGCCTAGTGCCAATCCATAGCCCCGTCATTGAGAAACACTGTGTAGTTGATCTTTTATAAGGGCCAGTTGGCTTGAGTTAAGAAAGCAGCTTCCTTTGAATGTTAGCGTATGCCAAACTTAACCCGGGTGCAATTTTGAAATAGTTCAGAATGTTAGGGCCCTCCACAGCTCACTCCTCATACATGCCATAAAAGGGAATCTTGCTAGGCCAGAGCTTGACATTCGAAAGTACTGTCTACTAATAAGGCATGAAGCTCGAGAGATTACAGATTGATAGGGAAGCTAGCTGCTCAAAAGGGCACTTATACACATGTATAAGCAGACATTTGGCTCCATCTTGTCTGTGCTCACCACTTCCCTAGAATATAATGAAACTTGTAAGAGACTGAGGAAGAGCATTCACACAACAGGAAGTCATCTCCAGTTTTACTTTCATTCTCTCTTCTGTTTCTTTCAACCATATTGCACAATCCAGTAATTTCTGCCCATTGTGCAGTTCTCTCTCCCCTTACTAGGGATGTCATTTTGCATTCCTCCTCAAAGTGTATGCCTAGAGATTTATCTACTCTCACCTTTTAACTCTTTTCCAGACTGATTAAGTGGCAACCAACAGGCAGCCCAAACACAGACATCCTGCCAATCAGCATAAGGATTCCCTTTTAGTTTTCAGTGCTGAAGTATATAGCACTTCCCAGTTCTCTTCACCTGTGGCAGGTGCAATTTATTCAATTGAATGATTGAGAAAGATTTTTAGCATGATTCCTAGCCTTAGGATATGCAGTGAATTTGGGGCGATATCCTGGAAGGCAGGTAGAGAAGGGTAGACAAGATCTTACCCATTATACACCCCTACAACTTGCAACAGCAGTGCCAAGGATTACAACTTTAACTGCCATGGTTTTAAAAGACGTTGTGTTTAAAATGGACTTGGATTTAATGGACTATTTATTGCTATGGAGATTTTATTAGACTGTTTTCTCTATAAAAATTAAATAATTCAAGATCTGAACTTCTATTTATCACTTTATCTGCCATGATCATTGCAGCACCTTAGGAATAATTAATTTGCTAGTGTAAAATCTGGATCAAGTCAAGTGAAGCACAAAGTAACTAACAGCAGTTCATTTGCAGACAAGTTAACTATCTTTCAATTCTAGAACTAAAGCAACATTTCAAATAAAGTACACTGGAATGTATGAAGAACGTGGACAGACTCTGAACCAACAAACTCCTCACTGAGACTGCTGAAGACTTTTTTGCAGAAGTCATGCAAAAAGGTTTTAAATTGCTAAAGCTACCTATTCTCAGCTTTAGGGATAGTATATTTATGAGACATATGAACTAAGCTAAGGTATAGTATGCTTGAAGGTGAGTGTTCCAAGTTTCAGAAGAAGGGAAGCAAAACAATCTTACAGAAACACAGTTTGCAGCTGCTTCTGAAGAGCTCTTCATTTCAACTGAAATAAGCAGATTCAATTGGCAGTGCTGTACTGAAACTGGCATAATGCAGACAATGCAGTGTTATAGATGTTGCTTTATATATGGAAAAAACTGGCTTGGGCAATAGTTCCTTTCCTCTGTAAAATGCTTTGAGAGCTCCTAAGATATAAGGGCTAAAGTAAGTATCATCCTCATTTTACGGATGAGGACACTAAGGCACAGAGGCAAAAATTATTTGAAGGCCACAGCAGATCAGTAGCAGAGAAGAGCCAATAGAACCCAGGTCTGAACTCCCCACCCAGTGCCCTGTCCACTGGACCTAGGGCTGTCACCTCTGAGATACAAAAAACAGACATCTGGGATGATCCTGAGCCCCAAAGACTAGACAGCTTGCAGTGTACACTGAGCACCTTTACAGATTTCCTGGGACGGATACCAAAAAAGGGACAATGCTGGGAAAACCTGGGTAGGTGGCAACTCTAGCTGTATCATGCTGTCTCCAAAGGAAGACCACCACATCTGAACACTAAAAGCAGTGGAAATTAAAATATTCAAATGGGTATTTAATGAGCACATATCATTTGTTGACCTAATAACTGAGCTACAAACTGGATAGGCAAACCTAACAGCTTCAGCAATTGTCCCAATACACTGGAGCTCTCATGAAAAAAAACCAAACAAACACACTCAAGTAGAGTCCAGCTATACAACTGGCAGACAGACGTCTAGAGAATTCTCCTGAAGCGGTCCATAAGATCTAAAATTTTTCTTGGCATAAAAGTGGATTAAGTGCATACACAAAGCAGGAGAATCACAGTATGAAGGGCATGCTGTCCACTGAACTGAAGGTCACAATTTAAGAAAAGGAGCCAGCAGCAATATCTGCAGGATTTGAGAGACTGTCTACACAGAAGTAAGGCAAACTAAGCGTTGCTGCTCATGGTTAGTGCAGTGGTCCCCCAACTTTTCACACTGCACCCCCACCGCCCCTTATCCCTGTCCATGCCCCCGCCCAGAAGCCGGGGCTGGGACCAGAGCTGGGCAGTGCCGGTGGGGTCTAGCCTGGGCCCTGCTGCATTCCCCCCCTCCCCTGAACATTCCTCCACGCCCCTAGAGGGGCATGCCCCACAGTTTGGGGACCACTGGCCTGGTGTATGATGTAATCTGAAGTATTAAATGCACCCTTCAGCAGCAGCAAAATGCAACAGTTTCTAGTATTGATGTTAGGACCCCAAACTGACAAATTAAATCACTCAAGTTCATGCAGCATCTCGCAGTCTTCGTACTATTAGTTCTTCCCAAAGTCTACTCAGGAAATAAAGTGTCAGAGAGCCATTATTCCAGAAGCCAGGAGAAATAAAAGATTTAAAGAGCATTGTTTGCGCAAGCAGCTTTTCTGGCTTAATGTCTGATCTAACTCCTAACAGAACCCACCTGCACTAACATCAGTCTGCCTGTTTAAAATGCAAATTAGAAGTAAACATTGAGCTACTGCTCCTACCTGTTGACTGCTCTTGGTGGTGTATTCCACTGAGAAGGACACTGACAGATTAGCTATTATGCAGACTTTACCACTCTGATCTTTCACTTCAAATGCTGAAGAGGACATCTGTAAAAACACTGTTAAAAGTGGCAAGTTAGTTTCAAACAAAGTGCTACTTGAAGAAACATAGGCTATGTCAACAAAACTTGTGTCACTCAAGGTTTTGAAAGTTACACCAACAATGTCGCTCACATCAGTGGGAGAGCTCCTCCCGCAGACACGGCTCCTGCCGCTTGTGGAGGTGGTATTTTTAGGCTGACGGGCCCATCAGCATAGCGCACCTTCACCACATGCTTCAACAGCACAGCTGTATTGGCTATGCGACTGCAGCACTGTACGTATAGACATACCCATACACTCCTCACTTTAGACCCCAAGAGAAGGGCCAGCACATACAATCTCCAGCTGGTGCAAGAAAACCTTTAGATACAAGTCTTGAAGTGACAAGGTACAGTCCTGAGAGTCTATGATGAAAACAGTTTAATCTCTATCTGCAGAGAGATCTGTGGGTGTGTCCTGAAGACACTAGTTAGTACTTCTGTACTTTCAGGGGAAGAAAATACTTTAAATGAGGGCCGTTGATTAATCGCAGTTAACTCACGTGATTAACTCAAAAAAATTAATCATTATAAATCGCAATTTTAATTGTGCTGTTAATAGAATACCAATTGAAATTAAATGTTTTTGGATGTTTTTCCTACATTTTGAAATATATTGATTTCAATTACAACACAGAATACAAAGTGTACAGTGCTCACTTTATATTACTTTTGATTACAAATATTTGCATTGTAAAAATGACAAAAGAAATAGTATTTTTCAATTAACCTCATACAAATACTGTAGTGCAATCTCTTTATCGTGAAAGTCCAACTTACAAATGTAGATTTTTTTGTTGTTGTTACATAACTGCAATCAATAACAAAACAATGTAAAACTTTAGAGACTACAAGTCCACATAGTCCTACTTCTTGTTTTTCTTAGCAAGTGGCTTAACAAGTTTCTTTACATTTATGGGAGATAATGCTGCCCTCTTCTTATTTACGTCACCTGAAAGTGAGAAAAGGTATTCACATGGCACTTTTGTAGCCATCACTGCAAGGTATTTACGTGCCAGATATGCTATGCTGCTAAACATTCATATGCCGCTTCAACCACCATTCCAGAGGACATGCTTCCATGCTGATGATGCTTGTTTAAAAACATGCGTTAATTAAAATTTGTGACTCAGCTCCTTGGAGGAGAATTGCACGTCTCCTGCTCTATGGTTTTACCTGCATTCTGCCATGTAGTATGTGTTATGGTAGTCTAGGATGAGGACCTAGCACATGTTTGATTTAAGAACACTTTCACAGCAGATTTGACAAAACACAAAGGCAGCTTGAATATCAGATTTCTAAAGCTGGCTACAGCACTCAACCCAAGGTTTAAGAATCTGAAGTGCCTTCCAAAATCTGAGAGGGATGAGTGTGGAGCTTTCAGAAGTCTTAAAAGAGCAACACTCTGATGCGGAAACTACAGAACCCGAACCACCAAAAAAGAAAATCAACCATCTGCTGATGGCATCTGACTCAGATGATGAAAATGAACATGCATCCGTCCGCTCTGCTTTGGATCGTTGTTCAGCAGAACCTGTCATCAGCATGGATGCATGTCCTCTGGAATGGTGGTTGAAGCATGAAGGGACATATGAATCTTTAGCGCATCTGGCATGTAAATATCTTGCAATACAGGCTACAACAATGTCATACAAATGCCTGTTTTGCATTTGCAGGAGATAATGCTGCTGAAAGTGAAAACAAATTATCTGTCTGAGCGATTGGCTGAACAAGAAATAGGACTGGGCGGACTTGCAGGCTCTAAAGTTTTATATTGAATTCAAAAATAAAACAGTGTTTTGTTTTATACAATTCTACATTTGTAAGTTCAACTTTCATGATAAAGAGATTACATTACAGTACTTGTATTAGGTGAACTGAAAAATAATATTTATTTTGCTGTTTTACAGTGCAAATACTTATAATCAAAAATATAAAGTGAGCACTGTACACTTGGTATTGTGTTGTAACTGAAATCAATATATTTGAAAATGTAGAAAAAATACATTTCTTTAAATAAATGGTATTCTATTGTTTAACTGTGCAATTAATCGCATAATTAATGACGATTAATTTTTTTAATCACTTGACAGCCCTACTTTAAATCTTCCATGTGGAAGCCATCTCTCCCATTATCTTAGCACAGAATGCCTTTTTAAGCTACCAATGGTCAGTTTCCCATTCCATTGCCTTTAGTAGTGGAAACAAATATTTTTCCCCAATACATGTCAGTCTGGCCCTCACCTGGAGCACTGGAGCAGCTGACACACACAAAAGTCACTGCTAAAATGGGTAAGAGTTGTTGGTTAGTTAGTAAAAGAGCAGGAGGATAGGAATGACACCTCCCTTCCCTCACACTACTCGGGAAGAATCCCCTCATTCTCAATTTCCCAACCCAACAGCCCTTGACAAAAAACAATCTGTCATTCTCCTTCCCCATACATGATGGGAAAGAGTTGTGGGGATAAAGCCAGGCACCTACACACAGCCAAGCAGCAATCTGATTCCATCTCACCAGTATGACTATTTTGCAAGTGTCATCAACATGACTTGGCACACAGTCAGGATTAGCAGGGTGAAGGACACTGTTTAGTTGCCTTTTGATCACACCGAATATTGATAGTTTTTGTAGAATTTTGTAAGCTGTGTTTATATTTCAGGATCTCCATTATTCCATGATTCCACAATCAGGGATCATCACAAAACACACTTTGAGGTAGTACCTAAACCCTTGTGATTTTGACAGTAGCACTGCACTGGGCTCACACTTTACTCCTGGGGGAATTCGGAACCTAAAAAATTTAAAAATTCTGTGCGTGTTTTATAATTCTGCATATTTTGTCAAAACACTACCAAAATAATTGAAACTGGCATGATTACATAATTTATTTCAAAATATCTGTCAGCAACTATGTCTAACAATATAGACAAAAAAATTCCTCCAGGGGTAGAGCATTAAAGAAATCTGTTTCTCTGCCTCCTCCCCCTCAGAGCCCCATGGGGAGGGGGGGGTGGGCACATACCTGTACTCCCTAACCCCCAGCCCAGACACTTGTACCTCTTCCTACCCCAGAGCCCAGCTGCAGGGCCCACCACAGCCTAGACACTCACACCCTGTACCCCCCAGAGCCTAGACACCCACACCCCCTCCCCACCACAGCCCAACTGTGGGGATCACCCCCCCCCATGCCCCTTCCTCCCCCAAAGCACTGCCACCAGGCCTCCCCCTGCCCAGAAACCTGCACCCTATATCCCCCAGAGCCCATCCACGGGGCCTCCCTCAGCCCAGTCACCCACACCTCCTAACAGCCTGATGCTGTGTCCTGGGTTTGTACTAAGTTTCCTGCATGCTGCCTCCTTCCTTCAGGGCATGTGAGGAACTGCAGCTCCCAGGAACCCTCCAGCTGTGTCTTCTATTTGCGAGCTGGGTCCAGCAGCCCCTAGTGGCGGCCAGCAGCTCTGTAGCCCTTTTTGGTGGGAGAAAAAGGAAATTCTGCATCCACAATATTAATTTCTGCGCAAATTCTGTATGCACAGTGGCACAGAATTTCCTCAGGAGTAACATTTGCAACATTATCTCCCCAACATTGCAGATATTCTGAAATGGGAATGGATGTAGCCCTTAACACTGAAGCCAGACGACCAATTAACTAGTCAACTGCTGATTGTAGCAGAAACATCCAGCTAGTGGGCTTGTTCATAAATTTTGGGGTGTGGCCAGATGTTTCTATGAAAGAAGTCAGAGCGAGGCATATGAATTCCAGCTTCAGAGTTTTAGTCACTTCTGACCCAGTCAACACGGAATCCATTCCCTCCTCCAGTATCAAAAGCTTCCTGGGTACCAAAAAACTAAACTGCTTCACCACTTTCCTAAATACCAAAAGAGCCAGCTATCCAAATCCAGCTTTCCCTAATAGCCAGGATGCAGGTTTGTGCACCAGATTTTTTTCTCCTCGTAGTTAAACGTGTTGAAAAGCTGGGGGCTGCTTCAAATAAGCTGACTAAAAACCAGGAATACTGGATTGTTTCCACACTTGAATTAAAAAGCTTCCATTAAAAAAAAAATTGGAATCTGTCAGATATTTCAGTTTTCTACATGGGAGCGCTAAAAGAGAGCAAGGAGTCTTGCCACAGGATTTAGGTCCAGCTTGCCAGAGAGAACCCAGGGTTTTATAATATTAAAAGCCAGATCCTTAGCTGGTAGAATTCAGGGCAGCTCTGCAGCTGGTTAAGAAGTGCCAATTTTTCCATAGGATTGTGTGTGTCTTTACAGGGAACTTTGGGGGAGAAACATTTTTCCAATGAAAGCCATAACCAGGGACTACTTGATTTTCATAAACATTTTTTTTGGCTCCCAAAAACTAGGAGTTTTTAAACCAATGAACATTCAGTTTTTCAATAAAATCAGGAAGATTTGACCAAATTGGAGGCTTTTCCATGAAAGTTTTAGTCAAAAAGCTGCATTTTGGGGGAAAAAGTTGACCAATTCTATGTGGCTCCATTGAACGCTCTGAAACAGCTCAGGTTTACATTAGCCGAGGATCCAGCACTATATTTAAATTATGCCTCAGGTTGCCCATCTGTAAAACAGGGATACTGGGGTTTGCCCATACTTGGAAAGGGCTTTGAGAGCTACAAATGAAAAGAGTGAAGAATTATGGGTTGACAATCTACAGTATATTTAGGTGCCACTGAGATGCACAGTCAGACTGCTGGAATTCTAGCCTTTAAACAAACATGATGCTATTAGAATTAAGATCAGGTGGCACAGAAACAGAAGCCAGCAGTGGAAAGCAATGGGGTTTGATATGAGATTGCAGGGAGAGAGAAGGCTTGGCACACTGGATGGATGTCATTCCAGGCCAAAGGAGAGCAATGTGAAGAGAGGCATGAATGTCAGAGTTGAAGATGAAGGAAGCAACAATGAAAGGAGAGAGCCCCAAAAGGTGAAAGTTCAGAACCAAGAGTGGAAGACAAGACAGGAGTGGAACCTTAGCAAAGATGAGGATACTGATCTTTAAGCAAAGAGGAATGAGAGGCCAAAAGGAGGAGGCTCAACTGCTAAAAAGTGGCAAGAGGATTGTTTTAGTTGCTAGGTGATGTCAAGGTAGGAGGAGGAAGTTGCAGAAGAGCAGTTTACTGTAGCCCCTGTAAGAGTTCATGCCATGGCATGAATCAGCATTTTAACCAGCGAGAACCCATGGGAAGTGTTAGGAAGTGACTAGATTTACTGAGAGGGAAAGAGTAACTCCAGCATTACGAGACTGACAGAAGACAGTGGAGTTATCGATGAAGTGAGGAGGCAAGCTAATTTAGGTGGGAAAGTACAGTTCAGCTTTTGTTGGGTTTAATTTAGGGAATTAACAGGACATCCAGAAGGATATGCAAGCATAGACATGGGGAAGAAGTCAGAAGTAGGTTGAGGGTAGACAGTGTAAGCTCAAGACTATGGGAGCTGATTAGGTCACTGAAGGGGCAGAGTGATGTATAAGATGATCAGTGGCAGGCGAACACAAAACACGCCAAAAGGACAAGTCAGAAAGGAGGGGAGTTAGGAAAAAACAAACAGTCAAGGAAACCAAAATAAGGCAGCCTCAAGCCCCTTGAGTCTGCAAGGAAGAAGCTGTTTGTGGATTTTGTGGGGACAGTTTCAGTACAGATTGTAACGGCTTCGAACATGAGACAGTCTCAGCCCATCTACAAGATGTAAGAGAATTTATAAACTGTCAGAATGCCAAAGAAGGGACCGCACATCCACACCCACACCAAGGTACTACAATGAGTCAGTGCTAGGAAGAAGTTCTATAATAGAACTGAGCCTTACTTAACATATCTCACTAAGGAATACTATACAATTACAGCACTGCTTGTGCTTACTGTAGTACAGGCTAATTCAGCAGACCTTTAATTTTTCCTGTTTACTTTAAGCAATTGGTGATGTGACCTTCTGACTGTCAGTTTAATAGCTGACACCTCCAAATAAGACTGCTGCAATTTGTAACTAATAGAGCATTGTTCCATAAAGTTGGTGGTTACTTTCAGGGTATATAATTAAATAGCTCTAGAGACTAGTGTTTAAGAGAAACCTTATCACTATCACAGAAAGCGAAGAGAGGCCAATATTTCCATGGGAAATATTTTTCATTGCACCGCTACTACTGTACAGAGCAAGGTGGATAACAGCTTTGAGAAATGTAAAATGAATTCAAAGATATTGTAATTTTAAAGACTGGTTTACACCACAGCTAGATAAATACAATACTCAAGAAATTGTAACTTAATGCAGGTAAACATGCAAGTGATAAATACGAATGATTTTCTGAAGGCCCAGTTGTGAATCTTTACCTGTTGAACAGTTGCCTATCTGAATAAAGCAGTACAACTTATATTTCTACCTGAAGTCTTTGTTTCCATGTGTATGTTGAATCTCTTACTAAAGGAGCCTTTATTTCCAGAACTGCCTTTGTTATGCTATGACTCCAAGTTAACACAATGGTGGAGTATTATGTTACTAGTTACCATTTCAGTTCCCTGTTAAATACAAAATAATCACGTGGAGACTCACAGACCACCAGGCAATTCACTAGGAGAAACAATATTAGTTGTGTAACTTCTCACTGCTAAGTATCTTTCCCTTGATGCTAAAACAGAATGTCAGGATTGCCCTTTTCTCCACCCTCAGAGAAAGCTTCAAATATTACAACCTTTTATAGATGTAAGTAACATAGGATTTACCCTTCCAGATTGGGTGCACTAAATTCAATATCCTGCCTCTGACAGAGAACAGGTTTTTTAAGTGAGAAAAAAAACCTAGTGTTTAGCGCTTACTGAAACGGAAATGTTTGTTGAAACATGTTTTCAGTTGTTTACAGTGTATGCCATAGGTAGTCAATTATTTTTTTGTCATGGTCCGGACTCCAGACGGTCAAGGATCGGACTCCGGAGAAAATAAAGATTCCAGGGTCAGTTCAAAAGTATCTTGAGGTCTGGATCGTGTATCTGTTCCCAAAGAAAACTGTCCAGATTGCTGCCTGCAGGAGTTAATGATTTACTCTGCTGCTGCAGTTTCATTATTAAGGTTGTTCCATGATTCTAGAGATCTCAAGCCAGCAGATTAGTTTTTAAAAAAACAACTAGAGTTAATGAAATGTAGTTTTGTTTATCTTGAATTCACATAGTCTGCACAGCTGAGGTTTCCCCCTAATAGTTTTATGTGGGGGAGGAAGGGGATTAGCCACCAGAATCCACCTCAACTCAAAACTCACATTGTAATCTGTTTCACTACAGTATGAAAGTCCTGTTACAGGTGTCACTTAAGGTCTTTATGCTATGGAAAAAGGCACTATTTCAGAGTAGCGTAGCTAAACATTGCCAGAATACTATGACCTTGCAATGGTTCAGCATGCCATAACCATAAACCCAGTCTGTGTGCAAATGAAGGCACTGCACACACAATACTTGCCACAACACAACCTGTGCAAGTTGGTGCCTGTCCTATAACTTCTGTACAGCTCTCTGGAGCTGGTGGATAATTGGCAGTATGTTATTTTGATCTGTTAACATTTGTTTTCCACCGTGCAAGAGCTGTGTATGCAGATACTACGGCTTGAGCATAGCAGGAAGTACCCTGCACCTTCTGCCAGACAGACTGTGGTCCATCGGCATATCCCCAAGTGGTGTGGTGCTTACTGGTAGAACAGTGCTCCAAGGAGATAAGGAATTTGGTTTGATTTTTGTTTAAATATTTCAGGTGTTTGTCTTATTGTACTTCCGGTTGTCGGTTAGAGCCTGCAATCCACAGTCACTTCAATGGCTGACTAGAGCCTGCAGCCTAGGGCCCTGTTTTACAGCTGAATTAACAGCTTCTTTAACGTTCCCTCCTACATCCAGACAGGGGAGTGGTCCAGACCAGAGTTGAGAGAAGAGCTCCCCCTAGAGGAATTCATTCCAGGTCCTCCAAATCCCTCCCCCATAATAGCATCCCAGGGGCACATCCAGTACAAGCCCTTTGTTAGAGGATTGAGGAGAGAGAAGAGAGCTATGTGAGAGAACAGCAGTACCTGGATCATGGGACATCAAACAGCAAGGTTTATTTTAAGCAGGTTTTAATGTGCATTTGTTAACTCTCCTGTTTCTCAGGAGATGAGAACAGCACAGTTCCCGGTTAGGTTTGATGTTTTCTGACATGTAAGTTAGAATCAATACAAGTATACATGAAGTTATGAATCTAACTCTCTCCACCTTTTTTTTTTTTTTGGGGGGGGGGGGAGAGGAGGAGAACACAAGAAGGACAGCAGGGAACAGCAACGGTAGAGCCAAGAGTAGACCCACATCAACTGCCTTCGGACCCAATTAGAACAGGGAGTGGGAGGGAGAGACCAGCTGCACCGGTGCAGCTGCAACACCTGTTCCAGCCCACACTGGCATTACAGTGAATGCAGTGGGCCAGTGCAGGTGCAAGCTTTGTTCAGACACAGAAGTAGTTTGCAGTCATTGCAGCTGCGGCAACATCTTTTTTCCTCTCTGCTGTAGATGAACCTAAAGAGTCAGAGGAAGTTTTAAAAAACCCCACTCTGAAAGACTCCCCTTATTCCAGGAGGACAAGAGAATCTGTCAAGAGAATTTGTCCTGGCAGCACCCAGCCTGGTCAGGCTTCCCTCCTGAGGAAGGATGAGTAACTGTGAAATCCTAAGTGGTATACTGATGCGAATAGGTATTTGGTCTTCCAAACTCAATTTGAAGTGATACAGCATATATTAAATGTGAACAGAATATTGAATGTAGGGTTTTTTTATGCTATACTTTTCACAGTCATGTTAGATAAAGATACCAATAATTAGCAGTCTATATTAACTCATGGTGGAAGTCTAACTGATAGCCAATTAGCTCTCGGTAGTTAACAGGTTTGTAAAGGCTAGCGTAAATACTCTCCAAAAAAGTGTTTTACCCTAAGGTAACCAAACTATTAGCCAAAAGGTAAAAAAGCAGAAAGGGCTACATCATATTCCATATAGAGCTAAAGAAATGTAGTCTCGCCACAGAGGCAGGGCAGAATTCATGCGGAATAGCAACATGCAGCGCAAGTTTTACAAAGGATTCCATTTTTAATTTTGACTCGTGATTTTCAAGCATGTTAGTGTAATAAATGTTTCAGATCAGTTATGGGGGAAAATATTTACGTAGATTCTTAGCTCTCAAGTTCACTATAAAGACAAGGTCAAAGTCTGCTATAATGTCTCACTCAACATTTCCAGCTTAAATAAAACAAGAAAAAGGCTATTTAGCAGCTGCCTGTGTGGTCTGACAAGTCATTGTGAAGTTACATCAAGTTCCATTTGGTATCAAAAACTTAAAAAGTTTCGATTCAAGAGTTTAAACCAGGATTCTCTAAAAGAGCAGAAAAATGAAAAATGTTTGTCCGGTTGATAGCCCACAAACACATTGTTTCTTTGGGATGGGGTGGGGGAATACCCTCAGACTCAGGGCTGATAATGAACTCAACAGAAACGCCTCCTCAGAAAAAACAGATAACAGAAGAGGTGCAGACCAAACTGGTTCAGTGAACCATCTTCACATTCTAATCTAAACACAACAACCTGGTGCACCTTCAGCCTTCATACAGAAATTGTGCATGCCTTCCCACACAGAACATATTTGCAGTTCACTTCCCGTGTAAGCGCTCTTTTCAAGATGGCTGTTTAGAAAGGGCCATCTGACCAACCTAGAAATGAACTGAATTTTAATACCCTTAATTATTTTTCTTCCACTTGATGAAAATGCAGATTGCCACGCCCAAGCCTGAATGCCAAAGACTGTCTGTTTCTTATGCATTACTGATTGTGGAATAAGAAAAGGAGTACTTGTGGCACAAATAAATTTGTTAGTCTTTAAGGTGCCACAAGTCCTCCTTTTCTTTTTGCGGATACTCTTGTCCAGGCTGCTACTCTGAAACAGATTGTGGAATGTTTCAGCTGCAAATATGATATATGTTCTAGGATCAAAGGGATGGAGTGCTACTACACTTGTTACATTTTCATTAAAAATTTGGCTGTCCGTACTACCTGGTACTACATTATTCATTGCCAATGAAAAGTAGAAAAGCTGAGCAAAGGAGAAAAAAATAAAAATACAATTATCCTCAGCTTGTGATCCACACCACAACCAAGGCTATTTCAACTATAGACATGCCTCCAAGGTACTAAGCAAAAGCACAAAAAATGTATGGTATAAATATCATGTTTGGCACACCAAAGTCTCACCAAATGAATAAAAGAGTCGTTTGAAATACACGTACAAATCAGTATAAAGATAGTGCAATGAAGCATTCAGATAGGTTTTAAAAGTGGTACTAAGCTTTGTGGTTTTATGGTTGGCAGTGGACTCTTTTACATGCTTAAGCAGAATTGATCACGACACCCATCTCTGAATCTACTGATCATTTAAAAATAATTATATGTGACCTGGTAGGAAAAAATACAGCTGACAGTAGTTAAAATGAAAATGGCTACTGGAAAAGCGTGCATCTTTAGTACCAGAAACAGCCATAATCCCATCAAAATATGGGCATATAGCTTAGCTGAAAAAAAATGCTAGCTGCCTCTCTAGCAAGGTAACTTTTCTACAATTTTATGCATTGTGTCTTTTCAGGGTACATCTATGCAGCATTTTACAGCAAGCCTCCAAACCCAGTGTGACACTGTATGGAATATAGGTGACCATTTATAACATTATTGCTATCAGTATTACAAAATTGCAATGAAATTGCAATGAATCTTACAAGATATGCCATGTAAGGCATCACTGGAAAAGTTATGCTTGGCTAAATAGGATATTCATAACTCAATACATATAAACCTGATTATGTGTGGTATATTTGTACATCAAACTTGTGCTGTGTTTCTGGGGGACGCTCCCAGACAGATTGACATCAGCAGTATCTAGCCTGCTTAATGGCCCATGAAGGACAATCAGCTGTACAATGAGCTCATTGAAAAAAGGCAGGGGTTACACCTACGCGTCAGCAGGACAACATGTAGGGACATGTCTGTAGACATGGACTCCAAATGCTTTTCCATGCCCATGTGAGCTTGTGTTTGGGACAATGTATAAGCCACATGGCAAGGATATAAAAAACAAGCAGCTGCATCTTCTCCATTGTGTGTTCTATCCTGCTTCTCCCCTCTGGAGTAACTTCTCTACAAACTGAAGCTTTAACAAAGGACTGACAGACCCAAGCTGTAGCTCAGGAAAGCTCATGCTCAAATAAATTGGTTAGTCTCTAAGGTGCCATAAGTACTCCTTTTCTTTTTACGGATACAGACTAACACGGCTGTTACTCTGAAACCTGATCCATGTGGATGTGTTTCAAAGAGCCAGCAAACTCACCAGTGCTGCTACGAACTCTGATGTCGTATGTACGTATTTGACTGCTTTGCAGGGTGGATAAAAATCAATGATTTAAAAAAATAAAAATGTAAATTGGATTTTTTTAGATAAAATGCTTTGAGGAAAAAACTGATCTTAAGATAGTTTTAATTAAGATACATTATAGCTCAAAAGATATCTCATCATGAAATAGGGATTATAAATTCTAATTCTATAGTAAGAGAGAATATATTTAGGTAATGTTTAAGAAAGAACACATTTACAAAACCTAATAGTTCATGGATTAGGTATCCAAATCTTATGGGATTCCAGGGGCTTCTGTATAGATTTAGGTTAATCTATCTACCAAATGGGACTCAGTGCTCAGTCTAGAAGATACCATCAGAGGTGCTTTGTTTTGCAGTTCTCAAACTGTGGATTTGTGTCTTCAGAGATATCATAGTTAACATCAAAAATGTTTTTAAAATATATAGAGGTGAGAAATAAGAGACCGCACCCTATTGTCCCTCTGCAAATTTGTGTACACAGAGTCAATCCCTTATCTCTCTCTAAAAATGCAAAGTTTCCAAAAGTTCAATGAACAGAAGATTGTTGGGGGTGGAATAGATCTGGACAAGGAGAAGAAGTCTGGCAATAAATGTGAGAAGGGAAGGACAGGCAGTAGAAACAGAAGTGAAACTGTTTGAGCAGCATATTCCAGAAGTCCTGAGGTCTTTCTGAGTGTAGCCTTTATTAATTTGAGATCTACCATACGATTCGTTCGCTAGAACAGAAAACCTATAATGGCAGCAGGCCGTAAAAGAGACCCAGTTTGGGAATAAGAACCATTCAAGAAATATATGTTTGCTGATGATGCTTTAAAGAAAGGCAACACCAGTGACTGGTGGAAGTCACTTAAGCACTTGGATTCAGAGACGGTTGAAGTGATAATCTCACTCTTAACTGCAGTAGCTTTTTCTGCCGGTGTAGAAAGAATATTTTCTTCCTTTGGACTAATTCATTCCAAATTGAGAAATCATGTGGGACCTGAAAAAGCAGGAAAGCTTGCTTTTCTTTTCCAGATTATGAACAAACAGGAAAATGAAGATGAAGACGACTGAGTTAGCTGCAGAAGCCAACATTTTAAGTTTCTCGTGTTGATGTGGCTGACATAGTTGAGTTAATTTTTTTTTTTTTTTGGGGGGGGGGGGAAGGGGTGTTAATATTTCATTATTTTAGTTAAAACAATTTTTACAAAAACAAACCTGATTTTAAAAAACCTGAATGTTTAACTAAATTCAAAAATTCATATGCTTGCTTTATTAAATTCTATGTTTGCTGTTGAAGAAAAAAATCCACAATACATAATGTTGTTTTAGTTAAATAAAAATTTAAATGTCTGTCTGGTGATGTTCTCCTCCTCATATAGAATGGCAAGAAAAATCCTCCAAATATTTATGATTAACCTGTTGAATTGGAGATAGTTCACCTCCCAATGACTTCATAAATATCTGCTCCAATTACCTCTGATAAATGAAATAACAAAACAATCATTCATTTTCTGATATAGCTGTAAAACTCATCTAAAAAGTTGTCAAAATAAATCACTTAAAAAATTTATAGTGTGTAGCTTCTAAAAATTAAACCTACACCTGAGTTGTGAAGAATGTGTATTAAGGTTATAACAACCAACAAGAATGCACTTTTATGTAGAAATCCATGATTAAATTGAGTCTTCCTTACTAGTGATTTAAATCAAATCCACCCTGTTGTTTTGACCATTTAACAACTCTCTTCTCTTTGTTTTATAATAAAACCTTTAATTTTAGATACCAAAGGATTGGCTGGCAGCATATTTTGGGTAAGATCCAGACTAGTACTGATCTGGTAATGTGGATGGCCCTTTGGGGATAAGAAGAACATTTTGTGTAGTAAGTAGAGTTTTAAATAACTCCTCACCTTACTGGACATCTATTATGATGTTGTGAAGGCCAAGACTATAACAGGGTTCAAAAAAGAACTAGATAAATTCATGGAGGATAGGTCCATCAATGGCTGTGTCCCTAGCCTCTGTTTGCCAGAAGTTGGGAATGGGTGACAGGGGATGGATCATTTGATGATTACCTGTTCTGTTCATTCCCTCTGGGGCACCTGGCATTGGCCACTGTTGGAAGACTGGATATTGATAACCAGAATGCAATAAAGGGGGCTGGTGATTTATTTTGCTTTGTTTCTTGATAATACAGCATGGGGGGTCAGGAGCAGTTTGTGGCTGGTTCGTGACTAGCTACAGTGTTAACCACCAGTTTTGGCAGAATCTGCTCTCCTTTTAGCAGCGTGCCCTGACCTTGGCATTTTCATTGTGGGCTACCTGAGGCATCTCGGGTCATACCTGGGTCGAGAGATCAGGGTAGCGCTCTAAAACCAGCCACACAGACAGTACTTTCAAGTTGCAGCTGGGGCTGAGGCTCTTAAGCCCAACCCTACCCCTAAGCTTCAGGGCAAGAGACGTAGTGTAAAGCTCTAGAGCAAGCCCCATTAACACTGGTCTGTTGACCTGGGTTGGATGGCTTACTCCAACATGCCAGGTAGACATGCCCTCAGTGGTTTAGTTTCAGCTCCTGGCATTAGCATCTCAATCAAAACAGTTTTTACCAAGTTAGCTCACCAGCAGACCATATAGCGCTACTTGTAACCAATGCCATGCATCCCATGAAAATTTAGTAAGGCCATTTGGTCAAAGGTCAAACCCTTAACTCCACAACTCACATGCCTTTGAACAGAAATCTAGGAAGCACATCTCAGTTGGACGAGGAGGATTACAGGATCCACTTAGCATCTGCACTTTATTACACCTTCAAGAGTTTTCACTGTGCATTGTCCCAGAACCCTGTTTCTTCAGAAGCCAGAAAAACTATAGAAGTCCACTCTGAATGGCTCATCAGGATTTGATATATTAGGGGATGTTGTAAACTATACAGGATCTTTATGTCAAGAACAGCATGCTTCAACAAGCCACCAGTGAAGATAAGATTAGCAACAGTACAAAGTTGATCTGAAACATTCACATACAAGTTCCCCGCAACTTAAGTTTTCAAAAAACCCCAAAGCTGCAAGATTCAGATATGGGTTTTCAAACACCAGAGTTCTACAGTGTTGGTATCCAGCCCATCTGTACAGTTATGAACCTATGAAAATAGCTTTCTAGCTTAACAAACTGGATACCATCAGATTAGGCCTGAATAGAGACTGGGAGTAGTTGGGTCATTACAAAACCTAAACTTAATTTCCCCAATACTAACTTTTCCCTACTGTTACTCACACCTTCTTGTCAACTGTCTGTAATGGGCCACTCTCTTAACACCTCAAAAGTTATTTTTCCTCCCTTGGTGTCCTGCTGTTAATTGATTTCTCGTTAGACTGACCTCACACTTGGTAAAGCAACCCCCATCCTCTCATGTATTTATACCTGCTCCTGTATTTTCACTCCATGCATCTGATGAAGTGGGTTCTAACCCACGAAAACTTATGCCCAAATAAATGTATTAGTCTCTAAGGTGCCACAAGGACTCCTTGTTATTTTTGCTGATACAGACTAACACGATTACCACTCTGAATCCCTGTCTTGTCCCCCAGTATGACCAATGCACATTATAAAGAAAAACAAATAGATTAATGACATCGTTCTTGCATCTATTGTGTCTGAAAAGTATTTACTGGCCTTTTAATCTGGATTATGCACATCTCCTCAATTGCCCTTGTGAGTTACTGCTTTCCAGCAAGTAACTGGTAGATTACCATGTTTAATCAGCACATCCAATGCAAGAACTGAGAGCCAATACATCACCGGCAAAGTTCAAAGTTGCACCTTAGACTGGAATTAGGTGAAAGGAGCACCTACAACATGCATCAGGAAAGCCAAAATTAGGCCACATTGCCCTCACAAAACCATTCCTTTCACTGCTTCCCCAAATCCAATAGAGGATCCTTTACTTAGTGATACTGATTTCAGTTTTACTCTCCCTGCAAGTTTTCCCTCCACATTTCAGCAGTAGCAACTACATTTGAGGGATGGAAGTTTAGTTCCATTCCCACTGCACCCTCCCCTGTTTCTGCTGAACATACTCAGCAGGGAGCTAATGTTGTCATTTGAAATAGTCACATTAGACAACAAGCCCCTAAAACGAATGGGAAAGTTCACTACACCTGAGAGCTACTGTTTCATCGGTCTGCAGAATCAGCCAGATATCAATGCACTGGTGACGCTCTGAATGTGTTACAAACACAACATTGACTATGTGTGTCCTATCTACACTAACCAACACCATGTCATTTAACTTAATGGTTCACAGCCATATTCAGGCAGTAGAACTTTGTAGTGCAGTCAAGTTCCCTAGATATTTGATTTTAAGACATCTAAGGGCCAAACAACATAAAAGGCTGTAATCTGACTGTGTATGACCAAAGAATTTCTCTCATGCAGGGGAGCGCTGCTGGGTATTGCTACATCGCTTCCAAGTTTGCACCTCGGCCTCTCACTTCCTGGCCCAGGGAACACAAAGGAGATGGGAGCGGGTATCAGGGGTTCCACCTGGTATGCCTAGCCTCCAGGGACAGGGTCCATTGAGGACTCACCCCCCACGCCCCCTTAGGAAAGAAGCTTGCCCTTAAACTGTAGTGTACGTTTATCTGGCAAATCCAAGAACAACACACAAGGTTGAGCATCTTTCCAAGAAACCTGAACCCGAACAAGTTTAAAGTTACAACATTAAAATAGAACCTAGCAGAGGGAAGCAAGCTCAGAGCAAGGGAGATTTTCAGTGCGGAGCAGGAAGAGAGCCCCGCATCCAACCCAAACTCCTCTGGCCTGACGCCACAAGCCCCTCTCCAGCCCCCACGGCAGCGCCGGAGGGCGGATTTGCTCGCTCAGGGCTCCACGGGGGCTGAAGGAAACGGGACGGGTTTGGACAAGGCACTGACCCCCCCCCAGGCAGGCTGCGCTGCTCGCTGCCTGCGCCGCCGCTTGTCACAGCCCAGCCCCGCTCTGGGCAGCCGCTGGCGAGGACACAGCGCCGCGGCCCGACGCGCCCACCTGTCACAGGCCAGCCCCAGGCCGCGGCCCCAGCGCGGGGCGGGCCCGGAGCCCCCGGCCTAGCCACTAGCTACCAGCGCCGGCCTGCGCAAGGCCCCGCCGGCGAACCGCGACCGCCTCCGCCGAGGCCCGAAGATCGGGGCCCCTCCCGGGGGGTGAAGCGGCGCGGCCGGGCCCGACGCCTCTTACCGAGCAGCACAGCGGCCAGGGGCAGCCCGCGGCCGATCCGCGCCATGAGGGAGCCGCGTCGGGCAGGAGAGGCTCCGCACTAGAGCTACTGCTGCTACCGGGCACGAGAGACACCCCCTCCCCCCGCCGAACTTCGCCCGGTCATATGACTGCTGACGTAACCGCCCATGGCGTCACGTGATTCGGCCGCCACAGAGAGGGGGCGGGGAGACTATCGCGAGAGGATACGAGATGGCGGGGAAGAGGCGCTCCTCCTCCCCTTCGGTCTTGGCCGGCTTCCTAGGCTGGCCAGGGACCTCCGCAGAACCCACGTGGTACAACCCGCCCCGTTCAGTGCCTCTGTGTCGTCCCGTGTTCCACCTCGCTCAGCCCTCCTGGGGCAGCGCGTGCCGTGAACTCGGCGCCTGCACGTGGTTTCGTCAGTGCAGCCGCGGCGCCTGTTGGGCGCGAGGAAGGGAGCAGCGGCTGCAGCGGCCGCCCGGTGACGTCAGAGTCCCTGTCGGGGTGGGGGGTGCGAACGGGGACGCCCACCCCCGAGCCCCAGGGACAGCTAACCTGGGCCGCTGTGTAGCGCTCCCGGCCTGGGGCCGGGGCCGCGGGGCGGGCGTTGCTGGAAGGGTGGGACCGACACATCCAGCGCCCCCCGCCCGCCAGCTAAGTTCCGCCCGGGCCCGTGCAGCCCTTGCCGCGGGCGGACTAAAACCGCCCCGGGCTCCCAGCTTCGGTCGCAGGTGGCTAGAACATAACCCAGCCCAGCCGGCTTCTCGGGGCCGGGAGTGAGGCCGGGGGCGCCCTCAGGGCGCAGTTCACCTCCTTGGTGGAGTCAGGCAGTTGAAACACTATGGGGCCCCGGCCGGGCTGGCCCGCGCGTGCGCGGTGAGGGTGCCACCGGGGGGCGGGGCGGGTTATGCATGCCTCGGAGCAGCGGGGAGCGAAGACGTCGGTTAGAAAACCACGTGCGCGAGGCTGAGCGACCGCGAGGCGAGAGCGCGTTGGGAGGCGCGCTGGCTGGAGGGGCGCCTGGGGCACTTGGCGCGAGGACGTAGGCTCCTGTTTGGGGCCTGGGGAGACAGGCTCTTAGGTACATTCCTTGTAGGTAAACCAGGTGCTATCGCAAGAGTAGTGGACTTCAAAGGTGTCTCTTCTTATGGGAAACAACCTGCAAGGTCCTGCTTATTGACTAACCCTAGGGCTAAGAAGGGAAAAACTAATATTTAACCTGAAGTTAAAGCTGAAACCATCTGCCACATCCTCAGCCAGAAAGCTCCCTTAAGAGAGGGTTTGCCTCAGCTCCCAAAAGTCAGGAGAAAGGCAAGGTTTATTTTAAAAATTGATTCCGCTTTATAAAAACAAAACCACCACAGACTGGAAACTATGGAAAAAATCACAATTTTTAACTGAGTACAAAAATAAAATTTAATATTACATAATATATGAATCCATGATAGAAAAGGTAATTTTACATGGAAAAGGTATTAATTAAATTATTCTGCAATTACTCTTTCACCTTACCATGTGAATTTGCTCTTTTTTAATCTACCTGTAAGAAAAATAAGGCGTTTTTACAAAATAAACAAACAGTTTTCATCTTATTTATTTTTAAAAAGTAAAACATTACATTTGGACCAGCAGTTCAACATTTATTATTCTTATTTTAACATAGATAGCCAGTAATGGTTAATTAAAAAATATTCTTTGTATTGTTTATTGAAATCCAGGTAACAAGTAACAAACAAATATGAAAAAAAGTTAAACACAAGTTAATCATACACGCTCATCAGCACTTAATGGAAAATAGGGATAATTAATTCACGTGGTTTTTCTAATAAAGTCAGCGTGGTTTTTGGCACTGCATTTCTACAGCCAATTTTTCGTAGTTAGGAGAGTAGGATGATATTTCCGTTCATAAGCAATTGTCAAGATGGGCATCTGTAAGCAGAGATCTGTATTTTGATTTTATGATGTTCGTTGTTGAAAACAGAACTTTGCATAGATAAGTGGAACCGAAATAAGATTTTATTTTGTATGCTACATTTTTTAAGGCAGGAAACTTTTTTCTGTCAACCAGATTCCAAAAGTTTTCATCGGTTGCGCAGAATTTTAGAACAGTATCATTTTGAAGGTCCAAAATCTCCAGTTCCACATCTTCAGTTCTTACTTAAATGAGACTCACAATTGATGTAGCCATTTCTGTTACCTCTATTTGGCAAGTAAAAGGATTCACAAGAAAGGAAACTTACAGGCTCAGTGATGGTGAACTGTTGAAATCTCTTTTCAAATTGTTCCAGAAGTGTTTGAATTTGGATAACAAATGGTAATGGGTTAAAATCACTGTCGCATACCATTTTCTTCATACTTGGGAAATGTAGAGAGACTTCGTCTTCATATGTGACATCCACAGGATCAGTTTTGCTTTGAATGGTTTTACAGAACCTATCATTTGAGCCACATGTTTGTCTTTTCCCAGGAGCTCAAGATTTAAAGTGTTCAATTTGTCAGTGATGTTGGCAAGAAAAGCCAAGTCCATTAGCCAGTTGGAGTCTTCTAGTTGCTTGAAGTTCTGATTTGTGGACTTCAGATCTCTTCAGTTAGGCTTACAAAACGTGCAAGAACTTTACCTTTGCTCAGCCATCATACTTCTGTGTGCAAGATAAGATCAGATTGTTTATCATCAACATCTTCGAATGGGGTCTTAAAAAGTCGGTGTTGCAAAGGTTTCGCTCGAATAGAGTTAATTATTTTAATAACGGCATTCATGATGTGTTGAAAAGAACGAACTTTGACGCACAAAGCTTCTTGGTGGATAATGCAATGATAAGACAACGTTCAGAAAGGATTTATTCTTCTTGCAGAATGCAATGAATCCATTGGCGCTGCCCATCATTGCTGGTGCCCCATCAGTGGTGATCGCAGACAGCTTGTGTAGTGGCATTCTAATTGACGTTGCGTATGATTTTAATAAATTATAGATGTCCTCACCCTTTGTTCACCCTTTCATAGGCAATACTTTTAGTAACTCTTCTTTTACGGTGAAGTCAGTAAATACCATCCTCACCATAACTGCCAACTGCGCTGTATCCAATATATCTGTCGACTCATTGAACTACAGTGAAAACCAGTCACATATTTCCAAGTCATCCTTTAGCTGAGTTTGCATGTCGCTTGAAATTGCATGTATCCTCCTCGTAACTGTGTTTGATAACTGCAAGTCTTGTATTGCCGACAAAATCTCACGCTTGTTAGGAAATCCTTGAAACAGGCTATCAGCACCAGTCAAAAATGCTTCCTTCAACAATTCAATATCTTGAAAGGGTTTTTTCTTCTTTGCGAGCAGATGCGCAATTTTGAAGGAAGCAATAGTAGCACTTTTAGACTTTACCACTTGTCTAGTGAAAAGAGATTGCTGGGCAGATAGGTTTGATTAGAGTTGATTAATTTTCTTCTCTCTCAACTCAGATTTAAGTGGATGGCTAATGTCAAAAGAGCCATGATTAGTTTGGAAATGGCGTTCGACATTAAGTTTTTTCAGCACTGCAACAGTACCACTGCACAATAAGCAAACACATTTTCCTTTATTTTCAACAAAACAATAGGATTCTTCCCACTCTGTGTTGAAATAATTCATACTGTGTCTTTTATTTGAACCACTCATTTTGGGGCAAAATGTTCAAACAATAATAAATCGCAAAGCACAAGAAAACAGAAGTATCAGTGCAGTGGAAGAATACTCACATACATGGCCAGCTCCAGGTACCGGCAGAGCAAGCATGTGCCTGGGGCAGCATATGCGACGGGGTGGCATTCCATCCATTTTTGGGGCAGCAGAGTCCGAGCGGGGTTTTTTTTTTGGTGGGGGCAGTTCTGGGCAGCGTGGAGAGAAGCCAGAGAGAAGCTGCGGCCCTGCAACTGACAGGGACAGAGAACACCGGTGACCGGAGCCTGCAGCCCCGGAGTTCTCTGTCCCCAGCAGGCACCAGGCCGCGGCTTCTCTCCCCTGCTAGGCACTAGGCGGGCATGCATAAATGCCCTGGCGGGCATCATGGGGCATTTATGTGGGGACCACTGCAGTAACTCTTTGTACGACCCATGCAATCTTTGTATGCAGTGTTGTTATAGCCATGTTGGTCCCAGGATATTAGAGAGAAGGTGGGTGAGGTAATACATTTTATTGGACCAACCTTAGTGAAAGCTCAAAAGCTTGTCTCTGTCACCAACAGATGTTGGTTCAATAAAAGAGATTACCTCCTCCATCTGGAACTATGGGAAATGCCTCAGTGGACTTTTGCCAAATCAGAAATTGTTAAAAGATAATCCTAAGGAAGGTCAAGTCTACACAATCACTGTATGATTAAAAGGTATTGAAAGTTTCAGTAGACACTGAAGATGACCATATAATGGATAGATATGCTTCATAGTTCTAGGTTAAGGGAGCCTAGTTGAGGCTGTTTGTGTGAAGTTAACTGCACTTTTGCATACTTTAAAAAAAAGGGGAGAAGGTGTTGTAAAGTAGAATCATAGTTTAGGATTTATAGATTTTTCTAAAATTCTTGTGTTTTGAAAAAAACTAGAAAATTCTATTAAGACTTCTTTGGCTAACCCAGTGCAAAAAAGCAGCAAGGTAGTGTTAGCCAGTGCATTTAGGTTATGTTTACATACACCACATGAATAGCTATTTATTATATAAATACCATATACATGTGTGTGTGCTGGGTAATTATGCTAAGTTGTACACTACTTATTTTTGCTCATTTATGCTTCGGCATATATTCCATGATGCCCTGGGAGACGTATAGCTCAGCACTTGGCTTAAGCAAATACAAAAACTGTCAAAAACTAGATGTACGAGCATTATGAAACAAAGGTAGAATGTAGTACAAGGAAATAATGAAAGATGTATGAATGCTTTGTATTAGGGAGTATCTTCATGCCCCTTAACATTTGGTATTTAATATTCAAACGAAAGATGGGAAAGTACAAGGAGGCACCAAAGACAAAGCTGGCTTGTTAAACTTTTAAGTACTCTGTTACTTGTAAACAGCTATGCTATAAAAGATGGCCAGTTTAAGGGGGCACTTAGGAAGCACTTTCTCTGTACAAGATGAACTGAACACACTGCGAGACTTCAGTTCCTGGGCAGGATTGGTGATGTATTAACTTTTTCATGTACCATAGTGTGTTTTGTCTTTAGATAATAAATTTGGCTGAGCTTGGTTATGTAGTCTCTTGAATATTCTTAATCTCTAATGGCAAGTATAATCAATTAATTGGCTATACCTTTTAGACCATAAAATTGTGTTGTCATAAAGATGGTTAGATGCTGTAGTGGAAAAGAAGATATGGAGCACAGGACATTGTAATATGATTATTTCGCTTGCTCAGCTTGGTTAAAGGATATCCTCTCTCTCATGCTTTAGGACTATTTGTCTTACCCCTGAAATTCTGTTTCTAGTAAGTTTCATGGTGCAGAGAATGAAGGAGGGTCAGCTCTTCATCAGGAAGGTAAATCACTTGGTTACTCTCCTCATCATGGGTGCCCCCACTAAGTTAATCAATCCTGGGAGAGAAACCTTTATGTCCTGAGCTACTTTTCTGTAGTCTAACTTGAGGCCTATTAAGATAGGCTACAGGCAGCATGCTTCAACATAACCTCTTCCTAGTACACGAAAAAATAGTTACACCTCTTTTTCCTCCCCTCCCCACAAAAAAAAAGGCACAACCACCCCACAAAACCAAACCCTGCAAAACTCTCCCTCTCCAAAAAAACCCAGAGCCCAGATATGGTATTTAACTGTTGCAGTCCTCAAGAGGCACCTTATGCTAAGAGGTAGTTTCATTCCTGTTTTGTAACTGGGAAGCAGAGTCAGAGGGGAATCCTCTGTGTTTTAAGTCTTTTTATTTATATAACTGTAAAGTTACCTTCCATCCTGATTTTGCAGGTATGATTCTTTTTTTTTTTTTAATAAATAAAATTATTCTTTTAAGAACCTGCTTGATTTTCAGTGTCCTAAAAACCAAAGGGTTTGGTCTGTGCTCACATTGTAACCAATTGGTTAGTATATTGTTTTCAAGCGTCCCCAGGAAAGGGGGTGAAGGGGCTTGGGGGGATATTTTGGGGGAATAGGGACTCCAGGTAACCCTTCCTGAATTTTTGTGTGAATCGCTTGGTGGTGGCAGCAATACCATCCAAGGACAAAGAAAAGAATTTGTGCCTTGGGGAAGTTTTTAACCTAAGCTGGTAAAATATAAGCTATGGGGATCTTTCATGCGGGTCCCCACATCTGTACCACAGAATTCACCAATTTTTTAAACAAGCATCTAAGGAACACTTTCAGTAGTGTCTGAATATGAATCAGCGGCAGAGGAATTGGGGCTTGAGTGGCAATTACTGTTTGTGCTAATTCAGGGACAATTTAGATAATAGGTTGGCTTTAATTTACATGATATACTACTGCCATATCAGGGGTGAATAAAGAATGTTTGGCCTCTAATACTAGAGATGTGTATATCTGGTACCATAATCAGACAATTACAGTATTATTGTACAATATTACCATATGCCATTTTTATTATAGTGGCACAGAGACTGCACAACCTTCAGTCTCGGTCACTGCAACAAAAGTCCTCATTGTGATGTAAACACAAGGAACTGTACTAAGATCAACTCATTTCACATAAGCCACTAAACGTCCAGTCACTAGTGACTTGGATGCAAATGTATTAGTTTTAAAATGCTTACTCATTTGTTTGGGCTGCAAAAATTCTAACAAAAAAAGATTCTAAAAAATCTTATTGCTATACGAGTGAGAGTAATTTGGCTAACAAATGCCACTCTCTAGGTATGTTTATTTTTTAATTACATAGCTCAGAATTCTTGTCTGTCAATTACCTTGCTTCCACAGGGAGAGCCATTTCACTTGTTGATGAAAATATATCTTATCGTAATAGCATCAATTTTTTTTAACAATTTGTTTTTAATCAAACACTAGTCAGAAAGTTAAGAGTTTATTTTTTGGGTGGAGGGCAGGAAAGGTAAGGTAGAGCAGTGGTTCTCAATCAGGAGTCCGGGGCCCCCTGGGGGGGCCACAAGGAGGTTTCAGGGGGTCCACCAAGCAGGGCCAGCATTAGACTTGCTAGGTCCCAGGGCAGAAAGCCAAAGCCCCACTGCATGGGGCTGAAGCCTGGGTCCCTGAGCCCTGACACCCAGGGCGGATGCCAAAGTCTGAGCAATGTAGCTTTACGGGGGGCTCCCTGTGGCTTGGGGCCATGGGCAGTTGCCCTGCTTGTTACCCCCACTGCCAGCCCTGGCTTTTATATGAAGAAAAACAGTTGTTGTGACAAGGTGGGCGGTGGAATTTTTATAGCATGTTGGGGGCAGAGGGGGCTCAGAAAGAAAAAGGTTAAGAACCCCTGAGGTAGAGAGCATTGTTCAAATAGCATAGGTTACTGGATTACTGCCCATCACTCACAAGTCTTTAGTCTGATGAAACCTCTGCCCCATTACACTTGTGTGTTTATTACATAAAGCTTTTTATTTTAAATCACCAAAAACAGCAGTATGTTTTAGCAAACTGACTTTGGCAGATTGTGATGTGAATAGGGGATAAATAAATTAGTTAAAAGTTAGGGTCTGTTAATTAATATTCAATGACAGATTGAGATAAAGTGTCAAATTCACATGGTGGCTAAGAAATTAATATTTAATATATATCAATGAGATTTTATTTGAATTAACTAAAGATTTAAATATTAAAGCAAGTTAAAATATAAGTCTACATTAAATTACAATATTAAATAGCTTTTAAATACTTTTATTGTACTAAACATATGATAGGGAGTTTGGTTTCTAACACAGAGGAAAGGGAATAAAAATAATTCAAAGAATGCAATACAATTAGTGAGACCAGATGGCAGAATGAGGACTTTAATATAGAAACCCACAAGATGTCAGCTTTTAGCAATGGATACTTAAGAAAGGGTCGTGGACTTATAATTTATGCACAAAAAATCATATTATATAAATTTAGTAAGTTTTTTTTTCAAGAAAATATTGCTTAGTTAAATTCTCATTAGACCATGATCAAAACTCCTTTGGTAGCTTTTAATCAGAATGAAACACCATTATGCAAATCCTGTAAAATAAAACAGAGGCTTGTAAATATTACCACAAAAAAGTATCTTCCTTATAGTTACAATTATCTAACAGATCTACATGTTCTTCATTCTTTAATTCAAATCAACTTACATATATACAATATGTAACAGGGAACTCACAAAATCCTTAGTCTCTCAAGACAAAAATCTCTTACTTCACATCAAAACTGTAAAGCCTTTGAAATCTTCTCTTCCTGTGTTGAGTACACTGTACAGTAATTATCTTATATTTGGCTCTAAAGGCAAAACTAAATTTTACTGAAGTTTTACATAAACAGTAATGCAAATCACTTGCCTTAGAGCAAAAAATTCCACAAATGAATACCTTAGCTAAGTAATCAGACAGCTCACTACAGACATTTTAACACAGTTGTCCTCTTGGCACTTTGAAGATTTCACTTCAAAACCTGATTTATCCAAACCAGACTGAAGTTTAGAACTATTTTGAAAGAAAATTGAACAAACATGAAAACAGTATCAAGGTGCATAATTTCAAAAATTCACTGAGTGTTGGTACATAAAGGGTTAATCAATTAAAAGGGGTTTTAAAAGATACCCGAGTGATTTTTGTAGCTAAAGAATGCAGCATTAAGGGTCTTTATGGATGTGCTGTCATGAACACATACATAAATAAGCCAGACTTGCATCTCTGTCACAGAAAAATAGAATATTTTTTTTTACCTTCCCTTCCAACTTCAAAAAGTTAATTTTAAACAAAGGAGAACAAACATATCTTGAAGAACTCAAAAGAACAAATGGAAGAACTAAAAAATAAAAGATGTGCCATTTAAAAATCACTAAGGAGTCTTGACAAGGATGATCCAAGAGACCTTTCCTTTGCTTCTCATCCACACCAGTGCATGCAGCTGGTTGAATAGTATACATCAACTTGAGATCTGCTAAAAGTAAAGTCTGGAAATAGCATAGGTATTCAATGTCCTGAATACATTATTCTGGTGTTTTTTAGAAAAAAAAAGTTCTCTCCGTTATGCAACGTAGTGGTATTGATTGGGGTTGTCTTTGTCTCTCTCCATGTAGTCTCTATCTATGAGAGATTCAATCCTTTTTTTCAAGTCTCCAGGCTATAAGAAAAGATCAAATTGGTATTCTGTTTAGTAATATAAATGAAATATGAAAAGAATTTTTTATTTTCAATCCCACTATAGTAAAATGAGGACAGTAATCTTTATTTTAAAAATTGGCTCTAGAAATTGTATAACAAAATACATCAAATTAAAAATGCATTTCTAAATATAAAAATATATAAACTCCTGGTAAAACCTGCTGACTTCCCCCCTCATTGTTAAAGAAAACATTTTAACATTTGAATCTTTGATTTTGATTCAACCATTAAATCCTACACTACTTATTTTTTCATCTTTTAGAAGGATAGAAAAGAATAGAAAAAAAAAATTAATAAAAAAGACAGTTACCTTTCCCGTAACTGGTGTTCTTTGAGATGCGTTGCTCATGTCCATGCCATATTAGGTGTGTGTGCTTGCGGGAAGGTTTTCCCTCAGTGGTATCTGTAGGGGACTGGCTCTGGTGCCCCCTGGAGCGGCACACACATGCGCTATAAGGGGCGCTGCCAACTCCTCCCACCCTCAGTTCCTTCTTGCTAGAAACTCTGACAGTGGGGAAGGAGGACGGGTTGTGGAATGGACATGAGCAACACATCTTAAAGAACACCAGTTACGGAAAAGGTAACATTATTTTCTTCTTCGAGTGCTTGCTCATGTACATTCCATATTAGGTGACTCCCAAGCAGTGCCAATGGAGGCAGGAAGGAGTTCACCAACGCGTAGATTGCAACACAGCTCTGCCGAACACAGCGTCATCTCTGGCCTGCTGAGTGATGGCGTAGTGCGCCGTGAACGTGTGAACTGAAGACCCCGTCGCGGCTCTGCAAACGTTCTGAATAGGAATGTGTGCCAGGAAGGCTGCCGTAGACGCCTGAACTCTGGTTGAGTGGGCACTCACAATCAGCGGCAGCGGAACCTGTGCCAGTTCATAACAGGTCCAGATGCAGGAGGTGATCCAGTTGGAAACCCTCTGCGAGGACCCTGGAAGGCCCTTTTCCAGGTGATCTCTGGACTGGGAATAGACCGTCACGAGCCACTGCTGTAAGGGTCACATCCAGAGCCTGGCATGGCAGACGACATACGTACATGCTGCCATGTGTCCCAGCAAGGGCAGACAAACCCTGGCCATGGCTGGGGGGGTAACATGGAGACTACCATGCAGAGGTCCACCAACGCTTGGAACCTCTCCTGCAGCAGCAACGCTCTGGTGCAGGTGGAGTCGAGCACTGCTCAGATGAACTCTATCCTCTGCACTGGATCTAACGTCGACTTTTGTCATTTACCAGTAGGCCCAGGATCTGCATGTGGCCAACATCCCTTTTGACTTGGGACCTGGATTGACCTTTGATCAGCCAGTCGTCAAAGTACGGGTAGATATGGATACCCTGATGCCTGAGGTAAGCTGCTACCACTGACGTGCACTTGATAAACACCCTTGGTGCTGTCGCGAAGCTGAAAGGGAGGACCACAAACTGGTAGTGGTCCGATCTCATCATGAAGCATAGGAAGCGCCTGTGTCCTTGGAAGAACGCTATATGAAAGTACTTCAAGTTGAGGGTGGCATACCAGTCTCCTGGATCCAGGGAGGGGATGATGGAGACCATGCAGAACCTCAACTTCTTTAGGTATTTGTTGAGGTCTCGTAGGTCCAGGATGGGCCGTAGATCACCCTTGGCTTTTGGGATTAAGTAGTACTGGGAATAGACCCCCTTGTTCCAGTACTCACGGGGAACCTATTCCACCGCACCCAGCTGCATCAATCCTTCTACCTTCTGTGCAAGGAGACTCTCGTGAGAGGGGGTCCCTGAAGAGGGATGGTGAAGCGGGGTGGGGGGTAGACAGAAACTGTAGGATATAACCCTGCGCCACTGTACTGAGGACCCAACGGTCTGAGGTTATGGTGGTCCATGCCAGGAGGAAAAAAGAAAGGCAGTTGGAAAAAGGCGGGATAGATAAATCTGGGGTATAGTCTGGTAGGTCTGAGTGCACCCTGAAAACGCCTGCTTGCTCCCCTGCTTATTGCGGGTCGAGCCTGATTGGGTGGAGGGAGCGGGTGGGTGGCTTGAGCGGCATTTGTAGCCCCTGCTCTTTTTGTGGGGTGGCTCCTGCCAGGGTTGGCTCCCTTGGCCATGAGCTGGCTGTGGTTTCAACTGCTTACAGACTGGACCGGGAATGTACAGCCCTAGAGTTTTCAGGATAGTGCGGGAGTCAGTAAGCTGCATGACCTTAAGATGTCTTTTCTGCAAACAGGCCTGGCTGTCGAAGGGAAGGTCCTGCATTGACTGCTGAGCCTCTGTTGACAGACCCAAGAGGAGCAGCCAGGATGCCCACTGCATGGAGATGGCCAAGGCCACAGTACAAGCCGCAGAGTCAGCCACATTTGAAGCTGCCTGGAGAGCTGCCCTGGCCACTGTGGTGCCCTCCTCAAGGATCGCCAGGAATTCCTTCCTGGACCCTTCGGGAAGCAAAACCTCGAACTGGGCCATGGCTTGCCATATGTTGTAATCGTAGCGGTCAAGGAGGGCTTGGTGGTAGGCCACTCTCAACTGAAGGCTGGAAGATGAATAAATCTTTCGCCCAAACAGATCCCGTCTCTTGGATTCTTTATTTTTGGGCGTAGGTTTGGGTTGCCCCTGCCTCTCCCTTTGATCAACTGCCTCAACTACAAGAGAGTTTGGGGCCGGGTGGGTGTAGAGATACTTGTGGCCTTTAGCTGGCATGAAGTACTTACATTCAGTCCTTTTCGAAATGGGGGGCAGGGAGGAGGGGGTTTGCCATAGGGCATTAATTTTTGATACCCCTTCGTGTAGGGGCAGATGCTGTGGAGTAGGTGCTGTGTAGCAGAGGACATCAAATAGGGAGTCCAATAGCTCCTCTAGCTCCTCCACCTGGAGCCCCAGGTTGGAGGTGATCCTCTTCAGTAGTTCCTGATGAGCCTTAGCATCATCTTGAGAAACCGGGTAAAGGGGATCCATGATGGCTTCGTCCAGCAACAATAAAGACGACACTGGTGCCGAGGGCGTTACAACGTCCCCTGGTGGTCCAGCAGGCTGTTCCCCTGTCTGCTCATGGGCCTGGTGGGTTCTGCCTTCTGCGGCCTACACCTCTGGTGGAGAGTGGGATGCTGAGGCCGATGGCCTATCTGAGGCTCCCACCACCGAGCGGACTGTCTGCGATGGCTGGGGAAACCCCCACAGGTTCCAGGGGTACCAGGATGCCACTGGCTTTGGGCCCAAGGGGTCAGTTGCAGTGCTGATGATGTGGACGGTACCGCCAGTGCTTGTCCCGCCGTCAAGGACTCCTGCTTAGTTCTGCAGCCGGACGCAGAGTGGTCACTGGCAGGTGACCATGATTGAGTGGACGAGCATTCCTTCTCCATGCGGTGCCGGCTGCTACACCTCGACACTGACCTGACTGATCGAGAAGAGTCCCTCGCATGGGAACTTGGGGACCGCTGACACTCTGCGTTGGTCAACGGGTGATCTACACCTCACGCTGCTCGATAGGTACCAGGACCTGGAACGGGACCGGGAGCTGAAGAGGGCCGGTCACTGGGAGGATCTCCCCGACCGCAGGGATCCATGTGTCAGCAACTGGCATTGGCAGGTTGGTGACCGGTGGCCGCGTCCAAACGATGGTTCGCATGACCGGTGCCGAGGCCTTGGGGACATGAAAGGCTGGTCTCTATGCTCTTGCCAGGGGGCACATGCCTTGGTAGGCCTGCACCATGTTACCAGCGAGCCGCATCTCGAATCCCGCTGTCAGTGCCCAGGGTCTGGAGACCAAAAAGGACTTCGTTGAGCCTGCCTCCGAGACATGACAGCTCAGAGCAGGTGAGCGCTGGTGGGACTCCATGATGGGGAGCGGTGTCACTGAGATGCAGACACACGGTAAAGTCCCCAGGCAGGTTTACCCTTGGACTGGGCTACCGCCGAAGCCGGTGTGGGCAGCACCAGTAACGACAGGATCTCCTACACTGCCTGCAGGGTCTCTGGTGTCGACGGGACATCTAGATGACGGAGGCCCTCGTCACTGTCTCAGGTGGCAGGCATAGTGCCCAATGGGCTGGACCACTGAACTTGAGCTGGGGCCCGACTCCCTGATGGAGGCATCAAGCCACCCGCCACGGGTCTTTGTTCTCCTCTGGACCTGTCCTTTCCCTTACGGGAAATGGGGGATCTTCCCCTTGTGGTTCTCTTTGGCTTCTTGACCGGAGCCGGGGAGGTGGGATCGGTGCTGGCTCAAAGATGGTGCTGGCGGGGTGCTCTGCACGGACGCTGTAGTGCCTGAGGCCAAGTTGGACCTGGGTGCTGGGGTCAGGGACTCCAGCAGGAGCGACTCCAGGTCTGACTCCATCAGGAGCGCCCTCAGACGGATGTGTCTCTGTCCTTTTTTGTTTGGGTTTGAAGGATTTACAGATGCGACACTTGTCGCTTGTGTCCCCTTTGCCTAGACACCTCAAACAATTAGCGTGCGGGTCGCTGATAGGCATAGGCCACTTACAATGATCGCAGGGCTTAAAGCCTGGGGACCAGGCTAGAATTAGCACTAAAGGAACTATTAACTATTTTACAACTATTTTACAGGAAACGTTCGGAAGAAACACTGAACGAAACAAAATGATAGCCGAAGCAGCAGATGTTCCAGCACTGTCACTGGTGGCAAGAAGGAACTGGAGATGGGGGAGCCGGCAGCACCCCTTATACCGTAGCATGTATGCACCACTCCAGGGGGCGCCAGAGCCGTTCCCCTACGGATACCACTGAGGGAAAAACTGCCGGTACCAGTGCATGTGGCGAGCACACACACCTAATATGGAATGGACATGAGTGAACACTCGAACCAGACATTTAAAAAAAATTCTAGTATGGATTGAAAGGAAATTGAGTTCACTTACCTTTACTGGAAATTTCAGCTGATTATACAATTCAGAAACAAGAAGGTTATGGCAGAGTGTCTTTCTCATCTTCATTATTCGTACAATAGCAGCATCTATCTGATATTGTCTATCTTGAAACACTCTTTCAGTTGTGCTAACCTGTTCTTCAACCTAAAGGACAAGACAACATGCATCAAGCACTCTTTCATTGCCAATTTTTCTGTCTCTGAATGTTTGGTTAAGCTTTAGGGAAATATACAATTAATATGTGGAAGGACACAATATTCATTTATTCTTCTCTTTCTGACAGACAAGCACGCACACCTAAAACCTGGGCTCTCGGATGTTCTGATGCTGTTAAAGAAAACTAAGGATACAAATGAAGCATATGCAAAGCAAATTCACATAGTTCTTATAAAAAGTAAACTTGATAAACCAAACTACAATTAAAAAAACAACAGTATTTATTTAATTAAGAAATACATCAATACAGATGAGGTTTCTACTAAACCTTAATGTATATGGGCCTTCTGAAATAGAGAATAATTCCAGGACTGTACGCTTCAAGGAGTTCTGTATGCTAAAGACAAGGAAAACGACTGGACATGCTAATTAAACACGTCAATCATGCTGACCCCAGGAATTGGGATCCATTCCCAGAGACATTCACAGCAACAGAGGGGATGATAATTATTTCAATAACTCTCTTATCTCCAGATAAAAACAGTTGATGTGTTAACAGCATTACTTTTGTTCTGTTCAATCAATGTAATGTCAATACTTCAACAACATTGTCCAAACAGTTAAGATGTATTGAAAGGAATGTGAGATCATACCAATTTAGGACACAACGGACTACCAATGAGACTAGAAATATTTCTCCCCTCCCAGGATGAGAAAAATATTGCTGGAAATGCAGAGACTGTGTCAACTCAGCCAGGACATATAGGTAAGCAAGGCACAATATCAGTTTAATCAAAATAAATGCAAAGAGTAAGAGTATTTTAATACATACTGTTTCTTTCATCTGTATTTGGTTGATCTTTATTCTAAACAATTTATGCTTGAAGTCACCATTAAAGATGAATTTGTCTCCATCTTCTACATCCTTGCCTTTTGGATTTTTAATCAATACCCGTGCTTTCCCACAGGCCAAACTCTGCAAGGTTCTTCGCAATTCACTGTCCTCTGTAAACAGGTTAAAAATACAATAAAAAGCTGACTGTAACTTTGAAATATTAAATTGTTAATTTATAAATACAAGTTAAAACATTCCTCCTTTTCTGAAGTATATTGCTAATAATTTCTTCTAACTCATTCCTAATTATGCAATGTAATTCACAACTTTAAAGGCCCAGTCCTGCAGATCTTACTTATACCTAAGAACTAACAGTATTTCAACATTGTACAAGACATGAACAAAGACGTGGCCCCAGCCTCAAGGAGTTTACAATCCAAAAAAACCAAAGATCAGACAAGAATGTACTAGGAGACTTAAAGATTTAAAAAAAGAAAAAAAGGGGGTAAATTGTGTTACCCTGTGCTTCATCAGTGGGTACTGTGATATGAGTATGTTCTAACATGAATATTATGCTAACAGAAAAAACAACTGTTCATGCTACCAAGAAAACATTTATGCACTAAAAACAATACGATACGGAAGAACTAGAAACCAAGGAATGACGTAATAAATCTTAATATGTAAAACGCAAAGTCAAAAGCAACTTTGGTGTTAGGCAAAACAAACATGAATACACTAAACATTAAACTTCGTGAAGACTTTTGTTAAAGCCCTGAAAATTTCTAAGTGAATATGCATTTTGTTGTTCTCTGCCTAGTCTCTTGAATACCATTACCTGCAATATAAAAACCATAATAAAATGTGTTAGGATAGCACTGTGTGTAGACCTGTGAACTGAAATAGCAAAGATTTTGCGAGCTAGAGCTGAAGTGCATTGGAAGAGTTGAGTAAAATGATAACATCATTAGGTTTAAAATTAGCCCTTTTAGTTAGAGAATAGTTTAACTTTCACATTCCTGCAACACCACCATTAAGAAAACCCTTTTTATTCCTTCTTTTGATGTAAGGGAGTGGACGGACAATTTATAAAGATATTAAATTTACAAAAATATTAGATTGCAATAATTAAACAATCACCTATATGCTTTATATTTTTGAAGCACTATATCTGAAGCACTATAAAGAATGGTTACTCTCCATTAACTGTGGTTCTTCAAGATGTATTGTCCACATTCCACTTCTGGTGTGCATGCATACCAAGCACAGAAAATTGGATTGTTTTTGAATAGCAGTTGAGGCCACAACGGTGCCCTGTAAACTGCGGGTATGTTTATACAGCAATTTAAGCCCAGGTCTGAACCCAGGCTCAAGCCAAACACCCCTTGTGTCTATACTGCAATTGTGCTAATCTAGGGCTCAGACCCAAGGTTCCAGGACCTGCCAGGCTGGAGGGTCCAAGCCTCTGGGACCTACGGTCCGAGCCCTATTGGTTTCCTGTGGGTATGTGGTCCCAGCTTGACTTAGGTCCTAGATGTCCTCCAGATATATCCCAAAGTTCCTGGCAGCAGAGGAGCAGTGCTGCAGGCAGCCAGCGCAGTGGCTCTTGCTCCTGGGTCCCCCCTGCCCTACCTGCGGCTGTGGGACAGGAATGGCCAGGCAGTGTGCACTGTGAGGGTGATAAGTGGGAGCCAACCCCAAAACTTCCCCGCAGCCTCCTGTGGATCCATTATCCCTGCCTCCCAGGGTGCAGCAGGAGCAGGGATAGGGGATCCTCAGGCGGTGCTGGAGCACACTGCACCCCAAGCCTTGGGCATGCATTTCATCACTCTGCAGCCGGCAGCAGCCAGACTGGTGTGTGTGTGTTTTCCTCTGATACCTTCATTTTATGTCAAATTTCAAAACAGACAGACACCTTCATTGAACTTCCCACTTTAAAAATTAAGAATGGCAACATTTCATTTAATAGTTTGACAGTCCTGGAGAGACTGATGTTCTAATTATCCTCAGAATAGATGCACATGGGCATTTTCCTGCCAATATGACTCAGCTTAGAGCTGGAGAGCCCAATTCTCACATTAGTTGGTAGTTGACTAGCAAGCCTTCTCAAACTGCAGTCGTTCTACTGAGACAGCCAGTTCCTTATGGGCACCCGAGTCCCATTAATAGCACCACTGCAGTTAGGAAACAGGGTGGGCAAGAGAGTTTGTCCACAGTGCTACACAGTTGAAGGACTAGAGTGTCGACATGGGCGTTGAGGACGCTAGGTATAGGGTTACTGGGGATAGGGTTACTTTGACTTGGGTTTGTGCTCTACAGTGTGGACTTCAAAGCCCTAGGTTTAAGCACGGGTCAGAAAATTCTTAATCTAGGGTTAAAATGCAGGATAGATGTTAAAGCCCAAGGTTCTCTGACACACGTCAGCTGACTTGAGTCCCACTAACCTTAGGTTTACATTGCTGTCTAGACATAGCCTCTCTGGTGCTGCATAGAAGAGGATGAAAAGGGGGAGTGGCAGCAACCACTCTTCACTAAAATAGAATCCACCTGATCTAGGGCTGCAAACTAGCAGATAAGGCATGCGGATCATGGCATACATGTGGATAACATACCTTGAAGAACCAGTTACTACAGCGTAAGTAACCACTCTACTCTTCTTCAAGTGATGTCCATACGTCTACTTCTGGTGACTCACAAGCAGTGATATCACATTCTGAAAGTGGGTGATCACAGTCTACTGAAAGGATGTCTGTAAGACAGCTCTGTCAAAGTGTGCGTCAGACCTAGAGCCCTATACGAAGTAGTAGTGCTGGGCAAAGGTGTGGACAGAATTCCAGGTAGCTGCTCTGCAAATCTCAGATATTGGGATGCCTCTTAGAGAAGCAGCAGAGGTTGCTGGAGCTCTGGTGGAATGGTTCCTATCTGCATAGGTGGGTCCAAACACACACTCATAGAGCAAGACAGTCTGAGTTTCATTTAGATAGTCTTTAGATAGATATAGGCTGACTTTTCATCCCCTCAGCAAAGGCCAGAAACAGTCTAGGCAAGCTCCCGAATGGTCTTATTCTGTCCAAATGAGAGAGTCCCAACAACATCTAACGTGAAATTTAACTTCCCCCAGATTAGCACAAGGATTGGGAAAGAAAACTGGCAGGTGAATCACCTGATTCAGGTGAAAATCTGAGACAACTTTAGGAAAGAACTTTGGGTGAGGTCCTAATGTCACTTTGCCCTTATGGAATACTGTATACAGGGGTCTTGCTATGAGGGATTGGATCTGTCCTGTTTTTCTGGATGAGGTTTTAACCGCTAAGAAGATGGTCTTCATAGACAGGTAGTATAAAGAGCAAATAAATAAAAGTTTCAGGGGGAGGCCTCATTAACCCTGATAATACAACAGTGAGGTTCCAGAGGGACAGGGTCTCTCGGACTAGAGGAAAGACATGAAGCTCTTGAGGAACCTAGCAACTGTTTGGTGTGAAGACAGATCTTCAATTGGAGGATGAGCAGAAACTGCCATCAGATGGACTTCCATAGAAGTAATTGAGAGTCCCAAATGCATTAGGGCCAGCAAGTAATAGTTGCTACTGGGTTTTCTAGTGGGAGTAGGTGCTTCTGCATTGCCCAAAAAAGAATCTCTTCAATTTAGCTGAATAAGTTACTCGAATGGAATCATTTCTGCTACAAGCCAGAACGTTCTGGACTTCCATGGAGCAGATTCTGTCTGTGGCTGTTAGCCAGCCAGCATCAGCCTGCAAGGTGCAGCGATGCTGGGTTTGGGTGTAGGATCTGGCCCTCAGTTTGTATGATTACATCTGGCTGAACCATAAGTGTGATTGGGGGCTGTGCTGACAGGCTCATCAGCTCAGACTACCAGAACTGTCTGGGCCATGCTGGTGTTGTCATTATCATCCTGTTTGAGCTTTTTCAGGATCCTCTGTATCAGTGGAATGAGTGGGTAAACATGAGTCCCAAAATCCAGGGGATGCAGAAGGCCAGATCCTCCTCTAGAGCAAAATACTTGGCATTGCTTGTTCTAGTCTATGGCAAACAGATCTATCCTTGGGCATCCCCATTTGCAGATGTAGATGTCTTGCAGAAATGTGTTCTTGACTGAACGCTTGTGTATTGTGTGCAGAATTGATCTGCTAGGGTGTTCTGCAAGCATGAAAGATTTAGGGCCAAAAGTGTTACTTAGAGGCTGATACACCAGTCTCAGAGATGGATTGCTTCCTGGCAGAGAGGTAATAAGTGTGCCCCTCCCTGCTTACCGATGTAGTACATTGCTGTAGTATTGTCCTTCAGTACTTGGATTGTGGTTCCTCAGAATACGGTGGGTAGGAATGCCATGCAAACTTGGCTAACAGCTCTTAGCCCTAGGATATTATGTGGAGATTTAGTCCTTGTGGGGGACAGATCATAGTCCCTGCATCTTAAAATGGTCCAGATGAGCTCCCCATCCAAGAGTGGATGCGTCTAGTCACCAGCTGTTTAGTGGATAGAGGCAGTAAGAATGGCACTCTACTGTGCACATATAGAGGATCCTTCCACTAAGCTAACAAGGAGAGGGCTTCTTGTGAGACCATGACCATCATATCTATTAGGTGTCTGCTGGGGTCCTTATGCCATGGTGTCATTTTGGGTGGTCCCTGCTGTTTGGACCTCTCATGGATGGCTGCAACCACCAAGGACCCAGGTATATGGTCATTATAAAAGTACTCAAACTACTTTGAGGGGACTTGGTAGCACCTATCTGCCTTATTTGAAGTGGGTTCCACTGAAGTTGGGGTCTATCATAGGTCTCTTGCTGGTTCCAACAAGCCTTCATTTATTGGCATTGCCAATCTACCAGAGCCCAAGGAGCACAGGATGCAGAAGTTAGTGTGACTTTTCCTGCATTCTCTCTACTGCAATTTCCAGGGTAACTGACATTTGCTGGAGAAGCTCCTGGAAGATCAGATAGTTTGTTTCAGCACTGCCAGACGTAAGGGGGACAGACTCATCAGGCGAAGATGATAATATCACTGTTGAGATACGCTAGACATCTGTCTCTTGTAGATCATCCTGCTCTGAGTCCTGGTACTGATGTTGAGATGTACAGTGGACCAGCTGACCTTCCTGAAATGGATTAAGAGGGAACACAGACCTGGCTTTGGAGGCAGGAGAACCAATGAAGTCTTTCTACTGAGTGGCATCCCCAAACAGGCTCAGCATGACCATTATTGCTTAAACTAGGGGTCTGGAGAGAAGGAAGATACCACAATGGGTTCTGGGATGTCCTCCGTTGGAATAGCTTGGGTCATCATAGCCCTGGTCTACACTGTGCGGTGGGGGTGGGAGGGGGGGAAATTAATCTAAGTTACGCAACTTCAGCTACGTGAATATTGTAGCTGAAGTCGACGTATTTAGATCTACTCATCGTGGTGTCTTCACTACGGTGAGTCGACTGCTGCTGCTCCCCCATCGACTCTGTCTGCACCTCTCGCGGCGAAGTACAGGAGTCTATGGGAGAGCGCTCGAGGGTCGATTTATCGCATCTAGACTAGATGCGATAAATCAATCCCCGCTGGATCGATCGCTGTCTGTGGAGCCGGCGGGTAGTGTAGACATACCCATAGAGAGGCGAGCATGGCAAGTAGGTGGGTGACATATCTTCACTTCGCTCAGATGTGGAGAAGGAGCATATCTTCTCCATAAGTTGAACAATTTTCTCAGAAGTTCTACAAGGCCCAAGGGTATCCTGTGCAGGAATTGAGATGGTGGATCCAGATGGCACCAGGGCTAGGAGCTTCCTAGTAGTTGTCTGCAATGGTGACTCCAGCGGGTTGGCTACTGTCAAGTCAATCAGTACTGCGAATCTCATCAGGACTGAGAGCTTGTCCTCCAGATCAGCTGGTAGCATGGTGGGTGCTATGGTATGGAGCACTCTAGTGCCAAGGCAAGGTGTTTGGATGCCAGTGCCAGGTGTATCAATGCTGGGTGTTTTGTGGCCAATTGATCAGTATTGGTAGAGTCAGGAACAGACTCCAAAAGCAGTGCTGAGGTTATCTGGTGACAAAATGGTGCAGAGACATCAGCAGTATTAAATCTGAGCCTTGAACTGCCCCCTGGTTTGGACTTACTCAGTGCTGATGAGGGAAATCGGTGTCTCCAATGAGACCAGTATTCTTTCCTCCCTCTCTCCTCAGAAGATTGAACTAAGGCTGAGTTAGAAGCTCTGTCTAGTCAACAAGTGAGCCCTGAAGTTCAAGGTAGAGCTGGGACTTACTGGAGCACTCACAGAGACTGGTCTAGTTTGGCTGTTGTCTTCTCCTCAGGCTCAGATAATGCCCTTACAGATCTCTCCAAGAGAAAAAGTTTTGGCAGGATTCCCTTTCTTTGTGTGTCCTCTTTGAAAAAGAGAAACATATCAAGCATTTTATCTTGTGTATATGCTTCACAGAGGCAGAAGCAGCACATGGAGTGTCAGGATTGACAGGAATGGCTACCACACAAGAGGGATAGGATTTGAATCCTTGGGATTTCAACGGCACCATATCCAGGGGATCTGGTACTGGGAATATCTGGGAAGTTGAAGAGCTTGTCTTCTCATTTTTTCCCTCCTTTAAAAAAAAAAATGCCAACGGGCTTAACTATAAAGAGAAATATACTAAGGAACACTAACTAAAAACTAGAGAAAACAAGTGCACAGTGTGCAGAGATGTGGACAGTGTAGAGGTTCCATCTTGCTGCCTTGGGTAGTAAAAAGTAACTGGAAGGGGGTTGCAGCTGCTCCGCCCTTTATGCCCTCAGCTGTGGAGTGCCAGAAGGCATGTGGGCCACAGGCACAGTCTCAACAGGCACTGGTATTAAAAAAAAAAATTTGATCTTGTGCCCATGGGGTGCATGTGCACCAGAAGCAGAATATACATGGACAATCAAGCAAAGACATTATTAATTCAAAACCCCCTCCCCAAACCAAAACTAATGCAATTGTTCTAAAAAGGTCATTTTAAAGTATGATACTTGAAACTACGATAGAACCTTAATAATCTGCACATTTTATAATCTGCACAGAAAAAAAATGGAGTCTCTCGACTTCTCAAAGAACTAAAAAAAAGCTGTAGTGAGGTCTTGTTAGTAAGAATGCATCAGTTTTTACAAAATATACTACAGATCATTTACTAATAAATTTATGAAGTATCAATGTTATCCACAAAGTAGTAGAAGTATATTTGGCTTATCTTTTTGGTATTTACGTACTCGCTGATTCACAAAAATAGCCATTGCAAGTCACTGAAATTAGCAACATTCTGCTGTACTTAAAATTAGACTTTTACATCCAAAGTCCTATTTAGAATCTATTCAAATGAAAGAAAATAATGAATGTATGAACTAATTTTTCATACCTACACCAGTAGCCATTTTAATTTCTTCAAAAATAAATTCATCTCCTTCATTAAACATAAGCAGCACTAATGTCTGGAAGAGTGACACATGAAACTCTTTCTTTCCCTACAAAGGAAACAAAAAAACCCACAAGTAACTATAAATGATTTCTAAAGCTGTGTACAACATTTAGAGTATCAACTGTATTCTATACAGTGCAAAACTTCAAAAACAACTTTTGATGACAAGTTGTACAATCTATAGATTATTTAACAAATAGCTTCTAGATCAGTAGTTCTCAAACTTTTGTACTGGTGACCCCTTTCACATAGCAAGCCTCTGAGTGTGACCCCCCAATAAATTAAAAACACTTTTATATATTTAACACCATTATAAATGCTGGATACAAAGCAGGGTTTAGGGTGGAGGCTGACAGCTCATGACCCCCCAGGTAATAACCTCGTGACCCCGAGGGGTCCTGACCCCCAGTTTGAGAACCCCTGTTCTAGATGAAGAGAAATGTGTATTTAAAAGGATTCTGCAGCCTGATTATGTATCCAAGTATGTGGTGCCAAGGAAATGTAACAATAGCAAGACAAATTACAAAAAAACAAAAACAAAAAAAAGAAAAAACCAACCCAACCAACCAAAACCCAACAACCCTGGACATTATATTGGTAGCGTAGCACACCAACAGATTACCTGAATACCCAGTATTCACTTAACAGCATTTTCTTCTAGGTACATACAATAGGTGAAATCCTGACTTCAATCAAGCCAATAGCAAAACTCTCATTGACTTAAATGAAGCTAGAATTTCACCCAATGAGTTATTTAATAGAGATAAGCAAACGAACATGAAAGATATCAGTGTCAGATAAAACTTGATGGAACACAAATTCTCTAATTCATGCAATTCTGCAGCAATAGCCTTAACAGAAGTATGGCATTTGTAAAATTAGGCAATGGGAAGGAGATTAATAACTCAGGATCTCCATGCACAAACAACATTTTAAGTCTATTACAAACTTGTCAGTCATCTTAACTTCACATGATCCCAGGGCTCTAAATTTTGTATTTATAACTAGTCATCATTAACATCAGAGTAAAATTTTTATCTGTGCTCTGGTACAATGAGGTTGCGTTACTGATGAAGATATCTCATCAGACAGAACAAAAGCTATGTTAAGAAACATTTCAATTGTTTAATAATTCAACAAGCATTTAAATTTAACCACATTCATTAAATTATACCACTAATACTTTTCAGCATGGCTTTGTAATAGCTAGGCTAATATTCAAATCACTAGGTTCCTTCAAACTACTATTTAAAAAAATGTCCACCCCATTCTTTTAGTTTCCTGCCTGCTACAGGCTTCTTTTCATCAATGAATGAGACTTACTGACCCACAACAGTCAATGCTGAAAGATGTTTCACACGGGAGTTTTGACATGTTTAACTAAAATACCACATTCTAAATAAATGACAAAGAAAACACTTTTCTAAATAGTTAATATAGAATATTGTTAGATTCTTCTCTGCAAAAAATTGTTTTATTAATGTACTGCTTAAAAAGGAAAGAGATGCCAAATAAGTTATTTTATTTAAAAGCAGATGATTAAACATTAAATAAGCAAACATACTTCCTTAAATTCTGCTTTCAAGACAGCATGCCCTAAAGTGGTCTGCCATTGAAGCTTTCGACCACTGTGTTTTCCAAGATAAAAGGTCTTAAATACCTCTTGAAGCTTAACCATCTGTAAACAAAGAAGAAAAAGAGGGAAAAAAGTTACTTATCTTGTACCAAATGTAACCAAACAGACTGATTTTCACAGTAGTGTGTTAGGCTCATCTTAATATTTTAAATCAAAGTTTACACAAAAGTAAAGTTCAAAGGCCAAATCTGCCCTCATTTACATTGGTTCCAGCTTAAACAGAGCAAAAATTGATGCCAGACATTCATATAATATAATTTTCTTGAAACAAAATAAATTTTAGTTAAGATAAAACCAAATTCCCATTAAAAGAATAAGAACATATACCAAAGTGGTGATTTCATCCTGGGCCTACCAACATCTGTTCCCCACATGTGATGTAGTTGGAGGAGGAGGAGGAGAGAAGGTTCTGAAAAGCCCCACTCCCATTTTGCACTCTGCTGCCAAGTCCTCACAGACTTGAAGACCAGAAGGGATCATAGTGATCATCTAGTCCAGTGGTGGGCAAACTATGGCCCGCGGGCCAAATCTGGCCCGCCAGCCGTTTTAAACTGACCCTCGAGCTCCCGTTGGGGAGCATGGTCTGGCATTTGCCCCGCTCCACTGCTCCAGCCAAGGAGCAGGGTCGAGGGCTGTGCCAAGCGCTCCTGGAAGCAGCGGCATGGCCCCACTCCGGTTCCTACGTGTAGGGGCAGCCAGGGGCCTCCACTCCGCATGCTGCCCCTGCCCCAAGCGCTGCCCCCGCAGCTCCCATTGGCCGGGAACTGCAGTCAATGGGAGCTGCAGGGGCAGCGCACCTTCGGACGGGGCGGCGTGCAGAGCTGCCTGGCCGGGGCCGTGACATAGCTGCTGCTTCTGGGAGCCGCTGAAGGTAAGCGCTGCCCGGAGCCGGCACCCCTGAGCCTCTCCCCACGCCCCAACCCTGATCCCCCTCCCACACTCTGAACCCCTCGATCCCAGCCCGGAGCACCCTCCTGCACCCCAAACCTCTCATCCTCAGCCCCATCCCAGAACCCACACCCCCAGCTGGAACCTGCATCCCTTCCCATACCCCAACCCTCTGCCCCACCCCGATCTCCCTCCTACCTGCTGAACCCCTCGGTCCCAGCCCGGCGCATTCTCCTACACCCCAAACTCCTCAGCCCCACCCCAGAGCCCTCACCCCACCATACAATTTCTATTCCCAGATGTGACCCTTGGGGCAAAAAGTTTGCCCACCCCTGACCTAGTCTGAATTCCTGCACATTGCAGGCCACAGAACCTCACCTACCCCTTCCCATAACAGACCTATAACTGCTGGCTGAATTACTTGAAGTCTTTAAATCATAATTTGAGGACTTCAGTTACAGAGAATCCACCATTTACTTGTTTAAACCAACCAAGTGACCTAGGCCCCATGCTGCAGAGTAAGATAAAAACCTCCCAGGGTCTCTGCCAATCTCACTTTGGGGGAAATTCTTTTTCAGTCCCAAATATGATGATCTGTTGAACCCGGAGCATGTTGGCAAAACCCACCAGCCAGATACCTGGGAAAGAACTCTCTGAAACTCCTGCCTTTGGTTCGTCCTCCTAACTGCAGCCAAGGCTGTTGTCAGCACTTTATGTCCCGTTCCCCCACTATCCTGTTCCACCCCCATTAGGAGCAGTCAGTGGAGAGTTTAAGGCCTCCCATATCCATCAGCTGTCTGCTATGGCTGAACCCTTGCAGAGTAGCCCACTCCTCTAGCGAAGATGCTAGGGGAGTGAAAGGGCAAAAGTTTCCCCTGCCTGTAAATCCAGTGTCACAGCTACAACCGCTGTTGGGTCCCAATACTCAGCCTGCCTCCCTTCAGTGAAGGTGAGGGGTTAAAAAAAAAAAAAAAAAAAGGTGTTTGTGTATATATTTGACATTACAACTTAATTATGTTAATTATTATCAAAACATAAATAAAACGGATACCTACCTCTCGTAACTGTTGTTCTTCGAGATGTGTTGCTCATGTCCATTCCAATAGGTGTGTGCGTGTGCCGCGTGCACAATCATCGGAAGGTTTTTCCCCTAGTGGAACTGTCGGGTTGGCTGTGGAGTCCCCTGGAGTGGCGCCTTTACGGTGGTGTATATAGGTCCCTTCCGACTGGCCACCTGCTCAGTTCCTTCTTGCCGGAATACTCTGACAGAGGGGAATCGGGCGGGATTTGGAATGGACACGAGCAACACATCTTGAAGAACAACAGTTACGAAAGGTAGGTAACCGTTTTTTATTCTTCGAGTGATTGCTCATGTTCATTCCAATAGGTGACGTCCAAGCAGTTTCCCTGGGGGAGGGGTCGGAGTTCACCTGGTTGCTGAGTGCAAGACTGCCCTGCCAAAGGCTGCATCGTCCCTCACCTGTTGGGTAATGGCGTAGTGTGACGTGAAGGTGTGGATAGAAGACCGTGTTGCTGCTTTGCATGTGTCTTGGATAGGGACCTGCACCAGGAATGCTGCGGACGATGCCTGCGCTCTCGTGGAGTGCGGCGTAAGCGGAGGGGCTGGAATTTTAGCTAGGTCATAGCAAGTCCTGATTCATTATGGATCACATCCTGTAACGCGCTGGAATGAGATCAAGAGCCCCCTCACCCTTTCTGTGATTGCTATAAAGAGCTGTGGTGACTTACAGAATGGCTTTGTGTGCTCCATGTAGAATGCTAGGGCACATTTAACGTCCAGGGAATGGAACATACACTCTCTGTTACTGGCATGCAGCTTAGAGAAGAACACAGGTAAAAATATGTCTTGGTTCACATGAAACTGGGAGACTACCTTTGGCAGAAATGCAGGGTAAGGGCGTAGCTGCACCATGTCTTTATAAAATACCATATAGAGGGGCTCGGAAGTCAGGACTCTGAGCTCAGATACCCTTCTGGCTGATGTCATGGCCACCAGAAAAGCCACATTCCAGGAAAGGTAGGACAGAGGACAGGTTGCCATGGGCTTGAAAGGAGACCCTATGAGTGCAGACAGGACCAGGTTGAGGTCCCACTGGGGAATGGGCCATCGTACCTGGAGAATGGGCCATCGTACCTGGGGATAAAGTCTGTTTAAGCCTTCGAGAAACCTGCCCCCCATGGAATTACTGAAAACTGACCCACGTGCTGCCCTCAGGTGAAAGGCCGAAATGGCAGCAAGGTGTACCCGGAGAGATGATATTGCTAATCCCTGCTGCTTAAGGTATAACAGGTAGTCCAAAATAAGGGGAACTGGCGCTAGCTGCAGTTTGGTTCCCCTTTGCAGAGCCCAAATGGAAAAACACTTCCACTCTGCCAGGTATGTGGCACGAGTGGAGGGTTTCCTACTCCCCAGCAAGACCTCCCTCACTGGGTCTGAACACTGAAGCTCAAGTGGATTCAGCCATGGAGTTTCCACGCCTCAGGAGTTCAGGGCCAGAGTCCCTGTCTCATACGGGATCTTCAGGAGCCCTGTGGGTGTGGCGAGCCAGCAACGTTGCTATGGGGGGGGGTCACGGGGAGACGGTGAGCAGCGCCGTAACATGATAGGTTTGCCACAATGAGGAACCAGAGGCGGTGCTGCCATTGGTGCTGCAAAGGGTGCCGGAGCCACATGCGATGTAGGGATAGACGCTGCAGCTGGGGCTACCGCTGGTGCCTGGGCTTGCAGTACCAGGGACTGCACCGTCATGGCAGAAAGATCGAGCTCTTCCTCCAAATCCTTACGAGTCAGGGAGTCCACCAGCACCAGACTCGTCGGGCATCCTGTTGGGGCCGGAGTCAACGGTGCCGGGTCTTGAGGCCCATGGGTGTCCTGCCGGAGGACGCACCCCACTGGAGTCCCCTCATGGCTTCTTGACGGATCTTTCTGCCATGAATGACCTCTGTCCGCTTTCTTTTTCTTATGCGGCACCGGGGACTGCGAGCGGTGCCGCCTGGTGGCACTGGCCTTATGAGTTGGGAAGCAGTGCTGGTACTCCTTAGAGGAGTCCTTCCTCGGTGCTGGGACATCCCGCACCGAGGCCGGGGCGCTGTACACCAAAGATGCCGGTGTCTCGTCCAATGCCAGCTGTGGGTGGAGGGCCGACTCCATCAGGAGGAGCTTCAAATTATAGTCCCACTCTCCTTGTCCTAGGTCTAAAGCTCCTGCAAATTGGGCACTTCTCTGTCTGATGGCCCTCTCCTAAACACTTGAGATGGGAAGCGTGCGGATCGCCTGTGGGCATAGGTTTTGCACACTTCTCGCACACCTTAAACCCCTGCGACCGAGGCATGCCCCCATGCCTGGGGAAACTAGGGCAGGGGGGAAGCCCTCTGAAGTAAGTCCAACTAACTACAAACTACTATCTAACAAACTCACAACTATGTACAACTTAGAAAAGGGAACCACTAGGCAGGCACTTGCGAATGCAAGAGACAGCTGCTCCAATGACCATCACTGGCGGTAAGAAGGAACTGAGCAGGCGGCAGGTTGGCAGGGACCTATATACACTGCAATGGGGGACCACTCCAGGGGTCTCCACAGCCGACCGACGGGTACCACTAGGGCAAAAACCCTCTGACGATCGTGCATGCAGCGCACGCACACACCTATTGGAATGCACATGAGCAATCACTTGAAGAATATCTGTTTTCAGGATCATTTCAAGTAAATAAAGCGGTTGCTTTTTTGAAAGAGGAAGGGTCTTGTGGAATTAAAGACTAAGGTGACCAGATAGCCAGTGTGAAAAATCAGGACCAGGGTTGGGAGTAACAGGCACATATATAAGATAAAATCGGGACATCTGGTCACCCTATTAGGCCTGGTATGCACCGGGGGGGTGGAGGGGGAATCGATCTAAGATATGCAACTTCAGCTACGAGAAAAGTGTAGCTGAAGTTCACTTATCTTAGATCAACTTAGAATCACTTACTTCGTGTCCTCACGGCACGGGATCAAAGGCCGCCGCTCCCCCATCAACTGCATTGCCACCTCTCGCCATGGTGGAGTTCCGGAGTCAACAGCAGAGCGATCGGGGATCAATTTACACTAGACGCAATAAATCGATCCCCGATAGATCGATCACTACCCGCCGATCCAGCGGGTAGTGTAGACGTGGCCTTAGAGACTATATCAAAACGCACCATGTGGCAGAATTATGATTGCATATGCAGCCATAATGTTGGCACTGTCTAACTTCTGATTACTTGATTATATTGTAAAACAGCCATGTCTATGAGCTGTTTATTGTTTTCAAGATGTTTTTTTCACAATATTTTATGTTCTGAAGGCTGGCTGGTTAACCATTTTGTGAATTTTCAATCACTTCCTCTGCCCCACCCACCTTTGTAATTTGAGAAGTTTTGACCTATTCTAGTTTACTCCTGGGGGAATTCTGCGCCACTGCATGTGCACAGAATTATTTGCTTCCCTGCAAAAAAATGACTTTCTGACAGGGAAGCAAAGGGAAGCCGTGCAGTCTGTGGCCTGTGCTCCCCATCGCCATGGTGGAGCCTCCAGATTTATTTATTGACAAAATTTGCAGAATTTTAAAATACTGTGTGCAGAATTTTTTTTTTTTTTTTGGTGCAGAATTTTTAAATTTTTTTGTGCAGAATTCTCTCAGGAGTACTAGTCTAGTTATAAGTAATTGAAAACAGTTAAAATTGGATGTGTTAGGCAACCTAAATATTGAGATTCCTACCCCTCCACCATGATAGACTGCAAATTCTAGTTTTACAAGACTCACCTCTGGAGTTAAGTGGACTTCCACGGGTGTGTACGTTGGCCAATATCCCATAGTAAGTATATTTACCGTCAGGTCTATATTGCCTGGATCACTTTGGTTCTGCATATACTAAAATAAAATAAAATTAAAAAACCCAAACCTGTTAAAAATCCTGCTAACACAATAAATTAAAAATAAACTTAGAAAAGTAAATCAATAAATGGCTTCTGCTAATTACTATCTGGAATACTGTTTTTTTTAAAAAGCAAACAAACAGTGAATTAGTTTTGGCACAATGAATTCTGGCAATTCATTAAAACACCCGAAGAGCTGACTATAAACCAAAGTTGAATTTATAAAGCATTTCTCATTGGAGCACTGCGCAATATAAAAATCTGATCAAAAACAATTAACTCCTACAGCTAATATAGGCGCTCTTAATTTTTTTAAAATACTGATTCCAGTTGGAAATTATGGACAGAGTCAGGAAGTTTTCTAGAGGTGATGTCCACAGTTGGAAAATGCTCTTGGCTCCCACTGTCTAAAAGTCATGCAAAGGCACACTACAATACCTAGGCAATTCGGAACATAGTGAATGGTTGGGAACAAAACAGACAAGATGATTATCAATTAGGTCTATTAGATCTGTTCTTCTAAAGGACTTCAAAGTCAAAAGAATTTTAAAGATTCCATAAAAAACATTTAAGGGATGTTAAGAAGATACACGGTGGTACATTTTGAAAAAAATGCAGTCTAGACAGCACTTGGGCCGGGCATCCAGAGAACATAACAGCAACAATCCAGTCTGTATGGCACAAGAACATTCATCACCAGATCATTCATTCTGAACTAGTCACAGCCTGGCAATAATTCTCACATGATAAAATGGAGTCTTAAAATCAATTTTAGAGATGGGTCTAATAATAAATTTAGTGGCAACACTACATTCAGGCTTTATTATTAAAAGTCAAAAAGAAAATCAAATGAAACTATAGGGTCAAATAACGTCCCAGCAGATTCGCTGAACTATAAACAATCTGTGGAAAATCTGTTTTGTCACAGTTTAATTTAATACAATTATGTGACATCATCCTAGCTAGTGTAAATATACCATGCATAAGTATAAGAAGTTAAATTTACCTGCTTAAACTGAATCATGACATCTTTTGAAAGTTCCATATCCTTGAACATTCCCTCCAGTTTACTGGTGAAAGCAGCACCACATTCTGTCACATAAATTAAAGCAAAGTTTCCATGATTGCAATAAACATAAAACAAGTAATAAAAGCTTAAGCCTAATGTTGGGCTAGTGTGACGGTCCTTGGGATACAAATCCAGATAAGCCGAGGCTCCTGCCTTTTCAGCTTCTTATTCATCTTTACACTTTCCTTTGTTCCACTTCCTTTACCCGAAACAAACAGAAAATAATAAAATTGTAAACTTTAATTGTTTGCAGCCTTTTCACTTGAAAATCACTTCAAACTATTTTACCAGTGCTTGAAGTGTAAACCTCAGTTAAAATAGCAAGCTGTGTGTAAACCCGGCATAACTATACCATTGTGACAGGGTTCAGCTGCAAACCCAGACCAGTGAGGGGTTGTGTCACCATTTGCCCTGCAAACCTGGGTGCCTCACAATTCTTTGCTGCTGTAGCTCCCAACTAGGGACACTCACAGCCAGCCTATCAGCATGCAGGTCACACCCTGACTGCGTGTGTGCTAAGACAGCCCTGATTCAGCAGCTCTGACTCCAGCAGCCCATTTATTGCCCCACAGCCCGACTCTGGCTTCCACCAGCTTTGGTTATGACACTTTCAGGGTGACCCCAACACACTGCCAGTCCCAAATTTTCCCCAAACTATGTGCTCTGTAATGTCCAGCCCTCTCCTGGACAGATCAGAGAAATTATAAGGTTAGTCTATTCTCTAAAGTCCCAAAAGCACAGCACAGCTTAATGTCACAGATTTCCAAAAAGAACTCCGCTCCCATTTATACACCTAAATTAAACTTGCACATTTCCTTGAGTACATAGCAATCAGCAGTTCCTACTCTGAACAGTGGGAGCCGTAGAGTGCTCAGCTCTTTTGAAAATCTGGCCCAGTCACTTTAACAAATAAAAATAAAGGTTCAGGTTTAAAAACTAAAAGCAGCAAAAAATTCAACATTTGCAGCTGCTCACCATGTTTAAGCTTTGACAGCATTGACTTCTCAGCATCTACGGATGCACTTTTTCCAACCAGCAGTCTTTTGGCCAAATCTTTCTTATAAAATGCCTCAAACACATCTTTACCTGTATGGAGAGAAAACAAAAAAACCTGAGAAATCAAACATTACACCTTTACTACTTATCTTCAATTATACAGAAGTGTCCTTTCTCCTGACTTGCTGAAAAGTGGAAAACAGTTACATATCTGTACAGTAACTGTTCAAGATGTGCTGTGCACATATATGTTTCACTAGAGTTGTCAGTGCTCCCAATGCACTACAATCCCAGTTGTAGATTTTTGCCTGCACTAGGCTGCTCATATGCCCCCTGCTCTCCTCATGCACCTAGCCAAGGGTTATTGCCATCTCCCTCTCTGTTCCTGCATACCACAGTCTAACATCCAAAGCAGTGGGGAAAGTAGGAGAGATTATGGAAGGTATATGTGCACAGCGCATCTCAAAGAATAACAATTACCATACAGGTAAAGTACACATTTTCTCTCCTTCGAGTGATTGTGTGCATACACATTCCACTTTGGATTATCTGAACAAGAGATCACATCACTGATTTACCAAAGTTGGCGTAATCTCACGAAGCTTGAGAAAGAGAGTCGTACGTGGAGAAGGTATGTAAAGATGACCACATTGCTGCCTTGCAGATGTCTAGGAATATTGCTCAGGAAGGTAATCAAAAGGTAAGAAGATAGAAAAGTCATTCTGTATTGCTGAGAAGAAGTGAAGTGGATTCTTACTGAACTAACTGAAAGGCCAGATTTCAGATGCAGTAGGTAGTCCAGTATGTATGTAATCTTTATTTAATGAGGAAATAATGGTGAGATGACACCCAGATCAAAAACTTCTTCCATTTTGCGGCATATGTGGCCCTGGTGGAGTCCTTTCTGCTACTCATCAAGATGGCTTGGACTTCTCAGGACCATAATCTCTCACAAATATTCAACCAGAAATTATTCATGCAGTCAGGTGGAGAGATTTACGGTTAGGATTCAGAGACTTGTCCAAGTTTTGACATAGGAGATCCTGGACCAGGGTAAAATTATCAGTGGCCTGATTGATAGCTGATGTAGGTCCATGAACCAATATGGTCACGGCCAAGCTGGTGCCACGAGGATTTATGTTGCCTGATCTCTTTTCATCTTCCTGGAGTACTCTTGGAATGTGAGGAACTGAGGGGAATGCATAGAGCAGATGACTGAACCAGGGAAGAAGAAAGGCATCCAGCAAGGAACTTGGGCTGAAGCAAAATCCCCTGCATCTGTTGTTGAGGTTGGTCACAAATAAGTTTATTACTAGGTACCCACGCTATTGGAAGATCTGGAGAAGAACATCCTTCCTGACTGACCACTTGTGTTGCTCAAGTTCCTACTGAGGGAATCCACAATAGTGTTCCTCACCCCTGGAATGTAAAGCATTTAGCAAGACCGTGTTTCTTATACAGAGATTCCACAGGCAATTTGCTTGTTAGAGCAACTGAGATAACCCTGCAGCCCCCTTGCTTGTTCAGATAAAACATAGTAGTGGTATTGTCCCTCTGTACTTAAACCAACTGGTTCCTGATGGTGGATACAAATGTCTTGCAGGCTTGATGAACAGCACAGAGCTAACACTTTTATGTGGAGTGAGACCTCCTGAGGTTACCAAAGAACTTGTGCCTGGAGTTGACGAGATGACCCTCCCAGCCTTTGGTGGATGCATCTGTTACCAGAGTCATAGTCTGTTCTGGTGGCAAAAAGAGAACCCCATTTAAGACGTTCAGAGGGTCCATCCAGTAGTCCAGGGACTGAAGCTCTTATGCAGGTATGCAAATCAACAAGTGAATGCCACTCAGTCAGTATGCTGAGGAAAGCCAGGCTTGCAGACAGTGGAGGTTGAGATCTGGCAATGCAGAATCACATATGTGCATGAGGCCACATACCCCAATAGTTGTAAGCAGAAATAAACTTGTTTTTGAGTTGGATGTGAGATTTTAGGACCAAAAAACTATGGACTGAATCCTGTCCTCAGGAAGGTAACCCACAGTGGTTATGGCGTCAAGTACTGCCCCTATGAAAAGCTATTCACTGTGTGGTTATAACTTCAATTTGTCTATATTAAATTTCAGGCCTGGACCAGAGAGCAGTGGTCTGATGACAAAGATACTGTGTTGGACATGGGTACTTGATCTTCCCCGAACTAGCCAATTGTCCAGGTAAGGAAATATCTGAACACCTACGCAGTGCAGGGGGGCTACCACCACTATCATGCACTTGGCAAAGATTCTTGGGGTCGAAGATAACCCAAAGGGAAGTGACGTGTAAAGGTAGTAGTTGTTGCTTGCTATGAACCAAAGAATCTTTCTGTGGCCAGGATGTATTGCCACATGAAAGTAAGCATCATGCAAATCAAGGGCAGTATACCAATCTCTAGGGAAGGGATAACAGAAGCAAGGGTGACCATCCTGAACTTGATCTTACTGATGAAGCGGTTTAGCTTTCTGAGGTCTAGAATGGGACAAAGACCACAAGATTTGGGGGGAATTGGGAAGCAGTGGAAATAGAAACCTTATACTGGTAAGGAACTTCCTCTCTGCTCCCAGCTCCAAAAAGACTGCACTTCCAGAATCAATAGAGTCTTGTGAAATGGGTCTTTAAGAAACAACAGGGAAGGTGGACTAGGGAAGAGGAAGGAGCTGAACTGGGTGAAGTATTCCTCTTTTACAGCTGTACACCCACTTGTATGATGTGATCTGCTTCCAAGCACTGTGAGTGAGTGAGTGAGTGAGTGAGTGAGTGAGTGAGTGAGTGAGTGAGAGAGAGAGAGAGTATCCAAAGGGAGGGAGGAGAGATATGGTCGGTGTACTGTCCTCAATGGAGTAGTCAAAACAACTGCTTCAAAGCTGCAGTGGTCTGGTGAGAAAGGCTGTCATTGATGAATGCAACTGATGACATTTCTAGGAGGTTTAAACCTTCTGTGACAAAGCTCTGCCCTTGTCTCAGTGGGTCCCGCACTTCCTGGCAGATTTCGCTAGCCTCAGAGGCTCACTGTGACCCTCCACGTAGCCCTTCTCTCTCTAGAGGCAAGGGTCACAGCCTACTGAGCCATTTTCATCATAGGCCAGCAAGGGAGGTGAGGAGAAGCCACCCTCCCTCGCACAGTCTTTGTGGTCTCCCAGCCTCAGTGATTAATTGGGGAGGGGAGGAGGGGGGGAGCCTGGGCCTACCCTCTCCTCCGGGCTTCTGCCCAGGGACCCTAATAGTAGCAGCTATGGTAGCTGACTTTTTGGAAATAGAATGTGTACAAGTCCCTGGGCCACTTCCCCACAGCAGCCCCCACTCAATATCCCCTTCACCGTTACCTCAGGGCTTCCTTCCTTGCACCTGATAGAGTTTGTACTGCTTAGTTCCTCTAACAGCGTGGCTTCCTCCTACAGCTTCTGACACATGCACCCAGCTGACTAACTGGGAGGCTTTTAACTAGTTTCAGCCAGCCCCTAAATTGGCTTCAGGTGTCCCAATCAACCTAGCATTCTCCCTGCCTTCTGGAAAGACCTTAATTGGCCCCAGGTGTCTGAACTGACCTGGAGCAGCTGTCGTTTACTTATCCTGGTAACAGGGATTTGTTTAGCCTGGGACTAATATATCTGTCTCCCACTACTTTTCTATAGCCATCTGGCCTTGCCCCATCACACTTCCTTTGGAAGTATCCTGAGACATCTGCTAAGAGGTCCTGTAGTATGACTGAGGTTTAAATGGTTTCCTCTTTGTTACTGGGGTGTAAACCCCCAACGACTGGAGGGTCACTCAGGGATTGAGGAAAAGGAAAAGGATTAGCCACTATTCGCTGGGCTCCCACATACTCTATCGGGGAGGAAAACCACAAGGAGAGAAAAATGCTATGAGTGACCATCCCAGCTTCCTGGTCAGAGGCCACATTTATCCTTTGGTCTTTGTGCAGAACTCCCACTGACATCAGTCTCTACTTTTGTAGTCCCAGTTTATAGACTCAAACATGTAACAAGTTTGTCACTGCTGTATTAAATCAATTAGCAATTCTAGCAGTAGCACTGAAGATCATATTTTAAATCACATCAATTTTAAACCCTTCTTACACATGAAACATTTCTTACCATGAATGAATCTGAATATTATCATGATTTTGTCAAGGATTCTTTCCAGCTCTTCATCTGTTGCTTCTTTATTTCCAGCTCTTAACTTTGAATCCACATGTTTTGCTACAAATAAATAAAAAAATTGAGGCACTTAAAATAAAAATCCCTCTAAAATTACTGTAATGTTTCCATTTCTAATATTACTAGATATTAAAACATTGGTGAAATGCAAAACGTTGTGTTTTGTAATCAGTTTTCCCTCCTCCAAAGTCAGCGGAATTATACTCAAGTATTACGTTATTAGTGGAAAAATTTATGCCACAAAGGAACTGACCAAGATAAAGATTAATACAACAAATAAGCTTTAAAATTAATGTACTAAAACACTAGAATCTTCATGTTACATTCACTACAAGAACATTACTTGTTGATAGACAATGTTTTGGAATTATGCAATGCATATGAATGTATTATATGAAAAACAAAAATAAACACACAGATGACTATTTTTGTAGACTTTTACCATGCCCTCTGGCTCTCACCAAAACTTAAACAGAAGCGATGCTTTCAAGTTAGTAGCTTGATAATGGTAGAAAAAAAATACAATTATGCCATGAATTTTAATTAAAGGGATACAAAGCCATATGAATATCCCTACTCTGGGTCTTACTAGGTTACGTGTCAGTGGGATGAGAAGGAAGCCATTGTAACAGCTGAGGATACAGTACCCACAAGTGGCAATAAGCCCATATCACTGCTTTGCACATATCACATAGAATTCAGTCACCTTTCCTACGAAAGGGTATTTTTTAGAAAGCCATTTTTCAAGTTAGCAGGCAAAAGCAAAAGAATATGATATGGACAGAAACTAAGAGGCAGATCCTCAGCTAATGTAAATTGTAGTAGCTCCACTGACTTCAAACTCCGAGCTATGATAATTTACACCACCTGTGGATCTGTCCCCATATTACTTATTCTGAAGCATTTTAAATATTCTTCGTGTAATGTACACTAAATGATTAAGCTTTCCTTTCCTGACTTCTGAGGTCCTGAACAATTTTCTTCTTTACAATTCAGTCTTCCTATAACTGAATGCTATTAAAATGGGGTGTTCTCCCGAGTTTAGTTTAGGGGAAAAACAACCAGCCAACCAAAAAACCCCACTACTTCTTCCTTCTTAGGCATATTTTTCTTAGCATTGACCGTCAGACTGTATGGAAAATTGAGGTTTTAACACCAGTATAAGCCTCATCCATAAGACATACCCACTATTCTATTCTGAAGAAATAGTTAAATTTCTTTTTCTAATAGCTACTCTTCCCCCTTAGCAACTTACTCTGCTTTAGGAAGTTAGCCATATGGGTTTTTAAGCAACTGTCCTTATCAGTCACCGTGTAAGCAAATAGGGGTGCAGCAATAGCAGGAATTAACATGCTCCTTCACGTGACTGAGCACACACCTGACAAACACATCCAGACTTTTACCTGGATCCCATGACATATCCAGACTAATTTTTGCCTGGTATCCCAAAAGCAATTCTTCCAGTGGGCTATGCATTGCATTGCAATTATACTAGCATACTCAGTATGCTTTATATTGTTATGCTTTCTAGAGGTTTTAAAAATATTTTACAGAAAAGTATTTTGTACCTATCAATTCTGCAGGCTTATTTGGTCTCTTGTTGATAAATGTTTCAAAGGATTCCTTCATCAAGTTTATAAATTTCTCATTTTTCTGAAAGCACGCTTCTATGATATGGTCCACTTTATCCTTAAAATCTAGTAGCTCTTGCACCATATCCTTGTCCTTTTCAGGATTAACCACTATAGTTGTCCCAAAGTTCTGTAAAAACAAACACTTTTGATAATCAAATACTTCATTGCTACCTATCTCCCCCCACAGACACATACACCCTTATGAAATTTAGCAATTGGAAAAATTTATCATAGAGGTGCTTAACAATAATTGAAATCTTAAAGCTGTTCAAAAATGATGAGATGCATTGAAATTTAAACACAAAACCAAAAAAATCCAAACACACATTAATGGATTTCAAACAGCAATGTTTGAAAGATCACTTACATTTAAAACAGAAGCTAAACAAAAATTACGTATTAGACATGGTTGTACACACACAAATTTACAGTTAAATACATGATTTATATAAAAAAGAGTATGTGGAAAAGTGTAGCAAGAATGTTCAGCATAAAGAAAAACTTTGCATGACTTTTTTTTTTTAAACCCACTGAACTGTTTATTTGCAGAAATAACTGGATATGATTTAGCTGCTTCTGGTCACTCCAGGATTTTAATGTCAACAAGGGCTACAAAAGTGGAAAAACAGCCATCACCAGGTTTGGTTGTGGGGGGGAAGCTATTGACTTGTAAGGACAAAATTCTTGCTTTATCATCTTTTAATCTTATCTTGTTTCTACTTATGCCCAGCTCTCCAATGGAATTGTAACACTATTTGTCTACTGAATCAGACAGTCTACACAACAGTGTTTGATTGACCTGCTATTTAAGACGGCTTAAGAATATTAGTATCCGATATTTGTTACAAGGAGAGTGACCAGATTTCCATAGTGAAAAACTGGGACAACCGCACAGAGGCAGCAGGAAGGCAGATCCATATTTTTCCATTCGCTTCTATCTTAGCCACTGTAACAGCTGAAAAACCAAAAAAGGCAAGACAACTCAGACTTCCCTCTTAACATTTAACTAGCCATAGCAATAATTCATAGATATGATACTTGATGCACTGCCTGGATCCTGCCTGAATCCAACCCCTGGCTCCTAATGTCTACATACTCCATATCTCCATACTCCGTACTCATATGGCCCCCATTACTATAGTATCTGAGCAATTTACAATCCTTAATGTACTTATCTGCACAACACCCAAGGTGGCAGAGAAGTACCATCTCCATTTTACAGATAGGGATCTGAAACACAGAGAGGCTAAGTAACTTGCCCAAGGTCAGAGAGGGTCTATGGCAGAGCAGGGATTTGATCCCAGGTGCCTTAATTTGCCTTATATGCTCTCATACCCCAAGGACTCACCCTCTCCAAAGTTGTCAAACCTTCCCAGTGACCTGACCCCTCCCCCATCTATTCACCAGCGCTTCTGACCAGTTTCCTCCTGGTGTTCATGGCTCCCTGAACTCCACCTCCAGGAGTCCTCAAAACTGGGAAATGTACAAGTTAATTAAAACTTGACCAGAAAGGGGAGTCTAGTCCTAAAATCTGGGATGTATCAACTTTTCAGGGGCATCAGGTCATCCTATTTACATAGGATTTTCTCTCACTATATCCTGGAGTACACAGTCTCAAATGCCCATCAGTCTCTCTTTTATCTCGGAAGCAGTAGTTGAGTGGTTACAACCAATGATATGACTAGCATTTGGGAAACCAAGCGTATAATGTTTCTGATGTGCCTTCCGTAATACTACCTCACAATGTAAGACACATAATTCCAGGAGTTTCACTGCAATGTTTTCTTATCATACAGTCAGCCCCCACTTAAGGTTACAATTTGAAAGCATCTCCATGTGTGCTAGACTGCAAGTTCTTCAGGATGAGTAAGCTGTTGTATGTTTGTACAATGTCTAGCACAATGGAGATGAGACCTCTAAGTGCCACCAGAATAGATTTTTGAGAGAGAATTCTTCTCACTTTCAAAATAATAATTAAAAATAAAACCTTTAGCCTGTTAACTGTTATAACAAGCAGTAGTTATTTATAGCATAACAAATCTGCAGTGCTGATGGAAGTATCAGCCGAGATCTGATGTTCCAGTAGTTTCAAAGGAGTGTGACTGGAGTGCCAGGAGGAAATGCAAACTATTTATTTTGAACCAAACCTAGCCAACTTTCCTGCCCAACATCTTCTCAAATCATATGCAGTTCTGATTTTAAAAAACCTGTTTGCACTGTTCAGTCCTGTAAAGTAAACCGTTCCTAAATATGATTTTAAATCGAAATGTGTATTCACTGTGGTTTCTCATCACATGAGCTTTCAGAATATTGCTGAACAAAATGGGTGCCGTAACAAAACAAATAAAAAACCCACATACCTGCTTAAAATATAATTTTCATGAACACAGTTGAGTGTTTTATTGCTTCTCATTACTTGTTTTTAAAAGCCAAGGAGTCACTCCACTGTGGACAGCATAAATATGAGGACAGTAAGATGCAATAAAGTTTGAAATACCTTGATGTATTCACTCCAGTTTTGCAACAGGATCTGCTGCCCACCTTTTACCCGGCTGAAGAGCTGGTATGTCTGGGTGAGATCTGATATTCTGTTTTCATCAAGCAGATTATCAAGTCCTAAAATAAGAATAAACTAACTTTAATGTAGTGATATATATGCAGTTAAAGACAGAATAGAGGGTATGTGGGGCTCTATGAAATAATCAATACAATTATAACATTATGGCAGCTACAATTTCTTTTGTAAAGAAGAATTATGCTCAGTACTGACAAGTGTCTATGGACTAGATCCACAAAGGGATTTAGGCACCTGCCACTTTAGGCAGCAAAGTCCAAAATCCAAAATCTAGATTCTCAGAACACCCCATTCAGTTGACACCTAACCCTGCACACATCTAAATGCCCTAGGTGCCTATGTTTCCACCGATAAAGTCCCCATAGGGCCTAAATTTCTGCAGATGGACATCAACAGAGCTAAGTCCTGATGCCCAGAACTAGCTCACATCTAAGTCCCAGCAGGATTAATAATATAGGCATTCCCCTGCCTACCTCACCTGTGAGGTCCAACGCTGCAGGGGAAGAGAGAGGGAGAGGTGTTGGTGCCCCCCTTATGCCCTGTAGCCCAGTGGGTAAAGCACTCAGCCAGGATGTGGGACACCAGGATTCAAAACCCCACTTTGTCTGATTTGGAGCAGGGACTTGAATGATGGTCACCCACTTCCCAGGTGAGTGTCCTGATCACTGAGCTAAGGAGTATTGGGTGGGTGGGGATGGTAGCCCATAGGGCTAGCTTGAATTTATTATAAATCACTGTCTTGTCTTCATTATAGTCTGCCTTTATTAGGTTCTTTGCATTATTGCTGAGTCTAACAGGCAGGGGTGCTGGAACAATTTGTATAATGGGGGTGCTGAGAGTTATTGAACCAAATTGTAAACCCTGTATATAATGGAAACCACTTCAAGCCAGGGGGTATGGCAGCACTCCCAGTACCCGTAGTTCCAGAACTTTTGCCCACAGGCCTGTATCCTGTAAGACACAGCAGTGAGCGTAGTTAGCATAAATAAGGCTTGAGGCCTATGAACTTTGGCATAGATAAAAGGCCCAATGCAAAACCCCAAATATAGGGAAGCTGAAAATATAGTGTTTAAGGGGAATGTTCAGCCACAGGAACATGGGTCCAACCACAAGAATGTCAAAGAGACAAACTGATGTACATAGCAGCAGCAGCAGGTAAGTGAGCCACATCTGCAGATACCTAACCACAAGAGGCCCATGGCAACGAATTGACGTATATGATAGTAAGTTGAGATCATTAATATACTAACATGTGGGAGAAGGACAATCCAACATTAGTAAGGTAAGGAAATACAAAAAAGAAACAGGGGAGAAACCCCTACTAAATATGCATCAGACAGTGGCATCAGCGTAACATATTACAAAAGTTGCATCCCAGCCTACGGGTAGTAGGAGAAAGCTGTAGCCTTTGGGATGTGCCAGAATGATGGCCACTGGTAATGAGGGGGAAGGTGACCGTGATGAGGAAGATGATGGCTAACATTTCAGATTGTTCTGCAAGGGATGGTGTGAGTATATGGATGTGCAGATGTACATTCTATAGTGTCTCATCTACCTTACTGAGTTGCAGTGTTTGTGACTGTGCTAAATGTATTAATAAACCATTTGTAAAAATACAGAAAAGTTCCTATAGTGAGAGTGTTGCAACTGTACACGTCGGGGTTGCCAACTATATAATAATTAGAATAATACTGGGCCTGATCTTTGGATAAGAACCTGTCAACCCTAAAAGTGATAACTGGGAGTTCTTAAGCAATCCATATAATTAATGCATAACATATAGATTAGGCTACAAGATCTCTCTCTCCTATTGAAGCTGTTCTACTTCGTATAATTAAATATTCATTAGGTGAGAGAGAGAGACTGGCTCTGTAGCCTAGTGGGGAGGGCACTGTCCTGGGATATGGGAAATTCAGGTTCCAATCCCTGCTTCAGTGAAGAGAAGGTTACTCACCCTGTGCACTAACTGAGGTTCTTGAAGATGGTTGTCCCTGTGGGTGCTCCACTTTAGGTGACTGCATGCCCCTGCACTTGTAAAATCGGAAATTTGTAATAGCAGTGCCACCTCAGGTGGTTACATAGCGCCATGCGATCAACCCCCCTCAGTTCCCTCTCTACCACAGAGTCTCTGGTGTGAAAAAACTCCAAAGTAGAGGGGAGGAGGGAGGGTAGTGGAGCACCCACAGGGACAACCATCTTGAAGAACCTCAGTTATTGAAAAGAGTGAGTAACCTCTTCTTCTTCGAAGCGTCTAATGATGAATGCTGTTCTATGGCATAACGAGTGTCCTCATGGGTACTCCACTTTAGGGGACTGTAGAGCAGTGCCCCTCAGTGGAAGAGAGGGCCTCTGGAGTTGTAGTCGTGGCAGATGATAAAATTAAGTCCGAATAAAGCATCTAATGATGAATGCTGTTCTATGGCATAATGTTGTGTGAATATATGGGCAGGTGCCCATGTTGCTGCTTTGCAGATGTCCATAATGGGGACATTGTTGAAGAAGGCTATCGAGGCAGATGGTGCTCTAGTCAAATGTGTACGGGTCCCCTGTGGGGGTTGCAGCTTTTGTTGAGGACAAAAGTCAATGCAGCTGGACATCCACGTAGACAGTCTGTTTAGATATGGCGTCTCCCTTATATTGTTCTGTGACGGAAAGAAATAATTTTGGTGATTTTCTGAAATTTTCTGGTGATTTTTGGTTCTTTCAATATAAAAAGCTAGTACTCTTTGGACATTCAGAGTGGGGAGCACTGCTTCTCATTTATTCTCCTGGGGTTTTGGAGATGAATGGGCTGATTCAGATTGAATGAGGATGCAACTTTTGGTAAGAACTTGGGATGTGGTCTTAAAGTAAATTTGTTTTTGAAAAATGTTGTGTGGGGCAGGGTGTGCCATGAGAGCCCCCTGCTTCCCCACTTTTCTGGCAGATGTGACAGCGACGAGGAAGGCCACCTTCATCAAGAAGCAGAGAAGTGAACATGTCGCTAGTGGTTCAAAGGGGGACCCAGTAAGAGTTCGTAATATCAGATTGTGGTCCTGTGATGGAAGTAGAGGCTCATATTTCGGGGTAAAGTTTACAAAGGCCCTTGAGAAAATGCATGGTGGTCGGGTGAGCGAAGATCGAGAACTCATCCACCTTGTGGTGAAATGCTGTGATTCCTGTGAGGTGTACTCTGACTGAGCTCATGGAAAGACCCGATTTCTTAAGTTCCAATACCCAGTCCAGTACCAGTGGTAGACGAGAGGAAACTGCCATGATTTGTCTATTTTGGCCCCATGTATTGAATTGCCTCCATTTGTGCAGGTATATATGTCGTGTAGTTGGTCTATAACTGTTTAACTTACTTCACCTGAACAGGTTTCAGAGTAGCAGCCATGTTAGTCTGTATCTGCAAAAAGAAGAGGAGGACTTGTGGCATCTTAGAGACTAACAAATTTATTTGAGCATAAGCTTTCGTGAACTACAGCTCACGTCATCGGATGCATTCAGTGGAAAAAAGTTTACAAAGGCCCTTGAGAAAAATGCATGGTGGTCGGGTGAGCGAAGATCGAGAACTCATCCACCTTGTGGTGAAATGCTGTGATTGCACTGAATGCGTCCGATGCTGTGAGCTGTAGCTCATGAAAGCTTATGCTCAAATAAATTTGTTAGTCTCTAAGGTGCCACAAGTCCTCCTTTTTTTTCATCTGAACAGGTCACTTTGGTTTCTCAGAGCCATGGAGTAGCCACACCTTGAGGTGAAGTCTTGCCAGGTTTGGGCAGTGGACCTGAACTGCATCCTGAGAAAGGAGATGAGGCAGAAAAGGAAGAGTGCATGGTGGGACACAGCCGTCTTTAGAAGGTAAGGAAACCACGTTTGTCTGGGCCACATGGGGGCTACGAAGACAACTCTGGAGTTGTCTGTCCTGATCTCGTGTATGACCCAGGATAGAAGAAGGGTCAGAGAAAAGATGTACAATAGAGGTGCATCCCATTTGAGGAGAAAAGCATCACCCAGAGAAGAGGGTCCCAATCTCGCTCTGGAGTAGTAGTGTAGGTACTTGGCATTTTCGGTTGTCGCAAAAAGGTCTATAGTTGGGAAACCCCATTGTTTGAACATGCTCTGTAGTACTCCGGCATTCATTTCTTACTCATGGTTCTGGGAGAATTTTCTGCTTAGTGCATCTACAATGGTGTTTTGGCATGCTGGTAGGTAGGAGGCAGAGATAATGATGTTGTGGCTAATGCACCAATTCCATACTTCTATGGCTTCTGTGCATAGGGAGTATGACCGTGCCCCCTCTTGTCGGTTTATATAAAATATGCAAGCAATATTTCTGAGAGAATCTTTATGGCTCTGTCCTTGATCATGGGTAGGAAGTGGGAACATGCACTGTGAACTGTCTGTAGTTCCAGTAGGTTTATGTGTAGAGTGGATTCCACTGGGGACCAGCGGCCTTGGACCCTGTGATTACGCAGGTGTGCCCCCAAACTAGCAGGGAAGCATCCGTTGTGATTATCATTGCTGGAAGGTTCTGTGCAAAGGGGACTCCTGCGCAAACATTGTTTGGTTGTGTCCACCAATGTAGAGTTTTTTGTTTTTTTTTACTTTGGTTGGCATCATGAGACAAATGTTTATACTGTGTTTGTGTGGAACATACACGGTTCGGTGTCAGCCTTGCAGGCATCGCATGTGCAGTCTGGTATATTTGATGATAAACACTGTTGCAAACATGTGGCCTAACAGTTGGAGGCAAGTCCTGGCCAATGTCTGGGGACTGGTTAGTGTTGTGGAGATTAGAATTAATAAAAAGTTGTAAATAAGTATCAGGGTAGCAAGGCTGTTCGAAATCACCTTGACGAATTGGTCCTTCAGCCCTTATATAGATTGCACTGATCACGACACATCTTCCATTCTTCTTTTATCCTGGTCTTTCTTCTCTATGTGCAGCCATGCCTTTTCACAATAAAATCTTCCCACCTCTTTGGAGGTCAGCCAGGTGGTAGTTTCAGTTCCCATGGGACTGCTACAGTCCACCGATTGTCAGTGAACTTAGCTATATGCCCGGCCCATTTCATTTTACCGCACTTGCTTTCAATAGTAACGTCTTGCACCCCACTCTGCTGTCTGATCACTTCATTGGGGACTCTGTTGTGGATTGAAATCCCCAGAATCCTTCTTTCCATCACCCTCTCTGTGACAGCCAGTTGTTGATCCTCTATCTTTGTCAGAGCCCGTGTTTTACTGCCATACAACATTGCCAGCAGTATTGTTGAGTTGAAGAGGTTGGCGTGTGTTGCCTTATTGATATTTCCTTGGAGGACATCCTTGACAGAACTGAATGAACGCCAATCAGCTTTCTTTCTTTGTGAGAGTTCGGCTTCCTGATCATGGTGCATGTTAATTTCTTGACCCCAAACAGATGTATTACGCAACTTCTTCTATTTGTTCTCCCTTGACTATTATTTGAGCTTTTGGCAAGGCATCAGACTGCATAAATTTTGTTTTAGAGCAGTTCATTTTCATTTCAACTTGGCTGCTTTTTGTGTTGACTTCTCGTAGCATTTTCTGTAGTTTGACAGTGTTTTTGGCAATCAACACAATATCATCCACAAATCTGAGGTGGTTTAACTGCTCTCTGTTGACACGGATTCCACCCTTCCAGTTCATCCATCATCTTTTCGAGGCAGGACGTGAAGAGTTTTGGTGAAACTGTGTGTGACATTACACCCCACAAGGGGGAGGGATAGCTCAGTGGTTTGAGCCTTGGCCTGCTAGACCCAGGGTTTTGAGTTCAATCCTTGAGGGGACCATTTAGGGATCTGGGCCAAAAATTGGGGATCGGTCCTGCTTTGAGCAGGGGGTTGGACTAGATGACCTCCCGAGGTCCCTTCCAACCCTAACCTTCTATGATTCTATGATATTCTCATAGAAATATTGTTGTGATATGAATATGGCATAACTAAGATATGTTTTATGCAAGATATCACTGGAAAGTTTATGATTTGCTGAATGTGATTATCCAATTTGTATACATGTATCATTTCTGTATCTGAAGTTAGGAATACCGACTATGTAACAATTACAAGTGTGTGTCTATTTGGGGGAACGTCCACCAGACAGTAGGTAAACATTAGGAAGAACAATAAGACTTGAAAGATATTAATCTCCCGCCTTCCTGAGAAGCTCTCAGCGTTGCTGCTTTGACACTACAGGGTCAGGTGATCGTGTCACTTGCTACTAGGACCCCCCCCCCCAATCTTGGGCTTTCAGTGTTTTACCATTAAGAGGGAGCCGGAGGTAGGGGGAGTGTCAGATTGGGAAATAAAAGATTGCCTTACTTCCCAGCCTTAAATAGAATTTACATAATGCGGGAATCAAAACTCTTCTCCATTGCCTCCCCAAGAAGGAAGATTGCTAAAAAGACCTGAAGGGAAAGGCAGGGGCTGAGTCCAGGCTGAGACAGAGGTCCAATCTGTAAAGATAAATAACTGGAACTCTAAGCTACAGAAACTCTGCAACCTGCCTAAAACAACATTTAGGGTGAGAAATTACATTTTGTAACCTGTTTGAGTGTATTAAGTTTAGTTTGTGTGTTTTGTTTTATTTGCTCAGTAATCAGCTTTGTTCTGTTTACTATTCTCTTAATTACTTAAAATTTACCTTTTGTAGTTAATAAATTTCTTTTTTGTTTATTACAAGTCCCAGTTTGTACACTTCATACCCGGGAGAGCGAGGCAAAAAGCTGTGCATCTCTCTCTCCACATTGAGGGAGAGGATTAATTTTTATGAGCTTGCTCTGTGCAGATCTCTCTATACAGCCAAGACAATATTAATTTGGGTTTACACTCCAAAGGAGATGTGCACGTGACTGCTGAGTAAATCTCTGAGCTGAATCTTCCCACACAGAGCTGATTTCAGTCTGTGTCTGCAGCCGAGTGTGGCCTTACCTCTGTGCGTGCTAGAGAAGGCTTGAGGGCCTGGCACAGCTAGGACCGGGTGAGGAAACCCTGGCTAATGAAAAAGGCGGAACCAGTGGGACCCCAGCACATCAGGTGGCACCATGAAAGGGGTGTCCAACCCATCACACGTCTTCTTGCTTCACATCTTTTTTGACTGGGATGCGAAAGGCAGTGTCGAACAGTTATATCTTCAGTGCAGTCAGAGTTTGCTTCCTTTAGTAGTTTGATGTAGTTTGTGTTGATGCCCTGCTCTGCAAGAGCTTTCATCACAGCACTGATCTCTACGCCGTTGAATGCTTTTTCATAGTCGACGAAGTATTCCCTTGAATGCTCCAATAGCTGGTTTATAGTGAAGATGGGTCCACTGTGCTGAAATTCCTTCAAAAATCTGCCTGATCTCTCGGCTGCTGCGCATCCAGACTCAGAGTAGGTTTGTTATTATTTTGGTGACTGGCTTGTCGACATGTGAGCGCAGTCATATTTGACGATAGTTCTTTAGATCTTCACAATCGCCCTTCTTGTACAGAAAAATGGTGTTGGATTCCTTCCAGCTAGGTGGTATCTTCTGCATTTCCAAATAATGACTAAACTTCTGAGCAAGGGTTTCCTAGAGACCTTGGTCTCCAGCTCTTATTTCGGTTATCAATCTGACTTTTCCTGGAGCTTTTCCGTCCTTCATTTGGTAAGCTGCATGTCGAACTTTGTACCCCCGGTCCTCGTCAGCATACTCGTTGGTCTGTTGAATTACTGGCAGTGGGACATTTATTTGAGACGTGAACAGTTGGGTGTAGAAATCTTTTCAGACCATTTCCATCCCTATTCTGTCAATTACTGCTTTTCGGTCCTTGTTCTTCAGCATCATTGTCGTCGACCCGTACAGCCAGCATCAGTTTCTGTTTGCATTTTTTTAGGCTTCTGCAATCTTCAGCCATATTTAAGAGCCTTTCATTTCAGTATGTAAAGTCCTTTAGTCTTATCGGCTTGCAGAGGAGGGAATACTCAAGTTTGTCACTATCATTTCACTTCATATTCCTCCGCTTCTCTAGCACGTTCCGCATTTCCTCCAAGATTCTTCCCTTTGCTCTTTTCGGTCTCTCTTTCTCGCCTAATTTCACACATTGCTTCAGCTTATCAGCAAAGTTTTTATTATCCTAGTCGCAGTTGTCTATGAGACTCCAGTCTTCCTTGGAAATGTTCGCTTTCAGGATTGCCTCGTCAAATATTTTCAGCTGCTGTCTCTGAATTGCCATTTGTAACATTTTCTTCTCCACCTTTTCATTGAAGTTGAGCCTCACTCTGAGCCAGTGGGAAGTAGTGATCATCGCTTCCTCAGAAAATGAACAAACTTGAATAATTTTGAATACTTTGTATAATTATATGTGGTCATTAGCGCCTCGTAGTTGGCAATCCTAAATTGTAGGGTCACCAACGAGTAGGCTTTACTGCCAAAAAGATCTAGTTTCTTCCTGTCTCTATTGTATGGGGTAGTACTGGAATGATGCTGTCTGCCCCTTTCATTCATGGCCTTCACCACAAGGGAGTGAGGTGTGGGATGCAAAAACAAAAATTGCATTCCCTTAGAAGAACCATAATATTTGTACCCGCCCTTTTGCAGGTGGGTGGGACCGTTGCTGGCGTCTGCAGATGATTTTGGCCTGGTCCATGACAGCGCCATTAATTGGTAGGGCAATTTTGGAAGAAGTTGAAGTCTGCAGGATGTCCAGAAACATATGCTGGGATTTAGCCACTACTTCTAATGGTATGTCCAGAGAATCTGCCATCCTCTTAGAGAGTTCCTGGAACTGTTTGAAATCATCCCTTGTGGTGGGGGATGGGGATATGATGGCTTCATCCGGAGAGGGGGATGAGACGATGACTGTTGGTGCAGCTTCCTGGTCTGAAGTATCCTCTAGTTCTTCAACTGCCTCTCCTGGGGCTTCAGAGGGTCCTGGTATAAAGGATGAAGGAGAATGCCTTGGCCTCACTCTGCGTGAATTGGGAGGCTTGTAGTATAATGGGCGGTACACTGCGCCTGGGTCCCATTAAGGCCACTGTGGTGGAAATGGCATGGGTGGTGGCATCCATGAGTGTCTGTACCAGCGCTGAGTTTCAGGTCCTGGGCGATAATCCCACTGTTGCAGTGGACCTGGTCTAGTAGATACATAAACAGGGAAGGAGTGATGGTAGGAGTAGATTTCCCCTTCATCCTCATCGCTCAACAGGGGAGGATCTGAGCTGGACGGTGTGGTGAGTTAGCTCGGTACTGGGTGTGCTGGACGGAGGTCGGTACCAAGAAGATTCTGGTGCCTGAGGAGACCAGAAGATCCTTGTAGTGGAGGAACTGTTGCGGTACCAAGAGCATCGGGAACGAAGAAGGTGTTATCGACAGTACGGATGTATGTGCTGTGGTTGTCAGTGCTGAGTGTGGTGCACTGTGCGTTGTAAAGGCAGAAGGTAGCGTCACAGCCTGTAGTGGTGCCAAGCTACTCAGCGCCATATGCCTTATCGGCTCCGATGGTATCGAGGCAGGGGTTACGGTTTCTCTTTGCTGCCTTGTCCGAGCTAGCCAGCTTAAGGTCTTTTGCTCGTGTGGTACCCACGGTACCAGATGGTCCCGCTACCTTGCGGGATAGGATCTGGTCCAAGAGGTGAATAGCTGGATCACGTGGTAAGTGTGACCATAATATAATTAAATTTAACATCCCTGTGGCAGGGAAAACACACAGCAGTCCAACACTGTAGCATTTAATTTCAGAAAGGGGAACTACACAAAAATGAGGAGGTTAGTTAAACAGAAATTAAAGGGTACAGTGCCAAAAGTGAAATACCTGCAAGATGCATGGAAACTTTTTAAAGACACCATAGTAGAGGCTCAACTTAAATGTACACCCCAAATTAAACAGCACAGTAAGAGAACCCAAAAAGTGCCACTGTGACTAAACAAAGTAAAAAAAGCAGTGAGACAAAAAGGATCCTTTAAAAAGTGGAAGTTAAATGGAAAATAGAAAAGAGCATAAATTCTGCAAATGAAGTGTAAAAATATAATTAGGAAGGCCAAAAAAGAATTTGAAGAAAAGTTAGCCAAAGACTCAAAAAGTAACAGCAAACATTTTTTTAAGTACATCAGAAGCAGGAAGCTAAACAACCAGTGGGGCCACTGGACAACTGAGATGCTAGAGCACACAAGGATGATAAGGCCATTGCGGAGAAACTAAATGAATTCTTTGCATCAGTCTTAACAGCTGAGGATGTGAGGGAGATTCCCAAACTGAGCCATTCTTTTTAGGTGACAAATCTGAGGTACTGTCCCAGATTGAGGTATCATTAGAGGCGGTTTTGAAAGAAATTGATAAACTAAACAGTAGTAAGTCACCAGGATCAGATGGTATTCATCCAAGAGTTCTGAAGGAACTCAAATGTGAAACTGCAGAACTACTAACTGTAGTTTGCAAAAAGAAAAGGAGGACTTGTGGCACCTTAGAGACTAACAAATTTATCTGAGCATAAGCTTTCGTGAGCTACAGCTCACTTCACTGGATGCATGCAGTGAAAAATACAGTGGGGAGATTTTATATACACAGAGAACATGAAACAATGTGTGTTACCTGAAAAAAGAAAAGGAGTACTTGTGGCACCTTAGAGACTAACCAATTTATTTGAGCATGAGCTTTCGTGAGCTACAGCTCACTTCATCGGATGAATGAGGTTGCATCCGATGAAGTGAGCTGTAGCTCACGAAAGCTCATGCTCAAATAAATTGGTTAGTCTCTAAGGTGCCACAAGTCCTCCTTTTCTTTTTGTGAATACAGACTAACACGGCTGTTACTCTGAAACCTGTGGGTTACCTGGTAACTCTCGTTACAGTGTATATGGTAAGGTGAGCTATTACCAGCAGGAGAGAGAGAGAAAAAAAACAACCTTTTGTAGTGATAATCAACATGGGCCATTTCCAGCAGTTTACAAAAACATGTGAGGAATGGGGAGTGGCGGGGGGGGGGGAGAGAATAAACATGGGGAAATAGTTTTACTTTGTGTAATGACACATCCACTCCCAGTCTTTATTCAAGCCTAATGTAGTGGTGTCCAGTTTGCAAATTAATTCCAATTCAGCACTCTCTCGTTGGAGTCTATTTTTGAAGTTTTTTTTGTTGTTTGTAACCTATCATTTAAATCAGCTTCTGTACCAAATGACTGGAGGGTAGCTAATATGATGCCAATTTTTAAAAAGGGTTCCAGAGGTGATCCTGGCAATTATAGGCCTGACTTGAATACCAGGCAAACTGGTTGAAACTACAGTAAAGAACAACATTGTCAGACACGTAAATGAACATAATTTTGGGGGGAAGGGTCAACATGGTTTTTGAAAAGTGAAATCATGCCTCACCAATCTACTAGAATTCTTTGAGAGGGTCAACAAGCATGTGGACAAGGGGGATCCAGTGGATATAGTGTACTTAGATTTTCAGAAAGCCTTTGACAAGGTCCCTCACCAAAGGCTCTTAAGCAAAGTAAGCTGTCATGGGATAAGAGGGAAGGTCCTCTCATGGATTGGGAATTGGTTAAAAGATAGGAAACAAAGGGGAGGAATAAATGGTCAGTTTTCAGAATGGAGAGAGGTAAATAGTAGTGTCCCCCAGGGGTCTATACTGGGACCAGTCCTAGTCAACATATTCATAAATTATCTGGTAAACAGATGGGAAAATTTGCAGATGATACAAAACTACTCAAGATAGTTAAGTCCCAAGCAGATTGCGAAGAGCTACAAAAGGATCTCACAAAACTGGGTGATTGGGCAACAGAATGGCAGATGAAATTCAGTGCTGATAAATGCAAGGTAATGCACATTGGAAAACATAATCCCAACTATACATATAAAATGATGGAGTCTAAATTAGCTGTGTCCACTCAAGAAAGAGATCTTTGAGTCATTGTAGACAGTTCTCTGAAAACATCCAATCAATGTGCAATGGCAGTCAAAAAAGTGATCAGAATGTTGGAAATCATTAAGAAAGGGATAGATAATAAGACAGAAAATATCATATTGCCTCTATATAAATCTATGATATGCCCACACCTTGAATACTGTGTGCAGATGTGGTCGCCCCATCTCAAAAAAGATATATTGGAATTGGAAAAGGTTCAGAAAAAGGGTAACAAAAATGATTAGGGATATAGAACGGCTTTTATATGAGGAGCAATTAATAAGACTGGGACTTTTCAGCTTGGAAAAGAGATGACTAAAGGGGCATATGATGGAGGTCTATAAAATCATGACTGGTGTGGAGAAAGTAAATAAGGAAGTGTTATTTACTCCTTCACTGGTCACTGTCGGAAGACAGGATACTGGGGGGCTAGATGGACCTTTGGTCTGACCCAGTGTGGCTGTTCTTATGTCCCTTGGAGGTGGAAGGTCCTGGTGCAGTTGGTACTGATGGGGTCTGCCGAGCTGGAGAATAACACTTCTTGGCTGAGGAAGAGAGTTCGGAGCCCACTTTTTAGTCGTCTTCCTGGCGGAGTACTTTTTTGCCTGAGTGGGTGATGGGGAACCTCTGTCAGAAGACCAGTGTCCGCGTTGAGGGGGAGGGGGTAGATGAGATGATCCTTGATCTGGGCTCAGAAGCCGGGTGCAGAGAATTCTCTATCATGAGGCGCTTCAAATGCAGGTTTCTCACCTTCCTAGCCTGAGCTTTCAAGTTGTGGCAACGTGAGCACTCCTGCGAAATGTGTGTATCGCCAAGGCAGCGAACACACTGTGAATGCCCATCAGGAACCAGTACAAAGAGTCTGCACGTAAGGAAGCGTTTAAAACCTGGGGAGCTGGGCATACCCCTCAGAGAAGGGTTTTCTCCCATAAGGGAGGGTAACAATGCTATTCTAAGGGGTATCTAACAACTGAAATGTAATTTCCTAATATAAGAGAAGAAAGTTAGTTTTTTATAGAAAGAAAAAATAAATAGACTGTGAAAGGGAAGTATTAAATGAGCTAATAACTACCTATAACTAAACAACTAGAAATCTAAGTTAGACTAAAGAAGCTAAAGTACAGAGGCCTTGTCTGAAAGTGAGGGTGGTAGAGAAGAGACTGAGGGGGTGTTGGTCGTATGGCACTATGTTACTACCTAAGATGGCGCAAGATGGGGACAACGCATGTGCGACCCAACCAGGCACTGCTACTACAAATCTCCCATCACATGCGCAGGGACACTCCTCGAAAAACATTTAATTATTTTATACGAAGTGGAACAGCTTCAACAGGAAAGACTGGGCTGAGCCCATCACAGAATCCTCCAAAGCCCAATGGTTAGGGTATTCCCCTGGGATATGGGAGACCTGGGTTCAAATCCCTATTCCAAATCAGGCAGAGTGTGGGTTTGAACCCAGGTCTCTCACATCCTAGGTGAGTGCTCTAATCAGTACATTATAGGGCCTAAAGAGGGCACCTTACCATCTCTTTTTTTGCAAGAAAGATCAGCTCTAACTCCAGGAGAGGGTACATGTCTGTGAATTCCAAGTAGAGAGAGATGCCTAAGTCTCTCTGGATTGGGGCTTAGGCTACTGCTCTGTTCTTGACTAGCTGTGGTGGCTCCTTGATAAGAATCCTTGCTTTTGGGAACTCCATCCTTAGGTAACTAATTCTCCCCGTGCATCGTATAGGGAGCCTAGGTACCTAACTTTACGTGCCCTGCCACTTGGGGGAACCAACAGCCTTGAGTCAGGCATTCCAAAGCTGACCCTAAGTCCCCTTTATGGATCTAGGTCTGTATTTATACAGGCTTAAACAGTTTGTGGTAAAATATTTTTGAAAGAAACAACTGATTTGAACTAAAGTATTTACATTTTCCTACCAGCTGCTGCCTACTGAGAGCTTGCTGTAAAGTAATAATAATACCTAGCTTTTATACAGCACTTTTCATCGGGAGATCTAACACAACTAAACAGAAGATCAGTAAGTAAACTAAAAAAACTGCCCCACCTCTAGAGCAGTAAAAATATATATCCTGTGAGAGTTTCTTTTCGGGGTGCTGTGGTGATTCATGTTTCCGGTGTTAAGTACCAGCATAAACTCTGTTAAAATAGTATTGTCATAACCATAACGGTAGCCTAAAATTCCTCCTTACCTGTAAGGGTTAAGAAGCTCAAATAACCTGGTTGGCACCTGACCAAAGGAACCAATGGGGACAAAAAGATACTTTCAAATCTTGGGGGTGGGGGGGGGGCGGGGAAGGCTTCGTTGGTGTGTTCTCTGGGGAAAGCAGAGACGCATCAGGTCAAAAAACTCCTTCTCCTATAAGGAGAAGTCTCTGATATGTACAAGTCTCCGACATTACAAAACGAGTAAGTAAATAAGGCAAGGCGCGTTAGATTATCTTTTGTTTTCAACTTGTGAATTTTCCCTTTGCTAGAGGGAGGTTTATCCCAGTTTTTTGTAACTTTAAGGTTTTGCCTAGAGGGGAATCCTGTGTTTTGAATCTGATAACCCTGTAAAGTATTTACCATCCTGATTTTACAGAGGTGATGCTTTTACCTTTTCTTTAAATAAAATTCTTCTTTTAAGAACCTAATTGATTTTTCATTGTTCTTAAGATCCAAGGGTTTGGGTTCACCTGTACCAATTGGTGAGGATATTATTCTCAAGCCTTCCCCAGGAAAGGGGATGTAGGGCTTGGGGGAATATTTTGGGGGAATAGGACTCCAAGTGGTCCTTTCCTTGGCTCTTTGTCTAAATCACTTGGTGGCGGCAGCATACTATTCAAGGACAAGGCAGAATTTGTGCCTTGGGAAAGTTTTTAACCTAAGCTGGTAAAAATAAACTTAGGAGGTCTTTCATGCAGGTCCCCACATCTGTACCCCAGAGTTCAGAGTGGGGAAGGAACCCTGACAAGTATCAACACAAATTACCACAAATTCTTTCAAGGCTCAACTTTTGCCTTTACTAATGCATCCCCTCCCAAATTAGAACAGAATTCATGTCACCAATTAAGCTGATGTTACACTCAGGTTTTGTGTCATGTTCTAACATATTACACATACACTTCTATTTATGAATTTTGAAATTTAATTGGATGTCTGGTAATGACTCCAAATTGGTAATGATTCCAAATACTGCTGAATTATCTCATGTTCAGATCAATTCCTGAAAACCTGAATCATCCAATTCTTACTAGCACTGTCATTTTGTGCTGTAACTTAGTCTACTTTTACAAAGGCCAGGAACTTATTCTACTTTTATAAATAAACAAGAGAAGCAATTCAAGGATGATGCTGGATAAGAAAATGCAAATAAAACTAGCTTGCTTAGTCTTTAGTTATTGCAGCAATATACACCATAAAAACACCTAAAACAGATAGATTACAATGTCTTGAAAATATATGGGAGGTTTTCTTTGGTGAGTAGCGAGCGATGAAGAAAATTATACTCTACCGCATCAGAGGGTAGCCTCCTCCTAAGTCAGAGATAGCAGCAACTAAATAGTACAGGGAAGTCTCACACCCATCTATTAGTTTTGTTCAGCACATGAACAACCGATTTCATCTCATAGTGCTCTCTTCTTCAATATTTGTCAGTTAAAAGGGAAGTCAAATATGGTGACAACCTCCCCTGCTCCCTCAAGCCAATATAGTAATACTTCCCTTTTTCTTTCCATCTCATGTGCTTGGACCATATCACACAACTTGTGTTATATCACACATTTGATAGGCAAGGAAAATATATGTGAAATTACTCTAACACGAAGGCGGCACCCAACTTCTTGAAAGTACTGCCATAGCCTTGGAATGCCTTATTACGCTTGCAAGACAAAAACACAACATCTGGTCAGTGGCAGCTGTACTAATACAAGAAAAGTTTCTTAAGCATTTTTAAGCTTTTATTTTCCTGTATCAGACTGACTACACCACATGCCTTCTCTAAGGAACAAACCCTACAAAAGATAGTGTCTTCTTCTATTTGCACGCTTGGATGTTAAGGGGATTATAATGTGCTGCTAGATCAAATGAATGCAAAAAGTCATGTAAATCAATAGGTGTTAAAAAATTTAAATTTGGGTAAGTCTAAGTGCAGATACAGAATGTGAAAGCTGAACTAATTTAAATCTACAGATATCACAATCTCAAAATGTAAATATAAAAACCAATTCTATTCTGAAAATTGCACATATATCTCCACATAGATAGGGACAATTAATATATATTATAAACTAGGAAAGAGTTCAGAATTAAAACACAACTACATACCATTTCTTACTCAGATGTCTGCTACATAAAAAAAGTCACTGTGAAAACCTTTTAAAGTAACACTTTGACAAACGACATCAATTCCTATATCAACAAGAGAACTATCTATCTAAACCCCTGTATTTCAAAATAAGTTTAAGATGGAATAAAACAGTTAAAATAAAATGAAGCACTTCAGTGAAGGCCGAAGATTGTACAAGTATATTTATATCATTAAAATACAGACAAAGAGAGGAAGAGAAGTAGTAAGATGTCTAATTCAGCATATAAACATTATAATGGCTTGGTTGTTGCACAGCAAATGAGAAAGGTCAATTATACAAACCACCTTGATAGACTCACACACTGATGGAGGTTAGAAAACAGTTTAGGGCTTTAAAAAAAAAATAACAGAAGTCTGGTGCTAGAAGCCCTCTGACAGAGAGCAAGATAGATACAGTAAGAAGTAGGTTCTGGAAGAGGATGGCAGCTAGTCAGTTACAGATAGCTTGACAGCAAGTAACAGAGCTGGGCTATACATTGATTTTTTTGGGGTTACTGAAACTATTTATGAATTCAGGTTGAATTTTGGTCCACAGAATGGAAAAATGTCAAAAAACAGTTTGTTTTGCCTATTTTGAAATTAAATATTTTGACTTTTCATTTCAAAATAGCATTTCATTTGGAAATTTTGTATTAAAAAAAAACCAAAAACACAAAAATATGGGTGAAAAACACCTGAAATAAAATACCACGTGAAAAGTGTTTTGGATTGAACATATAATTTTGTTTGACCCAAAATCAAATATTTTTCTTTTTTTGTTTCAGCAAAGAAAAGAAAAAAAATAGTTTTGCTTCAAACCAAACTGAATTTTTTCCCCCTGAATATTTTGATTCATCCTCGAACCAAAAAAATAAAAATAAAAATCAATTATTCACTCACCTCTAGTCAGCAATACTCATGGGTTCTGAGGGTAAGTTACTGACATGTGAGACAGTCAGTGAAAGAGGCAGACTGGTAAAGTAGACCAAATCAGATAATTTTCCATCTGATTAGGCAGAGAACTAAAAGAAGTCAATGTCAGAAGTTCTGAGAAAAGTATCCCAAGTATTTTATGGAAAACAAAGGAAGAATAAGTGGGGGAAAAGGGGAGGAACATTTATTGAAACATGAAGGAAACAAAGAGGGGTGAGGCTAAGTTGCCAGAAGACCCAGAACCTAAAGATCACCCAGAGCTAAGAACAGAGAAGGTATTTTAGATCAAAACGTATACTAGATCAGGAAACATCAATCAAGCCTAAAAATCCAGTGAAAGAAGAAGACTGACATGATTGTTCCTGTTAATTTTTTAAAAAAAAAAACACATGGATATCAGAGGCACTGATCACTCAACAAGTACTTCTGAAGAAGACTGTAGGACAAATCTGAGATTTCCAGAGACGCACCAAAGGATGCAAAGAGAGAATATATATTGTACTGGCTTAACAGGTTTCCTCACTGGGACTCCGCTGTATTTGACTGTACAAAGATCCTTTAAATTATATAGTGACAATCAAACTGGAAGTTAATTCCACCTGTGCTGTGTAATTTATACAGAATTACTGCAGTAATTTAAGTGCTTGTTTTGGAAGTTTATATAATCCTTTGCCTTTAGCATTTTTTATTTTGGAAATGACTAGTGGCACTCTAAGTAGGGGTGAAGGGTTTAACCACCTTTAAACAGTTTTACAAAACTAATCAGAATCTTCTTATATTCTCACACATACCATCTTCTTGCACTGGTGGCTGACATAACTTTATTCGGCGTTGGCTTTCAGTATGCATGGAAGTCGCTGCTATGGCCCACATTCTTTACTAACGTAATAGTTGTACAATCTACCATAATTGCAGAGTATGGGAATCTGCCCTTCAGTGCAGGTTACAAGAACTAAGAAAGATATACCTTTTTGTAAAATAGCTGTTAAGTGTTCTCCTAGTAGTTGCTTCTCCACACAAGCAATTAGTAGTTTCCTGTGTAAGGCAAGAAAAAACACATAAGAAATACTGCACAGTTTAAGGCGATTACTCTCTTATCAGGATGCTTTGTGAATAACTCCCACTATTACATGACAAAACATTGAAAATTTTCAGTTTATTCTAATTTTGCAGTCTGTATTTTACATATACAAAAAAATTCTAACAGGGATAAACAAGATAAAATACTACAAAAATATATGCAATTAAGAAATGGAGATTCTAATTAAAATGTTATGAATAACAGCAAGAGCTTGTTTTTTAAAATAACATCTTAAAATTAGATATTAAAAATTAGAACAGTTTTAAAGATTCTTATTTACTACTTCTTTTTATAGAAAAAGAGATGGTTCTAAACTGGAACCTCAAAACTGAACAATCCAGATTAGTGTGGTTCAAAATTCAAACCCAAATTCTGAACTAAGGTTTCATGGTTAAAGAAGCACACTTGTGAACTGAACTAGAACCCCATATCAAACCACCAAACTCTGGGAGAAGATATTAAACTTGGTTCTGAAGTTTGCAATGTAGGCTCATCTCTACTTTCCACCTATAATGCAGATTACTTACTTACTGCATTTGACTAAGACTGGTCAGTTTCCTTTTCTGTCTTTTATGTACTAGTAAAGTGGTGCAATGCTTAGGCTGAAAATATTGCAGAGCAATATTCAGCAATTTTTCAACAAAAAAACACCCTAAAGCAAAACAAAACACCCAAATCCTGGCTTTACACTAATATATTGTAAGCCAACAAATCACAGAACAACTGTATTGGTCTTAAATTTTAGAAAATATGTTTTTTACAAAACCTAATTTAAGGGTTTAAATTAACCTGACATTATTCTTGATATGCAGCATTGTTGTAGTCATGCTGGTCCCAGGATATTAAGAGAGTACTCTATCAGCACTTCACCTATCTTGTCCTCCATTATTTCTGATGTTATTTTTGTCCCTGAAGGATCATATCTATTCCAAGTACAAATCTAATACATTAATTTTTTTTACTTTTTTAAATGTTCTTGCTGCCCCCTTCATACATCTAGAAGGGTGGTAAACTCTGAGGTATGAGGATCACTAAAGGTATGAGGTTCACTTCAGATCCTGTAAATGCTGTTTCTTAAAAGGATCAAAGGAAATCAGTGATGATTTATGCAAGGCTCTCTCATTTTGCCTTCACAGAGCTCTCTGGCCCCCAGTGGGCCCAGACTTTCATCCTGAGCTGAGACCGAAGCCAGGACCCACAATAAGTCTCTGCACAGATTGGCCTTGTTAGAATTCCAGGCTACTCTTTATTTGAGCTGCACTTTAAAGCCATGATTCTGCAAATACTTATGCATGTTCTTAAATTCATACATGTGAGTAGTTCCATTGACTTTGATAAGACTAACTGTGGAGTAAAAATTAATCAACCAGCAAGTAAGTAAGTATTTGCAGATTCAGGGCCCCCATTAGAATTTTATAATATATAGCAGCTGTCTAAAAAATATTTTAGTTTGCATTATACATACACTAGAGCATAGATTGCAGTAGATCATTTCAAGTAATGAGAAATAGCAGATATACTTTAATAAAGTCAGCATTGTAACACGATCAAATGCCAAATATAGCCTAGAACACTGTTAATAAAAGTGGACTGCCATTTTAAATAGAGCTCATGAGTGATGATACCTAACAGTTGCATTAGGCAAAAAGCACATTCCCTTCCCTCAGGCAGTTTGAGCTAAATGTCATGATGAGAGCATGAATGGTTAACCGAACTACTATTTTGAAAGTCCAAATGATACATTATATAATAACCCAAAGATTTCAAAAACCTCAAACTCATATTGCTCGATCTTTTCAGATGAGTTTCTCTCCCATTTTTTCTTTATTGTGTATTTTAATTTTAATCAAGATACATAGTCTTCGTAAAACAAAGTTTGTTATAGGTAAGCTCAATATTATTGCCCTTTTAGATACTATTGAAATAATCCTGCCTTCTTTTGAACCAAGGATAATCACATTACTTTATGAATGGATAGCAAGCAGGTTTGGCCTATACTGAAAATGGAAGAAAAATTGTACTCACTGCGTGCTATGGTCTAAATATGTTATTACTCGGTCTCCTTCTTCTTCTAAACGTTTGTTAACGTGGTGAAGATATTCTGGGACCTAGCAAAAGAAAAGAATGCAATGATTTAATTATTGAACACAAAGGAGTATGACATATGCATAACCTTTTTATCATGACAATTATCTTAACTATACATTAGCAGAGTACTGACAAGATAGGATTATTCCATCCTTAATTTATTCTCTAATGCTAAGAGACACAGGTATGACATGGCAATTTACATCAGTGTCATGTAGACACTTGCTTTCAGAATATTTGTGGTGAGTCAGTTAACTTTCACAGCCCTTGTCTGGGAGAGCCAATACATTTATATTAACTAGGGGACACTTATTTGTTTTACATTTTGGGAAGTGTCTAAATTTGTGGCCTGTCCACAGGACAGTATCGCTTTAACCCGAAAGAACAGAAAACAAAACTGTCATAGTCTATTGAGTAAATAAGCCTTTTTTAAAACTCAACTGCTTAATTAGGTATTAATCAAAGAAAGACTGAAATGACAGTAGAAGCATATTACAATTTCTTGGGTGAAGTAATGTTGACAATACCGTCCATAGCTCTTACTATTGTGCTCTCCAACATCATGATTTAAGTAGACCAAATTTCACTGGGTTATCTCACTTCTAGTCATGCACTTAAAGCAGTGGTTTTCAACCTTTTTTCATTTGCAGACCCCTAAAAAATTTCAAATAGAGGTATGGACCCTTTTGGAAATCTTAGACATCCGTGGACCACTGACTTAAACCACTGACATAAAGATACTTCAACACACTAGATTCAATTCTCTCTCTCTCTCTCTCACACCAATGCAGTTCACGCTGAAGTACATGGAGGCGTACATGTGTAACCTCAGTGCAGAACTGGGCCCCACTGTCTTTTAATTAATTCCTAGTGCTCATTCACACTGTAGTTACCTCTCTTTCTTGCATTAACCTTTGGCCCTCTGCCGCATATAAACAATTTGTCTCGTCCAAAAACTTTTGTTCAAATGATTCTTTGTAAACCTAGGTAAAAATGAAATTATTAATTTAGTTACTTATTAACCTCATGCTTAAGGCTGGCTTTTTCATTTTTAGTTGTCAAGATGAAAGACAAACAAAATATCCCACGACACAAAATTGTCTGTCCTCAAGAAAAGTGCCAGTGACACTACTGGATAATGAAGTTCTTGGTTTATTTGTATAACAGGTACAGAATGACCAAATGCAATGGGAGCTTTCCCACACCATATATATCGTAAGCGTGCTTCAATCAGGGATTCAGTGTCTTATTTGTCTAAATCAATGGGATTCTGTTTAAATCACAAAGACACCAGTAACCAACATAACACAATTATGGGACCTTAGTCCAGTTGAGTTTGATCCTCCTGCCAGCATTCCTGCACTAAATACAACAGCTCCAAATTAGTGAAATCACAGCACAGAACCGGTAACTCCTTTTCGGTGAAATGCTTGGACTAATTAGGAACACCGTCTCCAAAATAATCTTCATCCAAGAAATCTGGGGTCTGTCATCTTGCTCTAGCTCACTGAGATAAGTGAGGTGCAGATGAACTGGACTATCCTTTCCCTCTTCAATGTCTACTGCTGAACTAGAGGGGATTCAAAGAAGAGTAACCGGAATGATCAAGGGCAATGAAACACTATCATATTAAACACAATTGAAAAGACTGGGATTGTTTACTTTAGAAAGGAGACTAGTAGAGAGAACAGGATAAAAGTATACACAATTATTCATGGCCTGGACAAGGTAGACCAAGAGCTTCTGTTCTCCCTGTCTCATAACAAGACCAGGGGGCATTCACTGGAACTAAAAAAGGTGAGAAATTCAAAACCAATGGAAGGAAATATTTCTTTCATATAATGTGCAATTAAACCATGGAACTCGCTGCCACAAGAAGTTGCTGAAGCTTAACAAGATTTGTATGGATATCAAAAATATCTAGTTATGATAATTAATGATATATTTTGTTGAAGTGAAATTAAATGTCGTGCTTCAGAGTTTAGTAATCGTAATGCCTGGGAGATATCAGCACCTGGATGAAGAGCCACTGGCTGAAACTAGGCCCAGGCAAGACAGGGCAATGTCAGTTGGGAGAGAAAAGCACTTTGAAAACTTGCTGCTACTGTAACATCAACCCACCATGGAGGGCATCTGCCCTCGGACTGTCAGACTCCTCTATTATGTATGCTGAAGTAGCCACAGCTGTGAAAAACACTCTTTATATCTACAGATAACCAGACAGATAGAAGCCCACTCTGATCAAATTCAGACTCGGTCACAGGAATCCATTCTTTTGTAAGCTTTAAGTTTGACTACTGCAAAATGACTACTTACAAACATTTGAGAGTGCAGCAGCCCACCAATTCATCATCCCAGCCCTGGTTCTTTACACTGGCTCTGTGTTGAAGAGCGACTCACATTCTAGGTTTCATTCCTTATGTTCAAGACCCTCCAGGGGAACTGGCCCAAAATATATGAAGGGACACCCCCACTTTCTGGGATTATGACCTCATGCAGTCACACTGCCTTGGAACAGTCAGCCAAAAGAATGAGAGCCATGTGAGCAGAAGACAGAACCTTCTCAGCAGCCGGCCTTCAACTACAGAACTGATATCTAAGGAAATCAGGATGAATAGCAGTCTCACAGCTTTCAAACCAATTGTACAACTCATTTCATTAACTTGGCCTTCACTTAATAACCAACCTCTTTCTGTGGGGATGTGGAGGGAGAAACAGCAATCCATGTTTATTTACTGGAGAATCTATAAGGATTTCACCTACTATAGCAGCAGCCATGGTAAAAATACCTAGATTAGAGGCTATCTAGAGTAGAACTAAAAGTATCAATCTGAAATAATTCAAAGGAGAAAATCGTATCTAAACGCACACATGATCGGAAGGAACCAAGAAAGGGGGTATATTTACCTTTAGTAGAGATCAAAAAAACTACTACTAAACCCTAGCCTCTTAAAAATCTGACAGACATGAAAAAGGTGATGCAGCTATGAATACCTGGGCTAATAAAGGGGAAAGCTCTGGCAAAAGAGAACATACAAGCCAGCTCCACATCTTCCAGCATGGACATTCATGGAGCATTACATGGTCTAAAGTCAATGACTGACAGAAGCTTATCTTCACCCATTGTAACTAACTCAAAGAAGGAATATTACGCATTTATTTTTCAGATATACCAGAGACCGTTATGGATGACAGTTAGGACGCTTAGCATGAAAGGCAGAAACTGAGCCAGATTGGCTTTGCAGTGCCTTATCAGAAAATGGAATAGTTATTGGTTTTTCTCTTCCCCTTTCCCTAATATCTCAGACATATTTAAACATCCTGTGAACAGGGAATACCTAACTAAACTAAGGAGATCCAAGCTAAAGAATTTCCTGGAAGGATGAAAGGAGGCTCATGATCTTTGTTGTACCAAACACAGAATGGACAGCATGACTGGAATGCTGACAGGAGGCTCTAGTTTACCTGAATAAAAGGTGCAAAAATTATTAGTCCACTTGGTCACTCACGCCTGTTCAAGTATAATCTAAATGTAAATCCATGAAATAACATCTTGACTGCGTCCACATATAGAATGCTTGGACTTCATGCCCAATCTTTTTTGGTTATCTCTTAGAGAGGCCAGAATGTGGTGATGGGTCTACATCACAAAATCTTTTTCCACTGGGATCTGGACTAAGCCCAAATTATTTTACATATGCCAATGGTATATATTTTTGTTATTACATTTAATCTGTGTCAAGATTAAATGGAAAAAAAGACTTTTGAATCAATTAAAGGCCACATATTTTAATACAGAATTACACTGTTTAAAAATACAACTCTGAAGTCAATCCAGTAGCTGGAGAACATTGCAATGTTGTCTCATGCTAGAAACTCAAGTCTGGAAGCAAAGTCAATTTTCTCACTACCAGGACTGAGACTTGCCTTTGGGTACATGCTCCATGAGAAGGATCTGGTCTCATTTATAGCAATTTACAATGGACATATATTGTTTGGGACCTGCATACCCATGATTTAAGAATTATGATATCAAACCTCTGCTGACCTATGTTAGTCATTGCCTATAGCTGGGAAAAAAGGGAAAGCAAAATTGCCTCATTTAGAGGACAAAAGGAGAAGAGAATGACGGAGTAAGCGATAAGCAGGACACAGTCACATGTGTCTCAAGGAGATAACTTTTTGTCTATCGTAATAATGAGTTCTCAAATGCTTTCAACTGACAAGTTTAGATTTGCTGTTGACAAACTGAAAAACAAAAAGGACCATTTCAATACAATGCAACTCATTTTTTTGAAAGGAAATCAGTACTAGACTTCTATTCTTTAATCATTTTAATATGGATTAAAATGAGGTTTCCCAGATTTTTTTGGTTGGAGGGGAGCAACAGGCATAGGTGTTACAGCTAATACGGCCACTTACTTGTACCACCCAAAGGAGCATCCCTATTTAAGCTTCTTTTATAAATGTGTGTCAAGCCATCCAAATTAGTTCATACCTAATAAACACAGTATTGCTAGAGGTGTATGTGATGAATACAAGGAGTAGCCAGCAAAGATACGGACACATTAATGCAGATACAGTATTTTTAAGTGTATTATTAGAGACTTACTACAGGATGGAATTAACTTTCTTTGGAAAAAATCTCACTAAACTAAAACTTCAATCTAGCCACTGGTATTAAAGAATAAATGACATGTTCAGTTTTATTTTACTGAATAATTTACCTACAATAGATTTTTAGTGGAAAATTAATTAAACTATAGACAGACACTGAACAGTTATTTGTATAGCTACTAAACTTAATCACGATCCTAAAACATGGTAAATATGGTTTTAATTCCAAAGCACATGTTAATTAGAAAAAAGTTATTCCTGTAGGACCAGAAGAATTAGAAAGGTCCACAGTTTGTGTCTGTCTTTAAGCATGGCAGCTATTAGTAAGGTTTGCTATACTTACCTGTAGATCAGACAGCATGCTTAACAGACTTCGTAACAGGCTTCTGTCCACAGTTTCACCATTCCGTTCCCGTTCAATCAGGAGGAGGATTCCATCAATGGTCTTGTTTTGAACTAGTTTATCACTAATAATGTGCTTTCTAAAAAGCTCTAGCCCCAGATCCCTGTATAAATATTGAAAATTAATAAAAAAATCAGAAATATAACTTGATTTATATAATATTCCCAGACAAAAACTGATCTCACACATAATTTAACTCCATACATTTACAGGGAATTTTACAGAAATGAAAGATGTTACACGTGTTACATACACAAAACAAAATAATAGTGGGGGGAAAAGTAAAGTTTAATCTTTACAAAAACAATAAGTTCACGTTCAACAATTATGTTAGCAGTGTACTTACACAGATACCTACCATATAGAAGGAAGCAATGAATTCTGAAGCACGTATGTACGATCCAAAAATAAGAAAATGCTTCTAATCATGATCTGCAAATGTAAAACACTGATTGAATCAATTTGCCTGTTTACAAGCACACAGGATTGTATTTTATATTAGAATCCGTGTTAGTTAATTGACTTGTAAGACATCTTAATTACACATTGTAATTTTTGCATATATTAAATCAGATTATTTGTAAAAGGTAAAAGTTTTTTAAAATTGTAGACCTTGATACCAATACTACCTAAGCACAAACTGTATTGTAAGATGTATCACAAATAATTCCAAACCCTGTAGTCAATTTTAAGAGCTATTAAGATGGTATAATATTTTGCATTATTTCTACTCTTCAACCACTCAAGAAGTGCACCAATACACTTCCAATGCACACTATGCAGTGGTGTACTGCTATTAATTGGACATTAAAAATGTATTTTTAAAAAGCAGTTTTATGATGGGAAGAAAGTGGGTTATGCAACATATCCTTTGCCTATGAAAATCAGTTCCCAGTAAAGTGATGAGAAGATAGGGGAAGGTTATAAATACTTCTCATCATCAATATGAATATATCTGTTGTCTTAATTTTTCCATATCTCTCTTCTCTTTTTAAGAAAGAGATTCTGTAGGTTATTTAAGACCCCTTCCACCTCTCCCCTCACCCCCCATTAGCTGAGCAACAGTTTCACATCCAGCAACCAATTTTAACTTTTATAAAAAAATTAAATATGGAAAACTGACCTCTTCCCAGCTTAGATTTCATGCTAGAACCTACATTAGAAGTGGCTAAAGAAGCCACACACTGAAACTTGGCACTCTTGGAGGTGGAGGGGGAAGGGAAGAGATAGAAGTTTAATACTGCCACCTTCTCTTCTCTTCACTTTCTGATATGTGTAGTTAATATGTTTTGACTGAAAAATCTTCCCACTGGAAAAATGTGGTTTAGTCGAAATATCTTTTCACAGGAAAGCTCCAATTTCAACAAAATTTTTCAATTTTCTGAATGGACTTTTTTTTTAATTCTGTTGAATAGAAACATATTTTCTTAATGTTTTCTCAGAGGAAAGCAGTAAATAAGTTGGGGGTCTTCCTCTCCTACCTTTTCTTTTTCTTAACCAGTGGAAAACAGGGAAAAGTAAAAGAGAAAGGAGAATTAAAACCTCCAAATGAAAAAAAAAATTAAAAAATGAAAATCCAAACATTTTTAGTTTTCATAAACCAAAGCAAAATGTCATTTTAAGAGGAAATAAAAATGTTCATTTCAGAATACTATGTGAAAACTAAATTAAATACTTTTGTTTTGTTTAGAAAATTCCCATGAAAACCTTTGAACGGTAATTTTTCCTGCAGCATTTTTAATTTGGGGTGGCAGGAGTGCAGAGATTGGCGTTGCCAACCAGTTTGTTCCTTCATCTTCGTAACTGCCCGTCTGCCATCCCTGCAAAGTGCCGTTATCTTATCGTTTAAACATTACGAGTGATATGGAGAATTAAGAATATTTTATTAGTGATTCATGCCCCAATGTCCTATATCACATTTCTGCCTGTGAAGATATCAAAACCAATTTGAGGGAAATTATCCATGTGTTTGTGAGTTTAATGTTTTGTCTGTTCTTTCAACGTTAACTTTGAATCCTTCTCATTTTATAGGTTGGGGAAGCACCCAAGAGCTGTTGAATGCTGCTTATAAGCAACCAGGAAGTACCCAGAAAAAAAACTGCAAGTGGAGGATAAGTGCAGACCCCCTTACTGTTTGGAGTGAAATGAATAAATAAAAAATTGGGGGGGGGGTGTTAGATTTTTTTAAGAAAATTCCCTTTCAGTCAAGGCTGAAGGACTGTTTGAACTCCCTCTCCACTTCTGATTTTTTACAATGTCCCCAGAATTTACCAGATGTCTTTGATGTCTCAGGTACTTGCATTTTGAACAAATAGTCAACTTACCATTTGTCTGCAGTGATCTTGCCAGCATTTATTTACCTTCTTTAAAAATAAAAGACTGTCCAGAGAATCTGTGCAGCACCTGCTAAGGAAAACTAGTTCATCAACACCTTTTTGAGTCCAGATACTAGTGATTATCTTTATTCAGTACATTTTTGTACAGCAAGTTATTCAGTAAAGATGCTCTCTGGACACAAATGAAATTGTGCTGGAAGTTAGAGATCAGAGTTCAGCTGCTAAAAAGTGCTGGACCACCAGAGGGCTGGGAACTCTTTCAAAGGCATGACTCAGTTTTTGAGTGAATACCTCACGTTGCTCTCCTGAGCTTCCATCTGCACTACATAACTTTGACAGGTTAAAGAAGGAGTCCCCCTTATATCAAACAACTCTCCTTCCCATTGAGGAGAGGTGAGAGGAAGTGTCTAAAAATCAATTTTGTCCATTAAACTGGTTTACATCAGACATAGTTCAAACAGCTGTATTCTTTTAAAAATCTTTCAAAGGCTTAAATAATCCTCACTAAACCCACACAGGGTTCACCTAAAATCCCAGATCTTCATGAATTTACTGTGGAGGCTACTTCACACAACAGCAGACTCTAGTGGTGATTCAAGCTTTCTGGAGTTCCATTAAACCATTTATGAAGAAATCCAAATGTGGCTACTCTTCCCTTCAAATACAATAGCAACTCACGTCTCCCTAAGCCATCAGTGTTGGCTGGTCAGGGAAGGTGCATGGATCACAGGACTGTTCAGAAAGCTATAAGCAGGGACTATCTTTCCCAACCAGCAGATTACCATTGACGATGTTGAAATACCATAGTGATTCTGGGGGACACAGTTTAATCCTTGCTCATGAAGCTGTACACTGGCCACCTTGACAGCACCAAGGTAAGATTCAACTACCGGCTCAGCAGGTCCTGAATGACAGTTGAATGTGCTTTTGGTAGACTGAAGGGACACCAGCATCCCTTCACTCACCAGATTGGATCTCAGTGAAAAAAATATCCCAACAGTTATAGCTGCCTGCTCTGTCCTATGTAATATCTGTGAAGCAAAGGGGGGAAAAGATGCTGCCAGGGTGGAAGGCAGAGGTGGAGTGTCTGTCTGCTGAGTTTGAACAGCCAGACACAAGTGCTACGAGAAGAGCTCAACATGGAGCTATATGGATCAGGGAGGCTTTGAAAGAATATTTTAACAGTGAGCCACACTAGTGCTTTGGGGTGTACTGTGCTCCACCTGGCCTTGTTCTTTTTGGGACCTGTTAGGAATTGTGTGGTGCTTGGTGTAATTTTGTGGTGTTTGCTGTACATTTATGATTATTATACTGTGTCACTGATCCTATGAGTTGTGTCACACTGTGCAATAACAAGTGGGTGCTTTTAGTACTGCTAGGCACTCTGCAGCATATGATGTGAACTAATAAAGATGAAATATTTGCCAAAAGATTAGAATTTTATTCAATAACAAAACCAGTGCAAAGAAAAATTTCTGCTATTTAAAAGCAAATGTGTTAAAAACTTAAGTTATGGAACAGAAAGAACATTTATGTCCATTTTAGCTAAACACATACCAACTGTGGCTTTCACAGTCAGTGTATGTGAAGCTGTGGTTGTTCTTAATGTCCCATGGGAAAGAGTGGTAGGGGAAGGGATGCAGCGTCTGATGTCATGAAAAATGTTGAAGGAAGATGTAGCAAGTTGCTGTAATGAAGTTCTCCAGGGACTGCATAGGGAAGTGAGCCCATGATTATTGAACCTCTAGGTCCATAAGGGTCTGCAGCATTGGTATTTGCTGCTAGAGAAGCCCCATTATGTCCTGGTGTATCTCCCTCTTCTTTTCCTGCTAGGACTCCTAGGCCTTTCCCCTATCTACTCTCTTTCTTTCTCCAGGCTGTCTGTATTATTCACCCTCCAGGCCCTTTGCTCATGGTCTGATGTAGCACTGGCTTGCAGGACCTCATTGAACATGTCCTCCCGGGTCCTCTTTTTTTCTTCCTGATCTGGCTCAAACATCCTGCAAGTGCAGAGGGGGAACCCCTCAAGGCTGCAATGGCAGCAACTACAAATAAAATACACAGAGGTACCATTGCCAGAATAGTCATAATGGTAAGCGAAAATTAAGATTCAGAACTCCCTTTCCTTGCTCCCCTAAAGTTTTAAACACACGCTTATTGACACTTCTTCTTCAGAGTGCTTGTGCACAGCACCACTCAGAGCACCAGCTGTGATAAGTATGACCCACCAGAGGTGAGGGAATTGTTCGGTTGCATGAAATTATGCATATAGGGCAATGGCACTAAATGCTGGCACCATTTTTTCCATTGGCAGTGGTGATTTTAGCTGATATCTTGCTCGAGGGTGACAAAGGCACAGAGAGCACTGGCGTCCTGAAGCCACGAAGGCCCACATGCTGCTAGCCAGTTTACTGCAATGATGCCTGCCAAAGATATTGCCAACAGACATGGGAAAGCGTCCTATTGCACAGAAAGAAATAAGACTGCGATCCCTAAAAACCTTCAAGAGAGGATTGCAGAGTACCTCCATGGAAGTTTCACTGAGATCTCGCAGGAGGATTGAAGGGACATCCCTCTGAACATAAACTGCTCTGCGTGTCCGTCCCCACACCTAATTGTAGAGGGGACAGCTCTCTCTCTGTTGTAACCCTACCTCTTCTAGTAGGAGTAAATTAATGAAAGGTCTATAGTACCCCCAGCTTAACAGAACAAAGCTATCAGTACATCATTGAATGGGAAATACAATCACACACTTACATGACGTTTCTTCCCCTGTATCAGGCTTTCCCATGCTCAACTGCTGGGACTGACTGGACTGTGGTAGATTCTCAAACAGGTACTGGCTTGTGACACAGGTGGACCCCTGCCAATTGCATGTCCCTCCTTCTCGCCCTCACTGTTCACAGCAGGGGTCTGTGACTCAGGTTCCTCATAGGTATCCACAATGATGTGCAGGGTGGCAGTGGGGTCTCCATCGAGTATGGCATGCAGCTCTTTGTAAAAATGGCAGGTCTGCACGCTCTAAACTGGATCGACTGTTGGCCTCCTAGTCTTCTGATATGCCTGCCGCAGTTCCTTCACTTTCACCCGGCACTGCTGGTGATCCGTATCATGGCCCTCTCTCCTGCATCCTCCAGGCAATCTGCTCATAGATGTCCACATTTCCACAGCTGGTCCACAACTGTAGCTGCACAGCCTCTTCTCCTCACAGGCCCAGGAAATCCTATACCTCCTGTCTACTCCAAGCTGGAGTGCATCTGGCGCATGTAGCTGGCACGGTTGGCTGGAGAGTTGCACACAACAAAGAAGAGCTGCTGGATGTGCTTGCCAAGCTGGATAATCAGGAGCAGGCATTTCAAAAACGTACAGCTCTTTAAAGAGGGAAAGGGGGGCATTCCAGTCTCTGTAATCCCTAGGTAGTGGGGTTCACAACTGTGACCAGAGCAATCAGTGTTGGACATTATGGGACACAGCTGCTGTAGGACTCTTAGGGCTGACATAGGTAATTCAGGGCTTGTCTTCACTACCAGGAAGACTGATGCTGCTGCAATCAATCAATGCAGCGTGTGTCAATTTAGCGGGTCTAGTGAAGACCGCTAAATCGACGGCAGAGTGCTCTCTGGTCCACGCTGGTTCTCCAGCTCTCTGAGAAGAGAAAGGTAAGTCGACTGGAAAGCATCTCCTATTGACGCAGCACAGTGAGGACACCGGGGTAAAGTCGACCTAAGCTAAGTAGCTGGAGTAGCATAATTTAGGTCAACTTATCCCGGTAGTGAAGACAAGCCCTCAGTGTTTACACTCATGCTGCACTGACCTCAGAACATTGACCATGGCTCAACACCACCTGGGGAGGTGGTGTTACTACATCACTGTAACAGGGTGCTTACCTCAGTGGAAGACAAATATAAGTGTAGACACATGCACATCAAGGACGACGCAAGATGGCTTACATCAACCTAACTCTGTAGTGTAAACCAGGATTAAGTGGCACGTAGAGAGTTTGGAAGGTAAAAATACCCAACACCCTATCTCAAAGCCAGGGAGCTGGACTGCTGTACAACTTTCCCCCTGCAACCACTCTCCTCCTTATGTAAGAGCTGTTTAAAAAGAGGTTAACAAAGCATTGCTGACAGTCACTTTTACCATGAAAATGAAAATGCTATTCATATTTTATTGGTCCACAGAAATTATTCAACTAAGGCAAGCAGGTAACTAGCATTTTGTGAGACTGATTTAAAGATCCATATTGAATGCTTATATAACATCTACACTTTTATTTACATTTGTATTATTAATTGCTGTTGTGTTACCATATAAAATTATTTTAAGAGTATTATGGGATTGTACTGTGCACAAGAAAAGGATATTCTCTGAACTGAAGAATTTGTGCTTTCACATGATCTTCACAGACTTGCCGGAGCTGTTTGTACAGTGTAGGGGACACTTTATAAGAACAGAGGTTTTCAACAGCCTAAAAAACAAAGGAAGTTACAAATAAACAAGCAAGCAAGCAAACGATATCCTGTACAGAATGCATGTTCCAGCATAATTAACATAATGAAGGATGCTAAAGGAAAAAACATCACGGATGAAAGAAAAAAAATCAAATTTATCCATCTAAACTAAAAAAGAACTATTGTTAAAATGTGTTTATAATCAAATTACGAGGGAAGGGGGAGAAATCAACATTTCATGGAATTTTTCATTTCTAAATCTGAATCCTTCTCACACCATCACGTCACTTAGGGCACAAACTAGATTCTGACACCCATCTATCCCGAGCCACAATGTGAACGTCCTCAATATTGTTGAGTTCCATAAGTTTTCCCTTGCTGAGCAGTACTCAGAGAGATTCTGTCGGCCTCTTGTTTGCTTTCCTCCAGCTGCCCAACGGCATGCCTGCCATGGCCGATGCTATGTCTTCATTCTTAACATGTTCCAGATATTTCCATCTCCTCTTCTGGATAACGTTAAAGATAAGGGTTTTTTCAACTCTGAAAAAAATCTCAGCATTTGTTATAAATTAATTCAATTTAATACCTAGTATTAGGTAATCCTGAGGCATTTGCTTTCAAAAGCATAAAAACATGTAACTGGTGGATTTCTGGTTTTCATATCCATATGTTGACAGAACTAATATTTGGAGTTGAAGATTCTTAGTTTGGTCTTTAAGTTGTACATTGGCAGTGACCAAATATGGTTTAAGCTGATGAATGCATCTACCACATTGCCAGTTTGTGACATTAATTCCTCCTGGATATCCCCACTGGCTTGCACATTACTGTGAAGGTTTGTACAGTAGAACCTCAGAGTTACGAACACCTCAGGAATGGAGGTTGTTCGTAGCTTTGAAATGTTTGTAACTCTGAACAAAATGCTATGGTTGTTTTCAAAAGTTTACAAGTGAACCCTGACTTAATACAGCTTTGAAGCTTTGCTATGCAGAAGAAAAATGCAGTTTTTAAAACCATCTTAATTTAAATGAAACAAGCACAGAAACAGTTTCCTTACCTTATCAAATTTTTTTAGTAGTTTAGGTTTAACAAAGTACTGTACAATATTTGCTTTTCTTTCGACAGGGGGGCGGGAGGGGGAGGAGAAGGTGGTCTCTGCTGCTGCCTGATTGCATATTTCCAGTTCTGAACAAGGTGTGTGGTTGTCTGGTCAGTGCGTAACTCTGAGGTTCTTCTGTATTTTGACTCACTTCTTGCATTCCTTTGCCTTCTAATGCTTGAGTTGGGAGTTGCTAGGGTTTTCATTAAATTTATTTTTTCATAACTGGAAAGTTTTTGAAATGCTGGACAGTCTTGTGGTCTTCATATGCATGTTGGTTGAGCTGTCATTTAGAAGAGATAGTTTGACACCTATGTCTATGCTGAACCATTCGCTCAAGCCTGCATTTATTTAAATTGTGCACACTGGACCACGATAGAAAGCCTTGAGGATGATCATTTTTATTGGCATGCCATAATACCACAAGATGTTCCAAAGTGAATCGTGTGAAATACTCTGATCAGTGAAATGCAAGTGCTGAGCATTTGTGTTGACAATGCAGCAAACATGACGTGTGTGCTGTCAAAAATTTCAGCGAGGACAGTGAAACCATTTCTACCTCTGAGAACAGGGATGTGGACAGAACTGAAGCTATTTTGCCTGATGAAGGAACAAAAGGAATGGATGAAATCAAACTCAACATGGATGCTGCTGCGCAATGGGTTAATGACCCTAGCTTCATACTTCAAACATGGCTTCATGAGGACAATTCAAAAGTCCGACTGATGAGGTGTGGTATTCACACTCTTCAGATGGCAATCTGGGATGGACTGAACAAAGAACATGCGAAGAAATTTCTGGAAAAAATTTGACAAGTCATTGTCAAACTACGAACCCCAAGTATTCGAAGTGTTCTGCTTGATCTACATCAGGTAGCTCAATCACTGGATACTGTGATTCTCTGGGGTTCAACATTTGCGATGATTGATCGGCTTCTCATTTTTCAATCTTACTGTGAACAAGTGGCTGCTGCTGGAACAAGAGAACTCAAGTTAACAAAAGCTGAATGAACCTGTGAGACCTCTTGGCAAAGCCAAACCAAACATCCATGAATCTTCAAGCTATCGATGTAACCCCAGGAGTTTTAATGAACGAATGGCAAAAACTGTCAAAATTCTTGCAAGAAAATGGTGGACAAATTGCAGAAGGAATTCTATCCTCCATGCAGAAATGCGAAGAGAAGCTGTTTGACAATATTCATTTCCTTGCTGGAGTTTGTTGACCCACAGTATCGGATTCTTCTTACCTCAAGGGAAATACCAAAGGCAAAGCAAGGGCTCCTTGATATTGCTCGATGACTCGAAAAACAAAATCTATTGCTACATTTGAACTCAGCGAAAGAGGTTGAAGAAAACGAAACACAACAAAAGGAGTCATCAACAATCGAATTTGCAGTTTCGGAAAGTTCACTTCCTTCAGAAATAGCAGGTTGTTCTCAAACTTCTGTCTCCACTCTGAACTTGTTTGAGCGTCCATCCCTGAGATGTCTTCAACCATCACAGGGAAATGGAGATAATTCAAGCACCAATTCTTCAGAAGATGATGCCTTCAAAACGGAATCAGATAAACAAGAAAGACACTGGCGAGTTTCTGCGATTCATAATTGTAATGACGTATTATTTGAGAGAAACTTTTGGGAAGATTGTGAGGCGATAATCTATTGGTAGGCTAAAAGTTAAGTCTGTTTTTGAGGCCATTCACAGCTACCCACACCACATTCAGGCTGCCTGTAGAATTGCTTCGAGTATGCCAACAACTCAAGCTAGTGTAGAGTGACTGTTTTTGGCTTTAAAGTTAATTTTAAATGATTTGCAGCAGGCTATGAAAGACTACTCGATTACTGCAATAATTTTTTACAGACTGAATTATGAAGGATTCTAGTTTGTATCATTGTTGATGACATTTAAGTTGTTTTAAAAGTCTGAATAAAAATGTTTTTTCAAAATTACAGTATGCACTTTTTTATTTAGTTAAAAATTAATTTGACTCTGAGCGAGGAGCGGAGTTGGAGCAGTCACTATTGGCGCTGGAGCAGAGCAATTCAAAAATTTGATTGCTCCAAATCCCTAATAAAACCAATACTCATAACTTCAAATACAAAAATGATACCTACATGCAAATAGCAAAATCATATTCAGCAAATCATAACCTTTGCATAGACACCTTGCTTGATATAATTTGTACAAGTTTTGTTGTAATTATATAACCGTGGTAGCAACAGTGATCTACATGGTCAGTTTTAATCAGAGGAATTTCTGTGGGTGTGACATTTTCTGCTGTGCAGCGGTGGCACAGAATTTCCTCAGGAGTAATCAGTGTTGCTGCTCTTCATAAACCCCTAACTTATTCTCCTCCCATTCTTCCATATCCTTCCTACCCTGTCCTTTAGTTTTAAACATTTATAAGTTAAATATATGAAAGCAGATGCTTGATCTCCATATTTCATTTCTGTTGATCTCAGCTACCCATGCATCTGTATCTGAAATACTGTGATCTTCAGCACTAATGTGTTTTCCATTGAAATCACATTTTAAAACTTACTTTCATCCTTGTTTTGTACTTGGTTTCATTTTCACCTGTCCTTTCTTTCACTTCACACATTTTGACTTCGTATTATTGTAGGAAATCTTTTAAACTTATTTTTTCCCTCTCGGTATTCCACACTATCATTTATAACCTTTTACAGATTTTTCTGTTCTTAGTCTCAATTTTCTAACCTTAGTTTTTTCCTTTTCTTTTACTTCCCACTATATTTTCCATTTTAATATCTTTGTTTTGGTTCTATTAGTTTCTACTTAATTTTTCACTTCTTGTTAAACTCTGTACTCCTCATCTTCCCTCTATTCACTTTTACCATTGTCTTCCCTTTCCTACCCTTGTGTTCCTCTCTCTACTACTCACCTTCTCTCCCCATTTTGCTCCACGTTCCTGTTGGGTATTTCCCAGGATAATAAAACTGGTTTATCTAGCATGACCCCTTTCAAGTCTCCATTACTATAGTCCGAAAGAGTTATAAATCATTCTCTTTCAAAATTTTTCCTTTCATATACACCTATAATTTTGTATAAGCGAATTTAAAAAATCTAAACAACTTACTACAGACCTTACTTAAAATTGTCAAAACTAATTTGGAGAGAGGAGGTGGGTGAGGTAATTTCTTTTATTGGACCAAGTTCAGTTGATGGTGAGAGAGACAAGCTTCCAAACTTACACAGAGTTTGAAAGCTTGTGTCTCTCACCAACAGATGTTGGTCCAATAAAAGATACTTCTCAACTACTTCATTACATGAATTTTATATCTAAATTTCCTTCTATTCCACAGAAACGTTGTGTTGTCTCCCTGTTTAATAAAACTGTCACGTATTTTGAAACTGAGGTTAATGAAACACTATATACTTGTTAACCCCACATCATTTCAAGCTTCTGCTACTATTTTCTTTTTATCTTGTATTGGGTCTTTATTACACATTTTGGGTTATGTTGTAGGGAAGAGGAGCTGAGAAGCATGATCTGAAGACTCCAAATATATAGTATGTGTTGCTAATTAAGGGGTGATTTTATGCCACCAAACCTTCATGAAAATGACATATGACAGAAAACTGAGTGAGTTTGTGATGTGATCTTTTAATTATGCCATTAGTTGAGATTGTTTACATTTATTTTACACATTCCCATTGTCTGTCAATGCATGTAATACTGTTCTGATAGCTAATCATGCTCTGCCCCTTGTCATTTTTATCAATATTATTCCAAGAATTTTCTACTAGTAAATACTTAAGAGAAAATCTAGAACCATCTTTGCCCTATATCCTTCCGTAGTCTGTTTAATCTAACATCTTGTTACATTCAGAATTTTTTCTGGTAGTCCTGTTTCATGGGGGTCAATATGATTTTTAAATATATTAAAGGCACTATATGAACCTTAGTCTTTTTCCTCACGAAAAACGTAGCAAAAATTTAATCATATGTTCGTACTTATATTAACTAGCAATCTAACTCACTACTTTTGTGTCTTCAGTTAGGCCCATTACTCTTAATCTTAAATATTTTAGGAGCATAACCTTCCATGCATTTTACGAATAAATTGGAAAGTATTTCATACGCAGTTTGTGCGGACTGCTAATTATATACACGTATATGAGACAGCACTGTGATCGCTACTTAGAGATTGTTGAACCTACACAGGTTGTCAAAGCATACAGAGGAGCTGATGTCTGAGGTGGCCACAATTTGTGTGTGTAAAGACCAGTAATCCACTCAAGAAAAACAAACCACCCAAAAGCATTAAGAAAATTGACAGTAAAAAGCTAATAGACAAGATATTGCAGCAGCAATTTCAAGCTGAACTGAAGAACCGATTTCAGGTGCTACAAGAGTTAGATACCATAAGAAGTCAACATCCATCTATCAAGATGGCAGCTGTTTAAAAATAATGCCACAACAACTGCAGCTGGTTTCCAGACAAAGTAACCTAAAATCTGGATAAGTAAAGATATGTGGAACTGTGTGAAAGAAAGGAAACAAGTCAAAGCAAACAAACAACTCCAGAAAAAAGAGCAGCAAAAAAAATTTTTTTTTTTTTTAAAAAAGGACAGAGCAGTGAAAAGCAGTGTGAGAGAAACAAGAGGAAGTCCATGACTAATGTTACCAGTTACTGCTGAAAGAGGTGATTATAAAAACACTTTCATTGACTCAACAAGTTCCTAACTGGCAAATTTACACCATCAGGAGGGCCTGTCAAGGATAAACCAGAAAAGAATAACATAAAAAGAACAAAAAAAGCAAGTGGCAGATCACTTTCCAGGGATGCTAAACAGATCAAGAATACAAAAAACTATTGGACTTTGACAAAGAAAAAATACCCAGAACTAGACATTGTAACATCTCACATTTCAAAGTGAAAGACATAATAAAGAAAGATAGGCAAGGTGAGTGGGGGAATATCTTTTATTGGATCAGTTTTTGTTGATGAAAGAGACAAGCATACACAGCTTCATTTTCACCAACAGAAGTTGGTCCTATAAAAGATATTACCTCCCCTAATTTATGTCTCTAATATCTTGGGACCAACGTGGCTACAACACTGCAAACAACAATAAAAAAGGTTAAAGCTTGGGATAGAGGCATGTGAAGACCAAGACACCAGGGAAATACTGAAAGCTTGAGGTGAGTTCACTGATAAAATCAACAAATTTGTCTTCAAAGTATGGGACCAGGAAAAGCCTCCAGAACAGTGGGAAATGGCATTATAATCAGATTACCAGGGAAAGGTGACCTAAGCAATTGGTAAGGTGTTACACTCCTTTCTTGGTAAAGTCTTCTGCAGTATTGCCTTAAGGAGAATAAAGAAAGTGACTGAGGGTAAGTTAAGGGAGGAGCAGGCTGGTTTTTGACCCAGAAGATTGTCAACCAGATTTTCACCTTAAGAATAATCATTGAAGAGAGCATCAAATGGTTTAAACCACTCAGAGTTTGGAATCATTTCACTGATCCCAAATTTTTCTAAAATAGCTTTTACTTGATTTTTCACGTACGAAGACTTGTGACGCCCTTCAGTGTCAATTATGTCCAAGGTTTTTACCCCAGCTTTATCTTTTCCTTCTTTGTAGTACTGAGCATTGATTGCAAGGAAACTCCCACCCAACTGAGCCTCACCCCCTGCATCGGGAGCCCCCCACACCCAGACCACTACCACACTGAGCCCCAACCAGCTGCACCCTGACTCCCCCACCCCTCCCCCACTGAACCCTTACCACCTTCACCTGGACTCCCCTTCCCCATTCCCCTTCCACCCAGAACCCTGCATCCAGCCCCTGTGCATCCAGATTTTCCCCCGCATCCAGACCCCCACACTGAGCTGCCCACACTCAGATTGCACCACACAGAACCCTGGTACTCGAAGGAACTCTGCACCAAAAAAAAAAATAAAATTTTAAAATTCTGCATATTTTAATTGTCAAAACAACAATATAATCACACCACTTTCAATTATTTGAAAGTATTTTGAAATAAATTACCAACATAATTGAAAGTGGTGTGATTATATTGTGTTATTTTGACAAATAAAATATGCAGAATTTTAAAATACTGTGCGCAGAATTTTTAATTTTTTGGAGCAGAATTCCCTCCGAAGTAACTGATTGCCCCATTGCTGCCCAGCAACTACTTTACTTCCACACACAGTCCTCTGGAAAAAAAAAGTATATTTTATAAATTTCTAATTGGACCAACAGCACAGAGAAAGCCATTATTTTCCATTCTTTAATACTATTATAACCTCAACATACCTAGACACAAAAAGCACACTGTTATTTACTCTGTTACCAAGTGATATAACAAGCATGCAAGCATCATTAAATAAAGATCTAGTGTATCCAAACGTATACGCCTCCTAGGTCTAGATCACTCTTGTAGTTTAAGGTTTCATCTTACAGACACTACAGACTACGTAAACCCCTTATGACAAGTACAATGAAGGAAAAATAGAATTACGCGGATACAGTAACTATACTGGTACTATTTTAAAATTTCATATGCCTACAACCATTTAGAGAGACTTTCCTAAAGCCTTTAGAGAGAGTTCCTCACACAATTAAGGGTTCTCAGGGTCAGGCAAAAAAAGTAAAGACTGGAGGGTGGTGTCTCTAAGAGGAAGAATTAGTGTTGTCGTTACTCAGACAGAAATTCTGTGTGTATGTTAATGAGTGGCATGAACCTTGCTGCAGAATTATGCACTTAACTGAACATAACCATAGTTTTTAATAACGAGGCTATAATAGTAAGTTTTGTTTGGAGTACTACTTGTCAACCTTAACCGTTTGCTAACTAACTATACTGTTTGGGAACTCAGCAAAACTAGCCTTAGAGTTTCACTCAAATAAACTGGTAGCCAGTGCAGTATGTGAAGCACAAGTGCATTATGCTCCCCAAATGAAGCACTCCACCTCAGCAGCCATATTCTGAACAGGCTTGTTTAGACACAAGTAGAGTTCTCTGCAATCTGGAGGTGACATTGTGGTGGATAACCAAGGGGAGCGTCATATTCAAGAATGATCACAATCTCCTTGCCAAGCATGGTTTCAAGGAAAAATATGTTGGACCACAGCTGATATATGAACATTCAGAAGCAACCACGGGTCTGACAAGAGCACCAAGTAACAAGCATGAGTGACAAATGGCACACTAATTATTTCCATCAAGAGGAAAAAGAATTACTTTTATTTCCTCCAACAAACATGTTTTCTGCATTAGACATTCTGTAGACAGAATGCTGCTTAGTTATCCTCTAGAAATGATGGAACAGAGATATATAATTGGGTGTCACTTGCACAATAAAGGTACTGCAATCCACGCTGCCTCACATATATACAGCAGACCCCTGTTTATCCAGTTTAATTGAGACCGGGACCAGATCAGATAATCAAAACCCCAGATAACTTGGAGAATGGGAAAATGTGATGCTGCAGCACCATCTAGTGGCCACAGGAGAGATCCAGGAGAGGGCTGAACAGTACAAGACATACATTTCTGGGGGAAAGTCTAAGATTGCGGGTGTGTTGGGGTCATCATGAAATATAACCGGGGCTGGAGAGAGCCAAGTTGTGGCTGGCTGGCTGGCGGGCGGGCTGCAGCACGCACGCACGCACACACACACACACCTCTACCTGGGAGTGACATGCATGCTGGAAGCTGTTTGTGAGAAATCTAGACTGGAGGCTACAGCAGCAAAGCAGTGTAAAGGGCACTCCAGGTTAGAGGGCAGGATGACACAACTACTCGTTAGCCCAGATTGTACCCTGGGTATGTGTAACAGAATGTACCCCTGTGGCCACACCCTATCACTATTGTAATAAGGTATGTCTTATAAGGTATAATTTGAAGACTCAATTTGCTGGTCAATATTGTCCTGATAAAATGTGTGGCAATAGTGTATGTGAAGTTATAAGATTTCCCCATATGATGTTACTAACACACGTTCCAAACTAAGGTGGGCAAACAGGTCTATCTCAAACAAAGGAATCTGTGCTCTGCTTAATTTGCATTTAAGCAGTGAACAGAGTCATCAAGCAGGAAGGGAGACAAAGGGAGTTCAAACAGGTGTTAAAAACCGTAGGGAATATCCTTACATATAGACACACTTTCTCCTGACTCACAGATGGAAATGTTTTCCAAGAGGGAGACTGACACTATAAAAAGAGGGAAAACACGCCCAAGGCACCCACTCTTCCCTCTTGCTCTCTCTCTATCCATTGATGTACCGCACAAAAAAAGGACAAAGAAAGCAGCCACTAAGCAGAAAAAGGGGTCCTGGCCTAAGAAGTTTGACCAGTAATACTATTGAAAACATGTGGGGAGAAAAACTTTGCTTTGAATTTAACAATTTGCTAAGTTAGGCATTAGTTGTGTTTTATCTTTAATTTTCTTGTAACCATTTCTGACTATTATGCCTCATTACTTGTACTCACTTAAAATCTCTCTTTGTAGTTAATAAATTTGTTTTACTGTTTTATCTAATCCAGTGTTTAAATTGCAGTGTCTGAAGAACTATTTGAAATAATAAGCTGGCTCTATTACTATCTTAAAGAAATAATGGACTTCTACTTACTTGTATTGTCCCAGAGAGGGCTGGACAGTACAGGACATATATTTCTGAGGGAAAGTCTAAGACTGCGAGTGAGTTGAGGTCACCCTGGTGGTCAGAGCCACAGTGTGTCTGTCTTGCTACAGCTCACACACAGACACAGCTGGGAGTAACTTACATGCTGGAGGCTGTGAGCAGTCCAGACTGGAGGCTACAATAGCAATGCGGTGTAAAGGGCACCCCAGGTAAGAAGACAGGAGTGACACAGCTACTCATTAGTCTAGATTGTACCCTGAGTATGTCACAAAGGGAAAAGGAAATACAATTAATCCACTGGAGCCAGAAGATAAATCCTCACCAGTGGAAGTAGCAGTGCATTTCCTCTCTAGTGCACCATATATAAAAACAAACAAAGCTACGTTTTATCAAATGCTTTGTAATGCCATCACCCTAGGACTGGTGATTTTCTATTATAGAATTATAGTACTTGTCTACATTACCACGCAATTTGGACTATGTTAATACGAACTAGGGACCTTTTAGTTTGTGCCCACAGCATCCACACGGGATTTACAGCACAGCACTTTGGTGAGCACTGCTATTCAAACCCCCATAGACCGAACCAATGACGGGTTTTTAAGAACAGGTTAGAAAAACATCTGTTAGGGATGGTATAGGTATACTTGACCCTGCCTCAGCATGGGGCGGGGGTAGGGGGAAGAGAGGAGAGGAGGAAATGGACTAGATGACTCAAGTTCCCTTCAGCCCTACGTATCTATGATTCTATATTAGGAAATCACCAACCCTGGAGTAAAGGAATTACAAAGCATTTGAAAAGCATTGCTCTGTTTATTTTACTTTTAGCTTAGCTGAAGGCTCAGATCGGTGAAGAAGAGTGAGACTTCAGATATGGCACAACTATTATTTGTACAAAATCACTACTTTTTCTAAAAATCTCCAAGCTAAATATTTTAGCAAGCACTGTAGGCTTAGGCATCATTATTGCAAATTCTTCCCAAACTTCAAAACTCAGTGACTGATTTTAATTAGACTTTACTCACCAGGAATTATTTGCAGTAATCAACAACATGAGAAATGACAGATGATTATAGCTTTTGTTTATGTGGCAGACCAACCTACTTAACACAAGGGTTTCTGCAGGCATGCTGGTCTCCTTTCATAATGATGAGTAAAGACCACAAAGATCAGAGGATAAAGAGAAACTATACACACAAATTCCTCCCTGTGCATGATTTCATATCCAACATCAGACACTTAAAATGATCTGTAATCACATTTCTAGTCAAGCCTGAATTATCTTCTCTCTCCTTCTCTAGGTGAACGAAGAAGCGTGCACAGAAACACACAGTGGAACCTTGTTAATTAGCACTGATGACTGGAAGATCCGTTATGAATTGCCATTATGAATTAAGTTTTGCAAATTAGTGTGCAAACAGGTAAAACAGCCATCTCCTTGCTTTTTCTTTTATGACGTATCCAAAAATCCACCCCATTCCTTCCCTTCCTTCCCACCCACCAAAATTCTTGTCCAGGACTTGATGATTTCATGCCCGTGCTACTATAATCTCCTCTCAGCTTTTGAAAGCAATTCAAACAAAATGACAAACATCTGGACTTTTTTCAAACAAGAATGCACAAAAAACAGTTATGATTTTTCAGCCTTGAGCTTAAAACCCTTAAATATGGATCAATGTTATTCAATTGAAATGTTGCTGTCTTACAATGTCCAGAATGTAAATACTACAAGTCAAGTTGTCTATTTAAAAGAACAATTTACATCCATTTATTCTAAAGGTAGTACTGAATAAAAAAAGAAAGTAAGTATTTTTAGAACTATATGTTAAATGCCCCCACAGGATCAGGGAGGAAAGGGCAATCAAGCCTTTACCAATAATTATTATTTCTAGGTCTTTTACATTCACACCCAATGCAGACTGCTAGCTCCCAGCATGCTTTCTGCTAATGACCCCAAAACCACCACAGAACTCCAATGAAACCTGTAGACCACTTCTGGTGATATACAATTTCTTAGGCCCCAATACTGCAATGAATAGAGCCCTGCAAAAATGAGGATATCTGCTTAATATCAACACATGTGGATGCAGATATCTGCAGATCATGTTTGTAAATTGGATTTGTATACAAGTTTTGTATCCCCACAGGGCTCTAGCAATGAGTTCCATGCATGCCCATGTAGAAACTCACTCATTTCAGTTGCACAAAGAGGTGGTGCATCTTGCAGGACAAGGCCCTTGGTTCTGCAATGCTGCAGTTACTGAAATTTATAAATATTCTTATTTTATGTGCCATAAAATACACAAGCTGTAAAAAAGAATATTGAGGAAAACAACTGAAAACTGACCATATTTAAAAACAAAACAGAAAGGGAGTAAAGAAGGAAATAAGTAATGGATATGTCATTTACCCCTTCATGCAAAGTTGTTTCATTATTTTAAACAAGAGTTTTAAAGTCTCTAATTGTCATGTAAATATAATAGTCAAAATGTGTTGTTGCCCACCCAAGTCTGAACCAGGGGTGTTGACTCTGAAGCTTAATTGTGATAATGAATATTGTAACTTTGTTAACTATTTCACTGCAGACCAAAGCATGCAAGGTAGAGAACCAATTATTACTATGAGTATCTGCATAATCTAGTGAGAGTAACATCTCATTTCAACATCCAGAACCAGCAGAGTTTGGGAGAGTATGACCACTTATTCCCCTCTCTTTTCCCCATTCTGACCCCTGCCAAAATGCATCCTTCCACAGCCCTCAATATGACTAGCTAGTTAGATGGGCCCCGGCAAGGCTGATTCTCCACTCTGGCACTTTGAGCGCAGAAGGTGGGGGCCAACACGGACTCTAAAAATTAATTCTTGCCACTCCAGGCTTATATTAAACTTCCAAGGTTACAGCTTTTCTCTGACCTTGGATGGTAGATGCTGCCACCACCCCTCTGAGAAACCCAGGAATTCCTTCCTGTGGGGTATCCTCAAGCCCTTTCACACACACACACAATCCAGGGAAGAGCTGAGAAAGAAAACAAAGGAAATCAGCTGTTGTCACCAGCTAATTAAACATGTGCACAAACCTCTTAGGACAAAATCCAATCCTGTTTTTTAAAAAGATAAAATTTATTAAAAACAAAAAGAAAGAAAATACATTTGGAAACTTAGGCTATTGCTAGAGTTAAAAAAAAAACACTTACAAGAATTAAGCATCAAGAATAACCTTGAGGTCCAGCTTAAAGGTTACAAGCAAAACAAAAGCATTTGTGGTTAGCACAGAGGAGTTCACAAGCCATAAAGAAATAAGAAGAGATAAACCTAATCACGTCTTCCTAAACATTTCCTGACCTACTTACGTATCTGGGGGTTTCAAGTGAGTAGTTTCTAGGTATGAGTCAGGTGATTTTTCATACCTGGCCCAAAGCTTCTTAAACCATAGTTGCTCTGTTCCCTCTCTCCAGAGAACAGCAGCAGACAGACCAAGGGGAAGTTTTTTTCCCAATTTTAAAAAGTTCTAGTCTTTCCATTGGCTCTTTTGGTCAAGTGCCCATTCCCTTTCTTTTACCTATGTAACCCAGAGAGACTTTTTAACCCTTTACATGTAAGGCAAGTAGAGAACAGCTACTAAGAGGGATTTTATAGCTAACTGGCTGGCTGGGTGTCCATAAAACGAAGCTTCTCCCTCCCCCAACTTAATTTATCACAGGCCCCAATCCTGCTGGCTCTCCATGGACCACCAGAAAGTTCCAAGGACAACATTTGGGGAGACACTGATCTAGAAAATGGCAAACATACGTTAGGAGCAGAATATTGACCTTATCAGTAGCCAGATGATATACATTGCAAACACAAAAATCCCATTTATATTTAAATGTTTATGACAATGAAAATTCCAAAGCAATCAGTATTATGCTCTAACACTTTCCTAGTTCAAAACAAAAATAAAACCCCACAAAACCTTGACTCTTACCTGGTAGAGCTCTTCAAGGTTGTATTTAATGGAGGTGCTACTTTGTATCGCTCTCACTGCTTCATCAAGCTTCTGCCACGTATCCTGTGTGTAATTATCAGGCAATTTAGGTCTTTCTGTAAAACCAGATACAAGCAGAAACTGAACCCACAATACAAGCTTACTTAAAGCTATATCTTTTAAAATACTTTTGGAATAATTTAATAAAGTGAAAGACATATTGGATTTCACTTCACACTTTAAGCTTGAAATATTTTTTTAAAATAAAGGAATATTTCTAATACCATATAATACGGCAAAAGCCACTAAGTGCCATTTTTATCTCTGAATGGTGGCATACAAAGGCTCTGCTCCTGTAAGAAGCTTCACAGGGGCTGCCCCTCTTCACATGCACAGGTCCCTACTAAAATACATCTGCCCAGCTAGAGCAGCTTGCATGATTCTGGACAAAATTTGTAAAACATCCAAGGATACTATCTCAGAATGCACACAAGAAGTGTTGCAATTTAAGGTTTTTTATTTAATAAAGCTTAAACTTACATTCCAAACACTAGCAAACTAATGTGGTCTACTGCAACATCTTTGACACCACTCTAGTTTCAACACTATCTATACTAAATTTATTTTCTATATATTCTTTAAAGAGTAACTGACCACCAAACCATTGATATACATTATCTCTAACTACACTGTGTGTAACAGAACTTTCTACACATAACAGCATGTTCTGTAATAAAATATATGTTAACTGAAACATCAGAAAGACTGGTTTCAGAGTAGCAGCCGTGTTAGTCTGTATCCGCAAAAAGAAAAGGAGGACTTGTGGCACCTTAGAGACTAACAAATTTATTTGAGCATAAGCTTTCGTGAGCTACAGCTGACTTCATCGGATGCGTTCAGTGGAAAAGACTGCAACAAAAACTGTTGTCTATATATAAACTGCATCACTTAGTTGAGATGAGGAAAGGGAATACTAAGGCAGTACAGATGCCAGACACAGGACTGGTTAGACAGGGGAGTTGGGTTCTGCTGCCAACTACACCACTGATGCGCTGCATGATCATGGACAAATCACTTCACTTTTTTATGCCCCATTTCCCCTCTCTGTAAAACAGTGATGGTAATATTCAGTGGTGCTGGAACTTAAGGTGCTGGGGGTGCCGCTGCACCCCCTCGCTTGAAGTAATAACAAACACCAAATACATGGTTTCCATCATCAGCACCCCCAGTAGAAAAACTGTTCCAGCGCCCCAGTAATATTGACCTGTCTTTGAGACCTAAAGATGAGAGCTACACTAGGGCCCCTGTGCTCAGAACTTCATATACGTAAGTAAGCTGAATTAACTTCCTTGAAAAAAAGAAAAGGAGTACTAGTGGCACCTTAGAGACGGTGCCACAAGTACTCCTTTTCTTTTTGCAAATACAGACTAACACGGCTGCTACTCTGAAACCTAACTTCCTTGAGGATCAGGCCCTTGTTTGCCAAAAAAGTGACTGGCTATACACAGTGAACAGGCTGGCTGACTAAGGGCCCTTGTAGCTGTGGAGGGAGGCACCGAGCGCAAGTTAGCCAAGTTAAGACCTTTTCACAGTCCGTTTCCAGAGCAAACCCAGCCTGGCACCTATCTGTTGGTGAGGAAGGAGCTGGAGCAGACCCCACACCACATGACCAGAGGAGCGGCGCTGGCGGCGGCTGCTGCTGCCCTCCATGGGGCGCAGGGTGCACCACAGGCCCCTGGAGCTCGGGCTGGAGAGCGGTCCGGAGGCTACACACACCGCCCCCCCAAACCACAGGGCAGGGTCCTCAGGCGGCCGCTCTTGACCCTGCCCTGCCTGTCACTGTTCGCAGCAGCCCGCAGTCAGGGCCCCTCCCAGCCGCCTCCCTCTCCGGGGAAGGGGCGGGGGCAGCAGGGCCAGGAGTTGAGTAAACTCGGGTCAGGAAAGGGCCGCGGGGTCCATTGGCTGCGGCCGACAGGATGAGCCCGGCCGTGCGGGAGAAACTCGGGACGCTTCGAGCTGCCGCCAGGCGCTGGGGACTCGCCCGCTCCCGACCCCCAAACCCGCGGCCTACCTCTGAAGTTCTTGATCACGAGCTTCTTGGAGGCGGCGGCGCCCCCGGCCCGGGCTCCCGCGGCCGCCGCCAGCGAGGCGGGCTTGGTGAGCCCGTTGGTGTGTCCCACCAGGGCCGACAGGTGCGGCTTCTTCTGCGGCTCGCCGGCCATGGCCGCCCCCTTCGTGCCGGAGCGCGGCTCCCGCCCCCCCGGGCCCGGCCGCCGGCTGGGAGCGGCGGCTGCTGCTGCTGCTGCTCTGTCCGGCGGGCGGAGAGTCACCGCCAGCCCGGCCTCCCCCCGCGGCGCCCCGGGTCCGGGGGCCCCATCAACCCCGCCCCGCGGAGAGGGGGCGGGGGACAGGCCGGCCAAGGCTGCCGCCGGCTCCGCCGCGTAGGCAGCGCGGCCTCGCTCACAAGATGGCTCCCGAGACCGGGGCTGAGGCGGCCGCCGCTACTGCTGCTGCCGCCCTCGCGCCGGACGCGGGGGGTTAAAGCGCCGGCGAGCCGCCCCCGGCCGGACTCGGGCCCCTCCCTGGGGTGGGGAGAGCGGCGGCTCCGCTCCTCGGCCCGCGGGCGCAACCGGCAGGAGGCACCGCTCGGCTCCCCCAGAGGCCGCGCAAGAAAGCGAAGCGGCCTCAGCCCGGGCCAGGGTCCCGAGACGCAGAGGGTGAGCAGCGGCGGATCCCCAGTGAGCGGCGCGTCGCCCTTCGGCCCTTCTCCCCGGACCGAAGCGGGGCGGCTTTCCAGCCGCGCGAGTTCAGTCACGTTAACGTCACCTTACAGAGGAGCTCCATGGCCTTAGCCGACCACGTGTTTCAGCCGATCCAATTAGTTTGCTATTCTGTTTACACTAACGCCACTGGAAATCCCAACTTTTGCCCATCAAGCCTTTGTCTTCTCGGCAAAAGTCTGTAGTTTTCACACTGAGATAGGCACCTACCTAGGTACAAAATTCGAGTGGAGACCAAACACTAATTTTGTACCTCTCTGTAGCCGGAGGTGGATTACAGTTTTCTGGAGCCCTAGGCCAGAGCAAGTGAGGCCCTTCCGCCTGCTGTCTTCCCACTAGCCTCGCCCCCCCCCCGGTGATCCTGCTGGGGAGCAGGGTCAGGGCATGGGGACAGGACCAGTGGGCAGAGCAGGGCAAGCCCCAGTACCCCAACCCTGCTCCCTGGCAGGAGCACCGGCTGGGGCCCCTGGACACAGACTCCATTGGCCCAGTGACTAATCTGCCACTGTCTGTAGCTGAGGTCAACCCCGGGAGTGTGGGGGGGAAATAGTGCTGCCCTTGAAGAGCTACAATCAAGGTGGAATCTACCAGTGGCTTGTTTCTACTCAGCTTTTACGTCAAGATAGATATCTCGGTAACTACGTAACATCACACATCTTCTTAGGACGAAAACAGGCCAAGACAGTAAAAGTTTATACCTTTCACCCTCCTAAACACAAAGCCTAACATTTCCTGGTTTTCCTAGTTTCCTCTTCCCAGCCCAAAACGCATCCTTATTTTCAGAGAGATGGACATTAACCACTTAATTAAATGGTGCCTCTGACAAGAAGGGCCGAGGGCTTCACTAGCTGTTTTTCTTAACTTCCCCCTCTTGCTATTGTTGCAGCAGCTCCAAAGGTGGTAAATGTCATAGGAGCACAGGTGTAGACCAGCCCATGTTTTAACCATCATGTCATCTAAAAATTCTACATCTACTCAGAGCAGGTCTAGACAGCACACTGTTTAAAATCATGTTTCAGAGTAGCGGCCGTGTTAGTCTGTATCCGCAAAAAGAAAAGGAGTACCTGTGGCACCTTAGAGACTAACAAATTTATTTGAGCAGAAGCTTTCATGAGTTACAGCTCAGTACTCCTACCATAGAAGGACACTGTACCAGTAGTAACAACAGTAGAGAATTGGACATAAGTCTTTTTTCATGTTAATGACACTTGTGAAATTTTTGACCCAAATGTGTCATTAAGAACTTAGAGGGAGAAAAGGTGGATGATTAGGTAATATCTTGTATTGGCCCAGCTTCTGTCTGTGAGAGATAAGTTGCCCAATAGCAACTATGTGGGTGAATCGCTAAGATCTCAAATGAACTCACACAGGAAAATGATAAAAGACAGACATAAACATCACATCAGCTGTGGGTGAACTCTTTTCACAAGGCAATCACCCTATGTCTGACCTATCAGTCCTCACCCTCAAAGGAAACCTGTACAACACTTTCAAAAAACGAGCCTGGGAGCTTACATTCATAATTATGTTAGAGACTAAAAATCTTGGACTGAATGGTGACCAGGGTGGATAAAAATCAATGGTTTTTTAAAAAAAAAATTAATCAGATTTTTTTATTTAAATCAGATTTTTTTGATAAAATGCTTTTTGAGGGAAAAAAACTAATGATAGTTTTAATTAAGATATAATGTATCTCAAAGATATCTCATCATGGAATAGGGATTATAAATTCTAATTCTATAGTATGAGACAGTATATTCCTGTAATGTTTAAGAAAAGTTTTGTAAATAAGTTCCAATAATTCATTGATTAGGGACCAATTTTACAGGGCTCCGGGGCTTCTGTATAGATTATTTAGGTTAATCTTTCTATCTATCCACTGGGACTCAGTGCTAAGTCTAGAAGACACCATCAGAGATCCTTAGTTTTGCAGTTCTCAAACTGTGGATTTGTGTCTCCAGAGATAACATGCTTGTTAACAGCAAAAATGTTGTTAAATAAATAAATAATATATAGAGGTGAGAAATAATAGAACTCAACCCTATTGTCCCTCTGCAAATTTGTGTACACAAAGTCAATCCCTTACCTCTCTCTAAAAGTGCAAAGTTTCAAAAAGTTCAGTGAATAGAAGACGACTGTTGGGGGCAGAATAGATCTGGACAAGGAAAAGAAGTCTGGAGATAAATGTGAGAAGGGAGGTACAGGCAGTCAAAACATAAGTGAAACTGAGCAGCATATTCCAGAAGGCTTGAGGTCTTTCTGAGTGTATCCTTCATTGCTTTGAGATCTACTATACCATTCTCTCACTAGAAAGGAAAACCTATAATGGCCCGTTTGGGAAGAAGAACCATTCAAGAAATACATGTTTGCTGATGATGTTTTAAAGAAAGTCACAACAGTGAACTGGTGGAAGTCACTTAAGCACTTGGATTCAGAGACTGTTGAAGTGATAATCTCACTTTTAACAGCACTAGCTTCTTCTGCCCATATAGAAGGAATATTTTCTTCCTTTGGACTAATTCATTCCAAGTTGATAAATTATTTAGGACCTGCAAAAGCAGATTATGAACAAACAGGAAAATGAAGGTGAAGACGACTGAATTAGCTGCAGAAGCCAATATTTTAAATTTCTCATGTTGACCTGGCTAATGTAGTCAATTTAATTTTTGTGTTTTTTTTTTAATATTTAATTTAACTATTCTAGTTAAAAACAATTTTAACAAAAACAAACCTGATTTTAAAAAAATTGGATGTTTAACTAAATTCAAAAATTCATGTGCTTGCTTTGTTACAATATTATATCTTTGCTGTTGAAGAAAAAATACAGAATACATACCTTTGTTGTTTTGCTTCAATAAAACAATTTAAATGTCTGTCTGAGGATGTTCTCCTCCTAAAACAGCATGGCAAGAAAATCCTCCAAATATTAATGATTAACCTGTTGAACTGGAGATAGTTCACCTCCCAATGACTTCACAAATATCTGCTTCAATTACTTTTGGTAAATGAAATAACCAAACAATCATTCATTTTCTCATTTAGCTGTAAAACTAATCTGAAAAGTTTTCAAAATAAAGCACTTTAAAAATGTATAGTGTGTGCCTTCTAAAAATGAAACCTACATCTGAGTTGTGAAGAATATGTATTAAAATTATTACAACCAACAAGAATATACTTTTATGTAGAAATCAATGATTAAATTGAGTCTTCCTGACTAGTGATTTAAATCAAATCCACTCTCATGGAGACACTACATTTATGGCTTATTACTAGGGCTGTCAAGCGATTAAAAAAATGAATCGTGATTAATTGGGTGATTAAAAAAAATCAATCGCGATTAATCACACTGTTAAACAATAACAATACCATTTATTTAACTATTTTTGGGTGTTTTCTACATTTTCAAATATATTGATTTCAGTTACAACACAGAATACAAAGTGTACAGTGCTCGCTTTTTATTTTTCATTACAAGTATTTGCACTGTAAAAAACAAAAGAAATAGTATTTTTCAATTCACCTAATACAAGTACTGTAATGCAATCGCTTTATCATGAACGTTGAACTTACAAATGTACAAAAAACTGCATTCAAAAATAAAACGTAAAATTTTAGAGCCTGCAAGTCCACTCAGTCCTACTTCTTGTTCAGCCAATCGCTCAGACAAACAAGTTTGTTTACATTTGCAGGAGATAATGCTGCCCGCTTCTTTACAATGTTACCGGAAAGTGAGAACAGGCGTTCTCATGGCACGGTTGTAGCTGGCATCGCAAGATATTTACGTGCCAGATGCTCTAAAGATTCACATGTCCCATCATGCTGCAAACACCATTCCAGAGGACATGCTTCCATACTGATGACTGATTCTACTCAATAAAAATTCACAGTAGTGTGGATTGACGCATGTTCATTTTCATTATCTGAGTCAGATACCACCAGCAGAAGGTTGATTTTCCTTTTTTGGTGGTTTGGATTCTGTAGTTTCTGCATTGAAGTGTTGCTCTTTTAAGACTTCTGAAAGCATGCGTCACACTCATCCCTCTCAGATTTTGGAAGGCACTTCAGATTCTTAAATCTTGGGACGAGTGCTGTAGCTATCTTTAGAAATCTCACATTGGTACCTTCTTTGTGTTTTGTCAAATCTGCAGTGAATGTGTTCTTAAAACGAACGTGTGCTGGGTCATCGTCCAAGACTCCTATAACATGAAATATGTGGCAGAATGTGGGTAAAACAGAGCAGGGGACATACAAGTCTCCCCCAAGGAGTTCAGTCACAAATTTAATTAATGCATTATTTTTTTAACGAGCGTCATCAGCAGGGAAGCATGTCCTCTGGAATGGTGGCCGAAGCATGAAGGACATACAAATGTTTAGCATATCTGGCACGTAAATACCTTGCAATGCCAGCTACAAAAGTGCCATGCAAATGCCTGTTCTCACTTTCTGGTGACATTGTAAATATGAAGAGGGCAGCATTATCTCCTGTAAATGTAAACAAACTTGTTTGTCTGAGCGATTGGCTGAACGAAGTAGGACTGAGTGGACTTGTAGGCTCTGAAGTTTTACATTGTTTTGTTTTTGAGTGCAGTTATGTAAAAAAAAAAAAATCTACATTTGTAAGTTGCACTTTCATGACAAAGAGATTGCACTACAGTATTTGTATGAGGTGAATTGAAAAACACTATTTTATCATTTTTACAATGCAAATATTTGTAATAAAAATAATGTACACTTTGATTTCAATTACAACAATACAGTATATATGAAAATGTAGAAAAACATGCAGACTATTTAATAAACTTCAATTGGTATTCTATTATTTAACAATTAATGGCTTAAAACTGTGATTAATCGTGATTAATTTTTTTGAGTTGTGTGCGTTAACTGCGATTAATCGACAACCCTACTTATTACAACAATCTGTAACCCACTAATGCACCCCAGCTGCCACTCCCTTCTCCCAACTTTCCTCCCTAGGACTGGAAGGGTGTTAATAGGCCATTTCACCTTGCATGGTCCCTTGAAATATGTGCTAACAATTTATGCTATACAATCTGTTCCACCTTATATATAGCTGGGACACTGAGTACATTTCCAGACCCAAAGAAGTGCTCTGTGCAGCTGAAAAGCTTGTCTCTCTCACCAAAAAGAGCTATTACTTAACCCAGTGGTTCTCAACTAGGGGTAAACATACCCCTCTGGGGTACACAATGGTCTTCCAGAGGGTACATCAACTCATCTAGCTATTTACCTAGTTTTACAACAGGCTATATAAAAAGTACAAGTGACATCAGTACAAACTAAATTTCATATGATTACTTCTTTATACTACACTATAGATTATACATTAAGTACAATATTTATATTCCAATTGATTTATTTTGTAATTTTATGGTAAAAATGAGACAGTAAGCCATTTTTCAGTAATAGTGCATCATGAAACTTTTGTATTTCTATGTCTGATTTTGTAAGCAAGTAGTTTTTAAGCACGGTGAAACTTGGGAGTACGTAAGACGAATCAGACTCCTGAAAGGGATACAATAGTCTGGAAAGGTTGATAGCCACTGTCTTAACTCACCTTCTCTCGTTAATGTCCTGGGACCAATATGGCTACAACCCTGCATGCAGGGATGTTAGAACAGCTATTATAGCGTGGGTGCTGAAAGCCATTGTACAAAACTGTGAACCCTGACTATGATGGAAACCAGGTATTTGGTTATTACTACTTCAAGACAGGGTACTCCTGTACCCCCAGTTCCAGCCCCCCAACTGCACACAACCATTAAGAGAGCGTCACAGAGGATTCAAATGTATTACAATGCTTTTTTCTTTTTGCCACGCATGCACAGTGAGATGGTCTACAAAAGAACACTATGCATTTTGTGTTTAAAACAGAAGTGTCAGCGGGACACGACAAGGCTTTGGTCCCACGCTTCCAAACGCCATATAACAGAGGGAGAGGACAGCCAGCACCCGGAGCCAGCTGCCCTCCCAGCTCGCCAGAGGCACCCCAGGCACCGACGCGTGCGGGAGCAGCGCCCGGACAGAAGCACCGGCACGCACAGCAGTCACTAGGCTCCCAAGAGCACTCCCAGCCCGGCCACCCCGCAGCAGACAGAACCCTACGTTCAGCTGCAGCGCGCGACGCTCGTCTCCCGATCCCGCCAGCTCTGCGCGAGAAGAATCAAGCCCCGCCCCACGCTGCAGGACGAACAGCATCAACAACTCCGCTTTAACCCAAGACGGGCGGGCGGGGCGGGGCGGGGCGCTAGGACGGGTCATCACGTGAGCGGCTTGCCTGGCCCGTGTCACGTGACTCGCGCCGGGCTGGCGCGCCGGGCGGGAGGCGGAAGCGCCAGGCGGTTGCCGCACCCACGTGGTGTGATGGAGTGAGGCGGGTGCGGCGCTGCGAGCCTGGTCAGTGGGTGTGGGGGAGCCCCGGGGGAGGGGAGTGACGCGCGCCCTGGGAAACCGCCCGCCCCGCTGCTGTGCCCTGTGCCTGGCTCCGCTCCTGGGGGTTGGTCTGCGGGGGCTGCTCCGGGCTGAGTGAGTTGGTGGAAGCCCCACGCTGGCCCCGCGGGGAGGTGGAAACGCGGGTGGGTTGGGGTTGGGGTTGGGGTTGGGGGTGGGGGGGACAGTCGTGCTAACTCCGTTTCGCGGTGGCGCTTCTGTTTCCTTGGCCGCACAGGACACGCCCCACGCTTGATCTCCAGCACTTGCCCGGCCCGCTGGTCCGTCCATGGCGCACATCACCATCAACCAGTACTTGCAGCAGGTAAGTGGGTTTTATTTGCCGGCGCCATTCCCTGTTTTCCTCCATGCTACAGATAAGTTACCCTGTTCAAGAAAAGGCAACCGAGAGTATGGGAAGTGATAATTAGGGAAGCGTCTCCTAAGGCTGTTATGAAAACAAAGTAACATTCGTATGGCGCTTAAAAAATGCGGGGCCTATATAAATATGTAGCCCCCAATCGTGTGATAGGAACTGTTAGTGTGGGCTCTGGCATCTTTAGGAAGTGGGCATGTCTGTACTGCAGCTGAGAGCAAGCCTCCCAGCCCCAGTAGACAGACGCACTAGCTCAGCTCAAGCTAGCACGTTAAAAACACCAGCGTGGATGGTCCAGCACAGAGGGTAGCTCAGGCTCTCAAGCCCACCTGCCTCCCTGCTTCTGAGACTGGGGGCTAGCCCAGGTCTCCGCTGGACCCACAACTTTCACACTGCTCTTTTTAGTATGTTACCTCAAGCTCTGCTAGCATGAGTCTGTCTACTCCAGCTGGGAGGTTTGCGCCCAGCTGCAGTGTAAACATACCCAGTGAGGCTTTGCACAGATACTGGGGTCTGCATTAATAGATGCGACTGTAGGATCAAGGCCCAAATATACTTGCTATAAAGGTTCCTTCCTTGTCAAATGTAATACACGCTCTTATTTACGCACCTTAATGAGACATGTCAAACTTGGTCAGTTCCGCAAAAGGAGCCAAAAGTTAAATATTAGCTGCCCAGGCCCGTTTCCCAATTTCTGTGGTTTATCAGTCATGTTTTTATATCTTTAGAAAAGGTTTTCCCCGATCTGTTGCTGAGTGACAGACCCACAAAACCATAGGAAATTTAATATAATAAATGAATCTGTGAAATGACTGTTTACAACATGTTGTCAAATGTAAGAAGTAAAACTGTAAATACTTCCTTTTTTAATCTGTTGTTATTTAAAATGTCATTCATGGAAATATGAGGCAAAACATTGTGATTTTTAAATTGATCATGTCCCTTTAAATAATCGTTGCATTGCAGTATATTTGATCATGATAGGACATTATTGAAACTTAAATCTCTAGGTCTGTCATCAGGCTTTTTAACTGCAATAACAAAGATAAGCTATTTTATTGTCCAAATTCTTTTCAGATTATTGAGCACATGTTCGTATTTTTAGATTTTTCTAATTTTTGAGAATTTTGCATCAAACGTGGTTTTTTTTTTTTTGTTCGTTTGTTTTTTTACAAAGTAAACTCTGAAGATAAAGTCAACATGGAACTAAACTAATTGATTGTATGTGGACTATACTTAACTGTTTAATAATGCTTTATTTCTTCACTGAAATTCTTAGCTGACCTTAGTACTGATTTGGTTTCTGCTGCTGATTTAGTAGTGGGAATACCTTTTCCTGAATAGTGTAGACAAGAATAATGCCATGTGCCCAATCCTGTATCCCATCCATACCCAAAACTCCAATTTAAAGGAGTTCACAAAGATGCTCTGGGTCCAGTCCTGTAATTCCTACTTAAGAAAATCTTCCCCTTTAGTTAAAGGGGAAGTTTTTCTTAGTAGGGAAGGCAGGATTAATCTTTTTATGATTAGGCTGTGTTATTAAATACTAATATGTATGTGAAATACATTTAAAGGTCCTTATTAATGAAATCCAAACTATCCTTCCTTTCAGCAACTCCAGTGTAAAATATTCAAAACTTGATTTATGGCTGCAAGTATACTTTTTATTCATTAAAGTCTGTCTATAGTTGTTAAACAAAGTTTCTAATTCTGTCTAACTACTGCCAATGAAAGACAGTGGACCCATATAATTGCCTTGTTCATAGAATATCAGGGTTGGAAGGGACATCAGGAGGTCATCTAGTCCAACCCCCTGCTCAAAGCAGGACTAATCCCCAATTTTTGGCCCAGATCCCTAAATGGCCCCCTCAAGGATTGAACTGACAACCCTGGGTTTAGCAGGCTAGTGCTCAAACCACTGAGCTATGCCTCCCCCCAATGATAGGTCACTGATCTGAGCCACTTTGTACAACTAAGGAAAAATAAACGTGTATGGCTTTTTCCTGTTGAAGAATTTTAATGTATCTTCCAAACTAAAACTTCTTGGGAATAACATATGAGAAATTAATATTCACAGAGTCATTGACAAGGATGCAAATGTCATCACAAGAGGATGATTTTTAATAGTTATGTGGCAATGTGTGTTACATAGCTAAGGCTAGATCTTGTTCCTTAAGGTGTGTAATTTTTTTTTCGATAGGTTCTAGAAGCCATTGATTCCAGAGATGGATTGTTTTGTGCAGAATTGGTGTCATTTAAGCATCCTCATGTTGCAAACCCCAGGCTTCAGGTACAAGAATCAGTTACACTAACAAACCAAGGCCCCAATCCTGCAAGGCATAGGCGCCAACTCTGTGGGTGCTCCTTGGCTGGAGCACCCATTCAAAAAAAATAGGGGGTGCTCACCACCCACCAGGATGACCAGTTGTAGGCAGCCAGGTAGCAGCTGTTGAGCGGGTGCCTCTGCAGATGTGCTGTTTGGTATGGGTTGCCTGGGCACCGCTGCAGTCAGCTGTTTGGCAGGCAGGCTCAGATCAGCTGTTTCACACCTCCCTGCTCCAGCAGGAGCTGAGTGAGCCTCAACCCCCACCCCCCCCAAAAAAAAAAAAAAAGCCTTAGGGTTAGGGGTGGGTGGGAGTGAGTATCAGCAGCGGTGCAGCCAGCCCCTGCTCACCTGGGGCCACGCCGCACACACCTCTTGGGCTGGTGGCCATGGTGTCCACCTGTATGGATTCTCCCTGCCTGCCAGGCTCAACTCTGGCCACAGCAGGCATTAGGTGACCCAAGGGAGCCCAGCTAGGCTAGGGCTGATGGGTGCAACGGCGGATTAAGGGGAGGAAAAGCCCTGGACCCCGGCAGGAGCTGCACTGAGGGGGACAGGGGAGGAAAAGCTCAGACCCCGTCAGGAGCTGCTCTGGGTGGGGGAAGGAGAAGAAGCCCCAACCCCAGCAGGAGCCGCATTGGGTAGGGGAGGGAGCAGAAGCGCCCCCCAACCCCAGCAGGAGCTGCACTGGGTGGAGGTGGGAGAAGCCCCAGACCCTGGCAGAAGATGTGGTGCTGAAGACCCCAGCTTGGGAGCCCCAGCTACCCTAGTGAGAGAAGCTTCAGGGCTAAAGCCCCGACCTGCCTCTGTGCAGAGGTGGCCTGAGCCCCTCTCTCTCCCATCCGCCCTGCGAGGAGCTGGCTCTCACTCTCAGGTTGTGGAGAAATTCAGCCCAGATCTACCCACCTTGGTATCTCCATTTCCCGCGTCATCACAGAGCCATGAATGGATTTACCCTAGGAGGCAGGGTCAGTAGTAACCCCATTTGGCAGGTGGGATTAGGGCACAAAGAGGTGAAGTGGCTTTCCCAAGGCTAAGCAAGGAGTCTGTGGCAGAGCAGAGAACCAAACCCAGAACACCTGAGCCCCAGGCGTGTGCTTTAACCACAAGGCAACCCTTCTTACCCCAAGGAGGGGGAGCGTCCTCTGCTGCTTTCAATGTGTGGGTGGGGCAGGCACTAGACAGAGCCACCAGGAGGTGGGGAACAGAGAGAGAGAGATGGGAAAAGGGACACGGGGTGGGAAGCAAGAAGGGGGAACATCAGGAAGGGGACAAGAAGAGAAGAAAGGAGAGGGAGAGAGAGTGACAGGAAGGAAGAGGGGAAAGACTCCCTACTGCTTGTCCCTCCCATCTGCCTCCTTCCCACAGCCATCAGTGGCCCTCAGATCCCAAACTGGCCCTAAGTAGGTGTGAAGCACAGAGCCAATGTAATGTCTTTAAACTGGGATGTTAGTGAAGACAGCTTGTAGCTGAGTGTAATGATTTTAATTATACTGTAATTCATGATGATGTAATTATGTAGTTCATTACTATTTTAATAAAGATTACATAGAGATACCAACGATAGACACACATTCAATGACTAGAATATGAAAGAAGTGTATAAATATGCTGAAAATTGCCAGTTTCCGGGGGGAGGCTGGGCCCCCCCAAACATGCATACCTCGCCCTTACGGCAGGAGGGGGCAGAAAGGAGTGAGTGGGAGGCGCTCAGGGGAGGGGATCTAAGGGGCGTGGGGGGACATGGGGAAGGGGGAGGGGCCAGGATGGGGTATCCACCAGCAAAACCAAAAGTCAGCACCTATGCTGCAAGGTGAGGTGCACAGGCAGACCTCTATTAACTTCAAAGAGTCTCTGAAAGATCCAGGAATTTGCTCATTTGCATGAAATTTCTGGGGGCTTAGATGGAAATATTCAGGTAGTTCTGAAGAAATTAACACAGAAAGGAATAGTGTGCATAACAAACATGTAAGCAAAAAATCCCCCACAAAACAAACCCAAACTCTCTTGCTGCAGAAAGGGGAGCCTAGTTAGGACTAGTTAGGGAAAAACAATTTTCTGCCACTGCTCTTACAGAGAAAAACAAAATCTTACAAAATATAAAAGTGAGCAGCAGTTCTATAGAAAATAACTCTTCAAAATGTTAGAGTTTAATCAAGTTATATTTTATTTATAGAATGTTTAAACTAGCTATAGACCTCAACAGAGAATGACATCCTTATTATAAAATTCCTTTGGTTGGTTTAAAATGTCTTTTAAAATTCTATAAGACTTAATGGTGTTGTATGCAATTTAAAAAAAATGCACTTAACCCAGGGTCAACTGAAGCAGCAATATGATGTTATTCCATTAGTGACTATTGCTATTAGCATCCATCTCTCCTCTTTCCCGGCACAATACAACTTAACACAATTGTAGGATGCTGTCCAGAGAAATACAATGAAACATGGAAATTCTATTCTGTTCAGGTTTTTATACTTCATTGTAGTATCTGAGAAGTAAACTCTGTCATTGTCACTAATCGGTCACTTGTTCTTTCCCCTTCCCTTTTTGTGTGTACTGTTTCTTTTTGCTCTGTCATATGGCTCTTTTAAACAATTTTTTCAATAATAAGCCAGAGCAGCACACCTTTCTGGTTTGGTTTCTCTCTCTTTCCCTTGTTTATCTCTTGATCTCGCTCCACGGTATGCTCTTTCCCTCCCCTCCTCCTATCCTTAACATTGATTCTCCTTAGTTTTCCATTTTTCCTCTACAATGAGTGACTGTTAATGTTCTAATATATAGCGAAGGCGTGTATGTATAAAAATACTAGCTTGATTAAAAAACGCATATGTTTTTTGTGCAATTTTATACATTTAATGTTCCATTGATTTGTTCTATGATTAGCTTCCATCTCCAGAAGACAAATGTCAACAAGTTCTGGAGCCACCATATGATGAAATGTTTGCCGCTCACTTAAGGTAAAGATGGATTAAGAATGAGAGTTTGAATTTTGATGTATCCAGGTAGAAAGAGGAAGGGACTCCATGAATTGATCTGATTTATTTGAAAGGTCACTGTCAAATTGGGGGGGGGGGGGAATCACACATTCATCTGAAAATTGTGTACCTGCTACTGTTATAAATAATCCCTAAAATTGCTATAAATAAATGATACAGAAAACATTTACTGATTGCTTTTTTTTTTTCTTTTTTGAGTTTACTGTGTGGATTTTGATAGCACTTTATGTATAGTCCATGTCACCATCTTACTGATAATGAATGCCCTTTCCAGGCGTTGCAAAAATGCTATTGCTTTTAATAGCAATAACAGACACAAAAGTGAACAAACAACAACAGGGGAAAGAGACATTTCTTAAATAGGAAAAAGTGATTCTAGACCTATGAAAACTGGCAGAGCTCTCTCATGTATCTTTAGTATGCAAAATATTTCTTTACTGCTTTTTTACAGTTAAATAGAGGTCAAGTTGACGTCTTTTTTTAATTTTCTCTCATTTCAAGAATCTTGAAAATTTATCGGTCTAGGTTATGTTGAATGACAATTGTAGAGAGATCATTTAAAACTGATGTGTTCAGATCTTTTGCTGCATAATGTATTGTGTGAAATTGCCAGTTTATTTACATTGTTACTCAGTATTCAATTCCCATATTTATTGCTGTTTAAGAATACTTCTGATAAGCCTGTTACTAAAATAAACTGCAAAGCTTTAATTTAGCTAGAGAGAAAAAGAGACTAATATATTAAGCTACTCTTTAAATATAAAACACTTTTCTGTTTCCTCCTTACTGCCTTTTTTTTTTTTTTTTTTTTTTGACAGATGTACTTACGCTGTTGGAAACCATGACTTTATTGAAGCTTACAAATGCCAGACCGTTATAGTACAATATCCTTTTCCATCAGTTCATTTGAGAGCTCATAAATGTGTGTATCTGGGATAACTTCATGTTTGAGGAGGGCGAAATTCTTTCAAATGTGATGGGATTACAAAATATAAATGTGGTTTGGTGTATGTGTGTGTCTAAAATTTTAGCTATTTAGACTTGTAACCAATGAAATCCAAATAAAATTTCCCCCTTCTCCTTGGGGTCAAAGAAAAGTACACTTGCCCCCGAGCCAGAGAATTAGTCTTCTGCAGTCCCCCACATAATGTAGAGAGGATGATGATATTGCAAAGAGCCACTATCCTGTTCCCTTCCTTGGGCCTCTCCCACTCCCATGTGCAGGGCACCGTGCTCCCTCAGTCAGGGTAAAGGAGGTAGCATGCAGTAGAGCTGGATTCATCCCTTATGTGCCCCTACACTCCGATTCCTGATCTGTTGCCTTTTTTTGCAGTCTTCTACACTCAGAAATAGGGCATACTATATAGCCTCTTACACCTATCCCATTTTACTTCCTGGGTCACTTTGTAAATTGTGTGCTGTGTTCTCCTAAATATAACACATCATTCCTGCGAGCATTTCAAGCACATAAAGAAGAAAACTGGTAAGTACTTTATAAATGTCTTTATGTTAGTAACTAGGCAGGTGAATAGATCTAGATGATTGTTACTGCTACCTTTCATCCCAAAATGCAACCATAGTTCAATTAAGATACCACCATAAAAATAACTTTCATTATCTGTAATGATTTGTTTCAGTTGTGTACACCAGGTATTTACTAATTAAAACTGTTATGTCACTCTGCTCTTTCGAATTTGTATAAGGGACTCAAGCCCAAAATCTGTTCATTTGTCGATTCAAATTGTTTAGCAAACGTACTTTGTTTCCCTTTAAGTAAAGCATTGATTGCAGAATGATATTCTGCTTGACAGTTTGTCACCTGGAGATTAATTAACTGCATTATTCATTTACTTCAAGTAATGATGTGTGAAACACTGACCTTTTAAAGACATTTTCCTATAAAATGTGATTTTTTTTTTTTTGTAAGGTTTAAGAAAAGGAAAACTGGATATATAGGGAATTGTATAGCCACCAGCAACACTTAACGTCTGGACTAAAAAGTAACTTGTGTGGCTTAACCTGCAATATGGGTTTAGTTACTCATGCATAATAAATTTATTGATTTTTTTTGTTTGTTTCTGTAGGGCTTTGCCTATTATGTATGCTGTAGCACTTGACCTTCGAATTTTTGCTAATAATGTAAGTAGACAGGAAACTTGCAGTTTAACAATTTCATGTACTCTATCTGTCAATAAGGAATTTATTTGACTGAAGTGTCTTAAACTTTCATCCTTCGCTTAATCTTCTCTCTTTTATGTAAGGACGTGTTACAAAATAATTAGGGTTGTCAAGTGATTAAAAAATTGATCTCACTTAATTGTGCTGTTAAACAATAATAGAATACCATTTATTTAAATATTTGTAGATGTTTTCTACATTTTCAAATATATTGATTTCAATTACAACACAGAATACCAAGTGTACACTGTTCACTTTATTTTTGATTACAAATATTTGCACTGTAAAAAAGAAAATAAATAGTATTTTTCAGTTCACCTAATACAAGTAATGTAGTGCAATCTCTTTATCATAAAAGCTGAACTTGCAGATGTTACTCCAGGGGAGGATTCTGCTCCAAAAAATTAAAAATTATGTGCACAATATTTTAAAATTCTGTAAATTTTTTGTCAAAATAACACTATATAATCACACCAGCTTCAATTATTTTGATAATTTATTTCAAAATACTTGTCAGCAAGTATGTAACAATACAGACATACAAAATTTTCCCCCAGAAGTAGAGAATTAAAGAAACCCCTATGACAACCCCATTCCTGTTTCTCGAGCCCAGCCGGGGGGCCACTCACACCCACTCTTGCCTCTAAGAGCCCAGCTGCGGGGCCCTCCCTGGCTGAGACACTCACATCCCCTATCCTCCTAGAGTTCAGGGATACAGAGGCAAAAAAAGCCTGATGCTAGGTCCTGGGCTTGCACGGAGTTTCCTGTGCGCCGCCGCCTCCTTCCTAAAGGGTATGCTGGGAACTGCAACTGCTGGGAACCCTCCAGTTCCCGCCCCCTGGTATTGTTTTCTATTTGGAAGCTGGGCTCTGCTGGGTCCAGCCACCCCTAGTGGCAGCCAACATCTCTGCAGCCCATTTCAGGGGGTGGGGGAAGGAAATTCTGCATGCACAACACTAATTTCTTCAAAATTCAGCATTGCGCAGTGGCGCAGAACTCCACATGTAGAGCCTACATGTCCACTCAGTTCTATTCCTTGTTCAGCCAATTTCTCAGACATACAAGTTTGTTTACATTTGCAGGTGATAATGCTGCCCGCTTCTTCTTTACAATGTCATCTGAAAGTGAGAACAGGCGTTCACATGGCACTGTTGTAGCCGGCATCTCAAGATATTTATGTGCCAAATGCGCTAAAGAATCATATGTCCCTTTCATGCTTCAACCATCTTTCAAGAGGACGTTTGTCTTAGTGATTAGAGCCTACAAGGGTACTTGTTCAGCCAAAGTTTTTTTTACATTATTTTGTTTTTGAGTGCAGTTATGTAACAAAAAAAAAATCTACATTTGTAAATTGCAATTTCACCATACAGATTGCACTACAGTACTTGTATGAGATTAATTGAAAAATACTATTTCTTTTGTTTGTCATTTTTACAGTGGAAATATTTGTAATAAAAAATATAAAGTGAGCATGGTACGCACGGTACACTTTGTATTCTGTGTTGTAGCTGAAATCAATTTATTTGAAAATATAGAAAAACATTTAAAAATATTTAATTTCAATTGGTATTCTATTAACAGTGCGATTAAAACTGCGATTAATCACGATTAATTTTTTGAGTTAATAGCGTGAGTTAACTGCAATTAATCAACAGCCCTAAAAATGATATATACTCAGAGTTTCACCCATTGCTAAGTTCATCTTATGCTTGCAATAAATATAAGTTGCTTATTCTACCTACCTGTTATTTTTGGCCCTTATCCTGGGAGGTGCTGAGAACTTGCAAGTCTCACTGATGTCAGTCTGGGTTTCTGAAGTTATTTATAGTTCAGAAAGGCTCTGTGGGGCATGCCTTAATTGCATCAATAATGCTTTTACTCCCTGGCTTCATGATTGGGTAGAATTTTCTCCAAGAAACTTTTTTTTGAATTAAATAGGGTTTAAAAATTCTCTGTGGTGGACCATGGTGGTAGTTTGTGTTGCAATGGGGAAAAACTTTATTTCTGCCTGGAGCAGGAAATGGTCTGAACAGAGTAGTAAGTAGATTCTACATTTATGACCACATCCAGCCTGAGGATCCAATCTTGATAAGGCCATTTATGTATTTGGGCGCATATATTACCTGTGAGAAACCTGAATCGGAGGGTCTGCATGGGAGTTTTTGGTTTATCGGTTTGGAGAAGTTTGTATACTAACTAGATTGGCACTGTATGAGAGCTGATGGGGCATTTTAATAGATATATCTTCAATAACAAGGATGAGTCTCCATTTTTTTTTTTTGGCCTGTTTGCATTTGTTTTCAGGGTAGTTAAAAGTGGGGGAGAATGTAAACAAAAGTCAAAATTAAAACAACACTTAATTCACGAGGCAAATTCCAGTGCATGTTAAGGCCATGGGTTTATCTTTTGTTATCCTTACTCGGAGATAAAGTTGTACATTAGTTAATCCACCTTTCAGATCTCTCCAGTTTTACATGTTATGTTGCCAGATCATGATTTATCGTGAGCTTAGCAATATTTGGTGTTTTTCTTCAAGTTCCAGCACCTGGAGTTCTGTGAATGCCTGAGAATCTCAGCTTTCATTCCCAAGAAAAATTGTTGGCCTTCATAGTTGCAGAGAGAGGTTGAAAAAGCGAACCCTGAAGGCTCATACACCAGAAGGCAACTTAAAAGAACCCAAATTTATTTTTAAATAACTTTTTTGGGGGTGGCCTAAATCATAATTTTTTTGAAGGCTTGTGGTTGGCAATACTTAGGGTGACCATATTTTCCCAACGGGAAAACAGGACACCCGTGGGCCAGCCCGAGCCCCCCCACCCCAGCACGGGGCCGGCCCAAGCCCTTCTGAGGTCCCCCAGCCTCCCCATGTGCCGGGCTGCAGGTGGCCACCCTCGCCTCCCCACACTTCTGCCAGCCTGAGCCCTCCCTGCCTCCTGTTCATGCGGGCTCAGCCTGAGGTTAATGTGCGGAGGGTGTTCAGAACCTTCAAAGAGATATTTTAATACGTACAGTATGTTGGGGTGACAGGTATAAGGAACTTACCTCTTACTTTACTTTACAAGATACTGTATTTACAGAACTAGTCTACTTACTGCTTTTAAAAGATGAGCCTGGACATAGGAATACATGCTGTGTCTCTCACCTTGCATTCTAGGCCGATCAACAGCTGGTGAAGAAAGGGAAAAGCAAAGTTGGTGATATGTTGGAAAAAGCAGCAGAATTGCTGATGAGCTGTTTTCGTGTCTGTGCCAGTGACACGTAAGTGAAAGATCCTTTCTAGATCTTGTGTTGAATCATTAAGAAGTGTAAATAACTTTACCCATTTGTAAAGCATAAGAACTAATTCTCTGCACTAGCCAAGACCATATCTGGGTCAGGGTAGTCACTTTTGTTGCCTGCCTCCTTCTCTTTGTGCCGTGTTCTCTCCTGAGTATCAACTACAGCTGGAGAGGCTTCTCTTTAGGCTTGATAGTCTTAGCAGGTGTTGCAGAAGAGACTAATTTACATCCTGGTCTCTCAAGGCAAACAATTAATTCTTTCTGTCCTGTTCCAGTGTGGAGTTTGTACATGCCATCCCAGTGGGACTGGGAGAGAGGGAGTTTTACTTCAATCTTCCATTCTTAACAGGTTTAATGTTCTCAACATGGAGAAAAGGCTTCTTTACTCTTTCTCCTCTTCCAGTATTGTAAACAGCTGTAATTCTCAGGCACATGCTACATACAGGTGTGCAGAAGGCCATAGAAGGGGAATTCCATTGTAGGGAACCCCAGTCTCTCTCTATTACAGTATATCTTGTAAAAATAACAAGGAGTCTTTGTGGCACTTTATAGACTAACAAATTTATTTGGGCATAAGCTTTCGTGGGCTAGAATCCACTTCATCAGATGCATGGAGTGGAAAATACAGGAGCAGGTATAAATACATGAAAAGATGTGAATTGCCTTAACAGGTGTGAGGTTAGTCTAATGAGAGAATTCAATTGACAGCAGGATAGCAAGGGTGGAAAAATAACTTTTGAAGTGGTAATGAGTGGCCCATTTCAGACAGTTGATAAGAAGGTGTGAGTAACAGTACAGGGAAACTAGGTTTAGGTTTTATAATGACCCAGCCACTTCCAGTCTTTATTCAGGCCTAATCTGATGGTATCCAGTTTGCAAATTAATTCCAGTTCCGCAGTTTCACATTGGAGTCGGTTTTTGAAGTTTTTTTGTTGAAGAATTGCCACTTTTAGGTCTGTTATTGAGTGACCAGGGAGATTGAAGTGCTCTCCTACTGGTTTTTGAATGTTAGGATTCCTGATGTCAGATTTGTGTCCATTTATTCTTTTGCGTAGAGACTGTCCAGTTGGGTCAATGTACATGGCAGAGGGGCATTGGTGGCACATGATGGCATATATCACATTGGTAGATGTGCAGGTGAACGAGCCCCTGATGGTGTGGCTAATGTGGTTAGGTCCTATGATGGTGTCCCTTGAATAGATATGCGGACAGAGTTGGCACTGGGGTTTGTTGCAGGGTTTGATTCCTGGGTTGGTGTTTTTATTGTGTGGTGTGTAGTTGCTGGTGAGTATTTGCTTCAGGTTTGGGGGCTGTCTGTAAGAGAGGACTGGCCTGTCTCCCAAGGTCTGTGAGAGTGAGGGATCATCATTCAGGATAGGTTGTAGATCCTTGATGATGCGCTGGAGAGGTTTTAGTTGGGGGCTGTAGGTGACACCTAGTGGCATTCTGTTACTTTCTTTGTTGGGCCTGTCTTGTAGTAGGTGATCTCAGGTGCTCAATCTGTTTCTTCACTTCACCAGGTGGGTATTGTAGTTTTAAGAATGCTTGATAGAGATCCTGTAGGTGTTTGTGTCTGTCTGAGGGATCGGAGCAAATGTGGTTGTATCTTAGAGCTTGGCTGTAGACAATGGATCGTGTGATGTGGTCTGGATGATCTTGTAGCCTCTATCATAACAAGGCTGTCCTCCTCCAGACTTTATGCACCAAAGTTATTTAAACTTCTGTAATTAGCTTAAAATCCAGGGAAACTCCTTTTAAAAAACAAAAAAAACCCTTAAGATCACTCAAATATTTCCTATCAACACAATCACTAGAAACCCAGGAAATCTCCAGCTAAGTAGTATTAGCATCCACAAAAGTCTAAAGTTACTCTTCATACCTCCCAGATACCATAATACCAAAGTACGCTTAGATTTCTCTCCTCTACAACAAGCTCCCTTTCAGATGCACACATCATGTTCTTCAAAATCTCATCCCAGGGTATGTCTACACTAAGAAATTAGGTCAAATTTATAGAAGTCAGTTTTGTAGAAAGCGTTTTTATACAGTTGTTTATGTGTGTCCCCACACAAATGCTCTAAGTGCATGTAGTTGGCAGAGTGTGTCCACAGTACCAAGGCAACCGTCGACTTCCGGAGCGTTGCACTGTGGGTGGCTATCCCACAGTTCCCGCAGTATCCGCCACCCATTTGAATTCTGGGTAGAAATCCCAGTGCCTGATGGGGCTAAAACATTGTCGCGGGTGGTTCTGGGTACATATCGTCAGGCCCCCGTTCCCTCCCTCCTTCCGTGAAAGGAAGGGCAGACAATCGTTTTTTGCCTTTTTTCTTGAGTTACCTGTGCAGACGCCATACCATGGCAAGCATGGAGCCCGCTCAGCTAACCGTCACCATATAGAATCATAGAATATCAGGGTTGGAAGGGACCCCAGAAGGTCATCTAGTCCAACCCCCTGCTCGAAGCAGGACCAATTCCCAGTTAAATCATCCCAGCCAAGGCTTTGTCAAGCCTGACCTTAAAAACCTCTAAGGAAGGAGATTCTACCACCTCCCTAGGTAACGCATTCCAGTGTTTCACCACCCTCTTAGTGAAAAAGTTTTTCCTAATATCCAATCTAAACCTCCCCCATTGCAACTTGAGACCATTACTCCTCGTTCTGTCATCTGCTACCATTGAGAACAGTCTAGAGCCATCCTCTTTGGAACCCCCTTTCAGGTACTTGAAAGCAGCTATCAAATCCCCCCTCATTCTTCTCTTCTGCAGACTAAACAATCCCAGCTCCCTCAGCCTCTCCTCATAAGTCATGTGCTCTAGACCCCTAATCATTTTTGTTGCCCTTCGCTGGACTCTCTCCAATTTATCCACATCCTTCTTGTAGTGTGGGGCCCAAAACTGGACACAGTACTCCAGATGAGGCCTCACCAGTGTCGAATAGAGGGGAACGATCACGTCCCTCGATCTGCTCGCTATGCCCCTACTTATACATCCCAAAATGCCATTGGCCTTCTTGGCAACAAGGGCACACTGCTGACTCATATCCAGCTTCTCGTCCACTGTCACCCCTAGGTCCTTTTCCGCAGAACTGCTACCTAGCCATTCGGTTCCTAGTCTGTAGCGGTGCATTGGATTCTTCCATCCTAAGTGTAGGACCCTGCACTTATCCTTATTGAACCTCATCAGATTTCTTTTGGCCCAAACCTCCAATTTGTCTAGGTCCTTCTGTATCCTATCCCTCCCCTCCAGCGTATCTACCACTCCTCCCAGTTTAGTATCATCCGCAAATTTGCTGAGAGTGCAATCCACACCATCCTCCAGATCATTTATGAAGATATTGAACAAAACCGGCCCCAGGACCGACCCCTGGGGCACTCCACTTGACACCAGCTGCCAACTAGACATGGAGCCATTGATCACTAAGACATGTCTCCTGGGTGCTGGCAGACGTGGTACTGCATTGCTACACAGCAGCAGTTTATTGCCTTTTGGCAGCGGACAGTGCAGTATGACTGGTAGCCATCATCGACATAGTCCTGGGTGCTCTTTTAGCCGGGCGCCTGGGCAAACATGGGAGTGACTCAGCTAGGTCATTTCCCTTGTTTCGTCTCGTGGCGATTGAGTCCTACCGGCAGTGCACTGTCTTTTAACCTGCAGCCAGCAGAAGATGATGGGTAGTCATCATACTGCACCGTCTTCTGCCGAGCACCCAGGAGATGACGATGGCTAGCGGTCGTACTGCACAGTCTGCTGCCAGCAAGATGTATAAAGATAGATGAAGTGGCTCAAAGCAAGAAATAGACCAGATTTGTTTTGTATTCATTTTCTTCCTCCCTCTGTGAAATCAACGGCCTGCTAAACCCAGTTTTGAGTTCTGTCCTTGAGGTTTTGAGTTCTATCCTTGAGGGGGCCATTCAGCTTCTTGCAAAGCCACCCCCTTTGTTGATTTTAATTCCCTGTAAGCCAACCCTGTAAGCCATGTCATCAGTCGCCCCTCCTTCCGTCAGGGCAACGGCAGACAATCGTTCCGTGCCTTTTTTCTGTGCAGACGCCATACCATGGCAAGCATGGAGCCTGCTCAGATCACTTTGGCAATTAGGAGCACATTAAACACCACACGCATTATCCAGCAGTATATGCAGCACCAGAACCTGGCAAAGCGATACCAGGCGAGTAGGCGACATCAGCGCGGTGACGTGAGTGATGAGGACATGGACACAGACTTCTCTCAAAGCACAGGCCCTGGCAATGTGGGCATCATGGTGCTAATGGGGCAGGTTCATGCCATGGAACGCCAATTCTGGGCTCGGGAAACAAGCACAGACTGGTGGGACCGCATAGTGTTGCAGGTCTGGGACGATTCCCAGTGGTTGCGAAACTTTCGCATGTGTAAGGGCACTTTCATGGAACTTTGTGACTTGCTTTCCCCTGCCCTGAGGCGCAAGAATACCAAGATGAGAGCAGCCCTCACAGTTGAGAAGCGAGTGGCAATAGCCCTGTGGAAGCTTGCAAAGCCAGACAGCTACTGGTCAGTCGGGAATCAATTTGGAGTGGGCAGATCTACTGTGGGGGCTGCTGTGATGCAAGTAGCCAACACAATCAAAGATCTGCTGATATCAAGGGTAGTGACCCTGGGAAATTGCAAGTCATAGTGGATGGCTTTGCTGCAGTGGGATTCCCTAACTGTGGTGGGGCCATAGATGGAACCCAAATCACTATCATGGGACCGGAGCATCAAGCCGGCGAGTACATAAACCGCAAGGGGTACTTTTCAGTAGTGCTGCAAGCACTGGTGGATCACAAGGGACGTTTCACCAACATCAACGTCGGATGGCTGGGAAAGATACATGACTCTCACATCTTCAGGAACTCTGGTCTGTTTCAAAAGCTGCAGGAAGGGACTTTCTTCCCAGACCAGAAAATAACCGTTGGGGATGTTGAAATGCCCACAGTTATCCTTGGGGACCCAGCCTACCCCTTAATGCCATGGCTCATGAAGCCATACACAGGCAGCCTGGACAGTAGTCAGGAGCTGTTCAACTACAGGCTGAGCAAGTGCAGAATGGTGGTAGAATGTGCATTTGGACGTTTAAAAGTGCGCTGGCGCAGTTTACTGACTCGGTTAGACCTCAGCGAAACCAATATTCCCACTGTTATTACTGCTTGCTGTGCGCTCCACAATATCTATGAGAGTAAGGGGGAGACGTTTATGGCGGGGTGGGAGGTTGAGGCAAATTGCCTGGCCGCTGGTTACACACAGCCAGACACCAGGGCGGTTAGAAGAGCACAGGAGGGCGCGGTGTGCATCAGAGAAGCTTTGAAAACCAGTTTCATGACTGGACAGGCTACGGTGTGAAAGTTCTGTTGTTTCTCCTTGATGAAATCCCCCGCCCCTTGGTTCACTCTACTTCCCTGTAAGCTAACCTCCCTCCCCTCCTCCCTTCGATCACTGCTTGCAGAGGCAATAAAGTCATTTGTTGCTCCACATTCATGCATTCTTTATTCATTCATCACACAAATAGGGGGATAACTACCAAGGTAGCACCAGGAGGGATGGTGGAGGAGGGAAGGACAAGGCCACACAGCACTTTAAAAGTTTAAAACTTTAAAACTTATTGAATGCCAGCCTTCTGTTGCTTGGGCAATCCTCTGGGGTGGAGTGGCTGGGTGGCCGGAGGCCCCCGCACCACGTTCTTGGGCGTCTGGGTGAGGAGGCTATGGAACTTGGGGAGGAGGGTGGTTGGTTACACAGGGGCTGTAGCAGCGGTCTGTGCTCCTGCCGCCTTTCCTGCAGCTCAACCATACGCTGGAGCATATTGATTTGATCCTCCAGCAGCCTCAGCATTGAATCCTGCCTCCTCTCATCACACTGCCGCCACCTTTCAGCTTCAGCCCTCTCTTCAGCCTGCCACCTCTCCTCCCGGTCAATTTGTGCTTTCCTGCACTCTGATATTGTCTGCCTCCACGCATTCGTCTGTGCTCTGTCAGTGTGGGAGGACAGCATAAGCTCAGAGAACATTTCATCACAAGTGCGTTTTTTTCGCCTTCTAATTTTCACTAGCCTCCGGGAAGGAGAAGATTCTGTGATCCTTGAAACACATGCAGCTGGTGGAGGAAAAAAAAGGGGACAGTGGTATTTAAAAAGACACATTTTATAGAACAAGGGGTACACTCTTTCACGATGAACCTTGCTGTTAACATTACATACACAGCACATGTGCTTTTGTTCCAAGGTCGCATTTTGCCTCCCCCCACCATGTGGCTAGCCCCTCACCCCTCCCCGTTGCTAACAGCAGGGAACATTTCTGTTCAGCCACAGGCAAACAGCCCAGCTGGAACAGGCACCTCTGAATGTCCCCTTAAGAAAAGCACCCTATTTCAACCAGGTGACCATGAATGATATCACTCTCCTGAGGATAACACAGAGAGATAAAGAACGGATGTTGTTTGAATGCCAGCAAACATACATTGCAATGCTTTGTTCTACAATGATTCCCGAGTACGTGCTACTGGCCTGGTGTAGTAAAGTGTCCTACCATGGTGGACGGAATAAGGCTGCCCTCCCCAGAAACCTTTTGCAAAGGCTTTGGGAGTACATCCAGGAGAGCCGCAAATGCCAGGGCAAATTAATCATTAAACATGCTTGCTTTTAAACCATGTATAGTATTTTAAAAGGTACACTCACCAGAGGTCCCTTCTCCGCCTGTTGGGTCCGGGAGGCAGCGTTGGGTGGGTTCAGGGGGTAGTGTCTCCAGGTCCACGGTGAGAAACAGTTCCTGGCTGTCGAGAAAACCGGTTTCTCCACTTGCTTGCTTGCTGTGAGCTATCTACAACTTCATCATCATCATCTTCTAGTCCCCAAAACCTGCTTCTGTGTTGCCTCCATCTCCATTGAAGGGGTCAAACAACACGGCTGGGGTAGTGGTGGCTGAACCTCCTAAAATGGCATGCAGCTCATCATAGAAGCAGCATGTTTGGGGCTCTGACCCGGAGCGGCCGTTTGCCTCTCTGGTTTTCTGGTAGGCTTGCCTCAGCTCCTTACGTTTCACGCAGCATTGCTTCGGGTCCCTGTTATGGCCTCTGTCCTTCATGCCCTGGGAGATTTTGACAAATGTTTTGGCATTTCAAAAACTGGAACGGAGTTCTGATAGCACGGATTCCTCTCCCCATACGGTGATCAGATCCCGTACCTCCCGTTCAGTCCATGCTGGAGCTCTTTTGCGATTCTGGGACTCCATCATGGTCACCTCTGCTGATGAGCTCTGCATGGTCACCTCTGCTGACGAGCTCTGGCCAGCGTGGCAAGCTGCACATGACCATGCAAACAGGAAATTGAAATTCAAAAGTTTGCGGGCCTTTTCCTGTCTACCTGGCCAGTGCATCTGAGTTGAGAGTGCTGTCTAGAGCGGTCACAATAGAGCACTCTGGGATATCTCCCGGAGGCCAATACCGTCTAATTGTGTCCACAGTACCCCAAATTCGACCCAGCAAGGCCAATTTAAGCGCTAATTCCCTTGTCGGGGGTGGAGTAAGGCAATTGATTTTAAGAGCCCTTTAAGTCAAAAAAAAGGGCTTCATTGTGTGGACGGGTGCAGGGTTAAATCGATTTAATGCTGCTAAATTCAGCCTCAACTCCTAGTGTAGACCAGGGCCAAGTATACAAACTTAACTCCAGTCTGAGTATTTAAGAAGAAATAAACACTATGTAGAATTTCAGGGTAAAATCATGTCTCTCTCTAAGATATCTTTCATCTTGCTGTGATTGGAGTTAAGGTTGTGCATTGAGTGAAATTCTGAGGAGGTGGACGTGTACATTGTTGATGGCTTATTTTGGAAGTGTGTGAATGGTAAGACAGGTGACTTGAGATTGGGGTGGATACCCTTGTCTTCCTAGGTGACTTTCTTGATTTGAAGTGATTGCATTGATGGGGGAACACAGTTGAGCAATCTTAAAATTAACAAGGATTATAGGACAGAAATGGGATTGGGCGCTCTATTTTGATGAAGATTGCCTGGTCTAAAATTTACAAGGAATTTTTGGCTTGTTTTTGTTTGGTAGTAATGTAAGACCACTTGTTTTAAAAAATATGGATCAAAGGCGTGTGAGGGGATTTCATTCTAAAAGCAAAATATGTATTTTCCTAAAACATTCATTTCTAATGTTTTATCTTTTGTAACAGTCGAGCTGGCATTGATGACTCCAAAAAGTGGGGCATGTTGTTTCTGGTGAATCAGCTGTTCAAAATCTATTTTAAGGTATGATCCAAGTCTACTAAGCTTGTTTTCTTTGTATTTCATGTTCTAAATCAAGTCCTGTTCCTCACATAGTGCTACATTGATATACTTTCAATCATGTGACTTTCTTCTCAGATTAACAAACTTCATCTGTGTAAACCATTAATTAGAGCTATTGACAGCTCAAATTTGAAAGATGACTACAGCATGGCACAGAGAGTTACATACAAATACTACGTTGGACGCAAGGCCATGTTTGACAGTGATTTTAAGCAAGGTACTATATGCCAGTAGAACAGATTTATGTTCTCATTGCTGGGAGTGACCTCCAGCTGACGTGTTCTATGTGTGATCAAAACCTGTTGTGGAAAGCACAGTTGTTGTGAAGCGTGACTTTCGTTCCATCAGTGCAAAGACAAGATCCAAAGGGATTTGCTGCAGGCTCAACCAGATTAGAGTATGGATTACATTACAATTCTCATTTCAACATACACTCAGTCTTGAACTATTTACTTCTCCACACTCTTCTTTAGCGTACACTTTATACATTTAGTACACACGTTACTAAAATGTGTTTTCTGGGTGAGTGTCCAGCAACATACCTTGTGATTTATGTATATGAGAGATGTTTGTAGAACTTTACAGCTTTCTTGCCCTTTCGGATGTCGCTTGTTCAGCAGACTTTCAACAAACTTTGCCATGCAATTTAGCTTCTTGGTGCACTGATTTTGAAGGCACATTGTAGCTTTATTTAACCTTTCTCAGTAATAACATTATATGATACTTTAGGGCTGTGGCTCTCAAACTTTCCAGACTACTGTCCCTCTTTCAGGAGTCTGATTTGTCTTGCTTACCCCAAGTTTCACCTCACTTAAAAACTACTTGCTTACAAAATCAGACATAAAAATGTCACAGCACACTATTATTGAAAAATTGCTTACTTTCTAATTTTTACCATATTATTATAAAATAAATCAATTGGAATATAAATATTGTACTTAAATTTCAGCGTATAGTAAAAAGAGCAGTAAAAACAAGTTGTATGAAATTTTAGTTTGTACTGACTTTGCTAGTGCTTTTTATGTAGCCTGTTGTAAAACTAGGCAAATATCTAGATGAGTTGATGTACCCTCTGGAAGACCTCTGAGTACCCCAAGGGGGACATGCATCCCTGGTTGAGAACCACTGCTTTAGGGCTAGACTGTGCAGCCTTCACTCATGTCGGTGAGTGCTGGGGCTACTTGCTTGAGTGCCCCATGAGTAAGGTTGCACAATATAGCCCTTTGCAGGTAAGAACATTTCTAATCCTTTGCTCGTCAGTCTTTTATAGTCACTTGCACAACTTGGGCATACGTTTACACATTATATGCCATCTAACTCCCCTGAAGAAGAGTCCTAACACATCATTTTGGAAAATGTCATAGCATGTAGAAACGTAAATATCCTGAAATTCTCCCTCTCCTGTAACAGTAACACAATAACCTTGCTATATTGAGCTGGAATTGTTTTCATAATGTAGTTTGATTGTGCAACTGCTCCATCCGAAATGTAGAGTGTCAGCATATCTTTTAAAAAGGAAATGGTTTTTATGATAATGTCCCATTTTCAGTGAATCTAACAATTCTTAAGGCATCTATGTTTATATTACCCTTTTAGTTAGTGTGGAATTTAGATTGACTCAGTTCTCGTGTGAATACTTCTAGGTTATTCTAAATATGGGAGAAAATATTCCGACAGGCTCAGTTAAACATATTATTGTTTGACTATTTGTATGTTTAACCCATTTTTGCTGTTGGTCTCTGTTACCAACAGCAGTGCTGATCCTCTTTCTGTGTCTACAGCTGAAGAGTATCTGTCATTCGCCTTTGAGCATTGTCACCGTTCAAGTCAGAAAAACAAAAGGATGATTTTGATTTACCTTTTGCCAGTAAAAATGTTATTGGTGAGTGGTTGAGCTCTTTACTTCCAAATCAGTCACTGTGGGACAAATGACCAAGCTGACACACACTATGGCATGACTTCCCCTGATTTTTATTCAGAAGCTGTCTGGAGCCCCATCCAGATGCAGGAGTCAGCTCATGCAGACCTTGTATGGTCAAGGCCGAGGAATACGGTTTGTCAGGCACTTACTTGAAACTGTTGAATTGTAATTTTTGTAATTGCAGAAAAGGGGGAATAAAATTACAACCCTAAAAAAATTTGAACTTGTAAATTACCTCCTTAAATAATTAATAAGCATGATTCTCCACACACCTCTTAATTCCAAATTCTGCTCCTAGCTTCATAGCAACAAAGACACCCATAGCAGTGTAAATGGTGCCATTTCAGTGTGTAAGAGGAGTGTGTAAGAGGAGTGCAGGATTATAGCTCCATAGGAGTCCCCTGTGTAAGTGTGGACTGTGTCTGTGTGCACGCGCAGGTCCATCACAGCAGATCCTTCCATTTTCTCACCCCACAAGAGAAAGAGTGTATATAAAGGCCTGCATAGTCTACCTGAGCAGGTCCACAGCCTGAAGAGGAAGATTCCTTCCGTCATGCCCCTCCCTTACCTGGTGTGTATATACCCTCTGAAAGTGCTAGAGGAATTTCCAGGTAGAGAACTTCAATTTTGATGTTTGATAAATTCATTCCTTTCTTTTTTTTTCCCAGTCTTGGAGCTCTTTTGAGCAGTTACGACTAATTACATTAAATGAGGAAGTCTTGTGAAATGGGGACTAGGATGGGAATGCTAAACCCATTATTAGTGGCCTGAAACAGCAATGCAAGGCTTCTGATAACCAAATCATTTAGTACCTTAAATTACTGTCTCCTCTCTTCTAGAGCAGTTTTGCCATAAAGAAAGCCCAACTTGGCAAGATCATTATCAGCTTCCAAACTTTACACTTATTTAAAAATGTACTAAAATAGCACAAGTGGCTCTTTGTTCACTGAGAGTTAGCTAGAAACATGCAACGTAGCATGCAACATGCTAGAAACATGCAACGTAGCATGCAACATGCTAGAAACATGCAACGTAGAGTTCTGTTTCACGTCTCATCTGATTCTTCAACCAGATTCAATCAGATTTGAGGGGGTGGAGGGATAGCTCAGTGGGGGGTGGAGGGACAGCTCAGTGGTTTGAGCATTGGCCTGCTAAACCCAGGGTTGTGAGTTCAATCCTTGAGGGGGCCATTTAGGGATCTGGGGCAAAAATTGGGGATTGGTCCTGCTTTGAGCAGGGGGTTGGACTAGATGACCTCCTGAGGTCCCTTCCAACCCTGATATTCTATGATTCTATGAAAGGGGCCACCACTGGCATAGCAGCCAAGTAGCCATGTTTCAGTGCTGACTGGGTTGGTGTGCAATCTAATCTCTGCCATGTAAATTAAAAAGGAGTTCCTTTTTGGTACTGTCTGTGGTTCAAAGTCTCATCAGACCTGATACAATGAGAATGAGTTTTCTCTCTTCAAACTAACTTTTTTTTTTTTTTTTTTTTTTTAAATAAAAGGACATTAAAAATCCACAAAGAGAAATTAAGGAAAATATGTCTGGTTAGACAATCAATAATCTTAACTGTGCTGACACACACCTGTCATGATTAGTGATGTGTTCTAAAACAGTTTTCTGTTTGCAGAGTGGAGTGCAACACAAGTATAAAATTTGTAACAGTCTAGATCATGTGAAGCATGACCTACTCTGTAATACAAGTTTTGTAATTGATCACACTACCATATTTTTAAAGCTTTTAAAACCCACACTCCTGTAACTATGCCAGACAAATGTTTGTTGGCATGATTAGTGATGTAGTGTATTGGGGGCCTAAAAATACCTTCATTCACCTCCTTTATTTTTTTCTATAAAAGTAAAGTAGATAAATATTTGTATTTGGATTTTTGTTTTTATAGATGATTGATTTGGAAATGTATTTAAATTTATCCTGAAAAATTTTAACTGTGCTTGCTTTTCAGGGCCATATGCCAACAATTCAGCTTTTGAAAAAGTATGAGCTTATGCAGTTTGCTGAAGTAACTAAGGCTGTGAGGTACAGTGTATTTATTGGATCACGTATTTTTGTTAAAAATAATATTAAGTGAAAGGTTTTTATAGTATGTGAAAAATACCCATTGAATTAGATATTTCATCTTCCCAGAGTCATACCTTCTCATGATACTTGCATATTTTCTGTCATTTTAGTGAAGGAAATCTTCTGCTATTGAATGATGCTCTGACAAAACACGAGACCTTCTTCATTCGTTGTGGTATCTTCCTGATCCTTGAGAAGCTGAAAATCATCACCTACAGGAACCTGTTTAAGAAAGTGTAAGCAAAGTAGAAATCCTGTTTTGTGGAAGGGAAATCTTCATTTGGTTTCACCACAGAATTCAGTTTAAAACATCCAGGGTCCCTAGTTCCCTATTTGTCCCTTAGAGACGAGAGCTTAAGCAAAGTGAATTATGGTAGAAGGGCCCTTTTGCTCAGAGAAGCAGAATTTTGAGGTAATTGTGCTGAAAAAACTGAAATATATTTGTTTGCATCTTTCAGATATTTGCTACTTAAAACCCATCAGCTATCTCTAGATGCCTTTCTGGTTGCCCTGAAATTCATGCAGGTGGAAGATGTTGATATTGATGAAGTCCAGTGTATTTTGGCTAATCTTATATACATGGTATGTGTTCATCATTCATTAGCTTGCCTTGGAAACTATAGTTGTTAGAAATGACTACACACAGCAGGAAGGTTAATTACAGAAGGGTAATAATAATAGGAAGTGTATTGGGTTTAGGTTTTTGTGGAGTTGCTTGTGCGTTATAATTGTACTCATTTGTGCCTCTCATGTATCTCACTACAGTGAAGGTTCTTATGCTCTAATTCTTGCCTTTTATATGCAAAACAGTAAGGATTACAATTGAGTTTCCACTATAAAGCCAATCTTTGCCCTTTTGCTAAAATCCACAAACACAGTTACAAAATTGGTAAATTATGACTAGGGCTGAGGTAGTATATTTATACTAAATTTGAGTTCAGTTGGACATGGGATTCCTGATTTGACATCCTAAAAATAGAGGCACGCATAAGAGTTCACAAGCTGAATTATAGGGAAAAGATGTAAAAAGGAGAGACACAAATTATTTTACTGGACTCTTGTAAGGATCTAGTGCACATGAACAAAGATGAGTTAGTTAAGCTCTATGTGTAAAGGTTATTAAAACTTTGGTCTTAAAATCTTAATCCAGGAATAGATTTGAAATTTATAGTCCTTTTTTTGTAGTGAGAGCTCAAAATGTAAATTGGGAACTACAAGGAAGGCTTGTCAGAAACAAAAAGAAAAGGAGTACTTTTGGCACTTTAGAGACTAACAAATTTATTTGAGCATGTTAGTCTCTAAGGTGCCACAAGTACTCCTTTTCTTTTTGCAAATACAGACTAACACGGCTGCTACTCTGAAACTTGTCAGAAACAGCAAATTCAGAGTTCATGGGCGTGTTTAAGGTCCCTATGTAGCAAAGTACTTTTATACTTTTATTAAGTCAATCACACACTTAAGTTATCTTTTATTTATATTAGTTGAAGTCAATGGGACTACTCACAAATTTAAAGTTAAGTGCATGCGCACAGGTTTTACTGGATCAAGACTGAAGGTAGCAAAAAAACTTCTTGCCAATTTCCAGTACTAAAACTTCTTTCTTTTTAATTCTGTCAGGGTCATATTAAAGGATATATATCTCATCAACATCAGAAGCTTGTGGTCAGTAAGCAGAACCCATTCCCTCCACTTTCTACAGTGTGTTGAATTTACTGCACCTTAGATGGAGGAGTATTTATAAAAGACTCTACTTGTCAATGGAACTGTTTCTTACATCGTTCAGTGGAAACTGTTAATGACCTGGTTATGTTCAGTACTGGAATACAAAAAAAACTGTTCATGACTCCTTTCCCAGTGGGACAGGGCCTGCAAGCACAGAGAACAAAATGCTTCCTTTTTAAAGTTAGTTTCTACAAACCCTGAAGTATTGTGGCTGGAAAAGAAACAAGAACATTCCCAATTCATGTTGAAACATTTGCAAAATTTCAGCAACAATCTTTAAAAAGCCTGCCTCAACTATCTCAGATGTCATGTGTACTGACACCCCTTTATGTTCCCGTAACTATTTGTCCTTATCTGTCAGAAGGAAGTGTCCATCGGTGGCACTTAATCATTCTTTGTGGGCAGAAACAATGCTTTTATTTCACCTGTCCTTGACCTAACTCCCAGTTATGTGAGACTTTGTTTTTTTTTAGTAATCTTGGTTGGATACGACATTCTTCAAAGCCTCTCGAAACATTAAGGACCCGTGCCTGATTGGTGCTGAACCCCTGGAACTTCACTTCAATTTCAATAGGATTTATGAGTGTACAGCAGGGTGTGAGGTGTGGTTACCTATTGCTGCTCAGAATTGGGCCTTTAGTAACTGTACTTAACACTTGTTTGAGTTTCCCCTTGAGGCATAAGACTTTATTTAGGTAATGTAGTCCAAATCCATTTTAATTCTGATTTTGTGGAATATTTCTGCCAGTAGGTCCATTCTTTTAAGTGTTCTTTATTTTTGCACAGCATACCTGTTGTTCATGCTGGTGGTTTTGTAAAAATAATAAAACAAATGTGATATTTTTCTCTTGGTGGTAACAGTGATGATTTTATTCCAGACTGTTTTAGCACCAGCACACACCATCTAAGACATTTAACAGTCTTTATAATGAAAGTTTCAATAAAATTATTATAGGTTTAAAAAAAAAATACTAACGCACTTGTGAGGTAAGTAGTTTCCTAGATTGACATTATTTTAATGGGATATTCAGGCTGCTTTCATTGTTCTGTTAAGTTCTAACTTATTCTGTACAGTACAAGAACTAAAAGTTACAAACCCAGGTTGTTTTGCCACCTGCATACAACAAACATACTTCAGTAGCACTTGAAAACAGAACAGTACTTCTGATTTCTGTGCAATGTGCTTCTAATGGTGTTTAAGTGACTTAGTTTTGACATGTGAGAAAGTCATTCGCTTTATTTTGTTTCTGCTGAAAATGATTTTGCATACTTCAACAATAACATGACTCTAGTGGTGAGAGATATTTCATTATCAGTTCAAATATGAAGTCCCTTTCCCTGCTGCTAGAGTCTTTGGCAGAGAAAGGCTCCAGAACAGGGGACCTTACACTGCTAAAAGTAGCAGTGTAGACAGGGAGGCACTGTTTGGGTGTGTAGAGAGGCGTGTAGATACATAACCTTGGGTTCTGGCTTGCCTCTTCTCTATTTGCCTAAGCCATGCCTCACCAGTTACATTGCTATTTATACCAGGGCTAGCTGGCCATAGAGTATCTGTCCACTACACGTCACTCTAAGTGTAGACCTGCCCTAAGTCATTCTTATAGTAGTGTGGATTCATAGATCTAACTTCTGAAAGTGTCCTGTTAAGAGTGTTGGGAAAGTGTCACATGCAGGTTGTACTAGTATGAAGAGTATATATTTAATGAGTGTTTGAGAGTGGATAATTAAAACATGCAGTACTGGAAAAAGGATCCAAGCCTCTTTATTTTTGAATCCCATTCCCATTGACATCAGTGCTGCAAGATCAGTGAGGAAAATAGATTGCTCTATTCAAAATGCCCCTCTTCTGTAGAGTACAAAGAAAACTGAGGCAGGGACTGGGTTGTGATCACTGCTCCTGATTGGCTAAGAGTAGCATACAGCCTATTCTTTCTGTAACTCCATCTCCCCTGGCCTCCACCTCAGCCCACTTGTCTCATTTACCTGTTTGTCTTGTCTTTAGCATGTCAGTTCTCTGGGGCAGAAGGATTTGAATCAAAATGGAGTACTTTGTTTCAACTGTCTTGTTCTGACTTGACTGTCCCTACCCAATAGCAAGAATGTAGAAGCAGAGCACTGCAGTGAGCTCTTCTCTTACAGAGATTTCATTACTTTTACAAAACATACAATGAAGCATCAGCAATAATTAAAACTAAATTACGCTTGTCAGATGAACAAAGCACATGGTAGTGATGCATTCACTTTTTATTTTGCTCAAATGGGGCAAGGTTATCAATTGGCAATCGAGGCCAGAGCAAGGGCCAGTCTGTTGCTGCCCCTGGAGCAGCCTACCTGGGTGATTGTGACTTGAGGAATCACTTCACCTATGTCTGATTTAGACTATTCCTATTCTAGGGTTTGATTCAGCAAATCTTTACTCAAGTAATCCTAGCAAAGTCAGGGGGATGCTTTGCAAGTACTTACATGAATAAAGTTGTGCAGGATTTGGCCATATACCACTGGTCTCTGAAACAGTAGCTGCATTTCCCCCTAGCAATGGGGACACTTCAGTGAGAGGGGAAAGTGATTCATTTATTTGTAATACACAATCAGTTAAGGTCTCTTAGGATCAGCATAGATGAACAGTGCTGTACAAATTCAAACTCCTAATTATTTTCAAAGTGAAGTAGCCATATGTCTACTACAACAGTCCTCAATCCTGTCTTTGGAAAGGGAGAGAAAAGACAGATTGGACAATAGATTTGTTTTGAGGGATGAACTACAGTTAAATATTTACAGTATTAACATTACAACACAATGCAGGTTGACCTTGCTGAAACCAAGTTGCTGCATCCAAGTGGTCTTTGTAATTGCAGTTATGGATTTGGTGCTGTCCGGACTTTTTTCTTTTATTCCGTTTTTTGTTTGAACCACATCATATATCTTGAAGTCTTTGTGAAAATAAATGGTTCCCAGTTACTTACATTAGTTGGCCAAGCTCCAAAAATACCTGTCAGAAACCAAGTGCCTTTGTAGTCATGGGCGATAAAGTTTCCTCCTGCCAGCTGCCCATCCACAGGCTCTGGGTGATGTCCGCAATACTGTCTGTTCGTAAGACTTGTATTGAGTATTTGTTCACATTCCCTTTCAGGAAGGTAGGAGACCTGCAACTCAACTAGTGAACCTCTCACCTCACTTTCTTCCTGTTTCCAGCCACTGACAGTGCCTGCCAGCTGTGGAATCAAAACATGTTCTGCAAAGTCTTTGTCAGGAAGACATATAAAATGCTGATAGTTGTTGCACTCAACGTGCTCTCGAAGTTGTAGCAATGCAAGGTTATTCTCACCAGTAGCTTCGTCGTACCGCATATGTATGTGTTTCTCAGTCACATCTATTACCTGTCCAGCTCCATGCATGCTCTTATTCCCTGTGAAGTTATGACATGGTCACTGCTCTTAGAAATAGTTTTAGCATCTGTCACCAAAGTTGAACACAGATTAATTGCTAATAGTTAAGGGAGTTATTCTGCCAACATAGCTACTACCATGATTATACCCTTGTTTCACAGTAAAGACAGAGGCTAGTAGTAGGTGTTGATTTTACAGCAATTAAGCATATCAGATCCTGGTTATACAAATTTTGAAGATGCTTTTTAACTCTTCAGGAGCATATAGGTGTGAGTGAATAGGAAGAAACTATAATTTCAGGATGACAAAGTAAAATATACAACAAAAATTGGGGTGAATGATGATGAATGAACATTGCCAATTGTTCCCTATAAGCAAAATATTTTTAAATGCGGACACTTTGTTTCCTAGGATAGACCAAATGTTCTGAAATGGCAATTTTTATATGTAAACTCTTTGAAAGTACGCTTTGACAACACAAAAACGTAGATTGACAATCAGTACGAAAAGAAGCGTGATCACCTACCAGTCCTAACCCTGATACCAGAATGATTGTGCAGAAGGGCACACTCAGCTGTAGTCAACACAAAGTTGCTCTTCAAAAGAACACCTCCACAGAATCCTTTCCCTTCCAAATTTAGCAACATGACCTATAAAACAAAAAACAGTAAATTCTGCTGTTGTCTTTAACTTTGTAGTATTATGGGATAAGAGCAAAATATTGAATTATTATAAGCGGCTAAGATTTGTAATTTAATTATCTTTAAAATGAAATGTCCATAATCTGCCCTGTTAGCCCCAGGGATCCTATTCCTATTTAAGGCTGCAGAAAACCTCCCACTGATTTAAATGGGAGTTGGACAGGACCTATCAACAGCTGCAGTTGCAAAGAAATCAAATAGGGTTGTAGTAGTGAAGGGAGAAGAACTTAGCACTAAATATCGAATAATATACCATGTATTATGAAACTGACAGTTCAGAAGGGGCTCCCCTTACATAAGTACTGAGACATAGGACTTCCAAATTATATTGAAAAACGGTAGAATCCTGCTATATTGATACTTGATGCACTAGTAAGTTTTCTAGTAGGGCAAAGGTAAGTGCAAGGAATGAGATGCTGCCAAGGGTAATTTATAAATTGTGACATTTAAATACAGTAAGTTTTTTATTTTTCAAGGAGGTTGACTACAAAAGTTTGTAATAATGGGTCTTGCTGTCTTCTGTCTATCACCTTTTTGCTTCTACTTATCTGACCTCTTGTTTAGTTAAAACTTAAAAAAAAAAACATTTTAAGTACTCAAAGATAAGGTGTGTTGCATCTGAGAACACAGCTTTACTATAGACGTTTCTACAATAACAGTACTTCCAAAGATCTCTATAAATACCTGCCAAGGGAATCCTCTGTGGCAAGTCGTCTTAATTTCCTTCAGCCTCATTATTTTAGCGTCATCAAGTCTGCCACATGCACACTGATCTAGGAATGGTTAAAAGAAAAAGACGTGCAAAATTTTTGTGGCGATGTTTGAAGATAATCATTACCCTGAACATATTGTGGTGTTCCCACATTAACGCTTTAAGATCACTGGTTCTTCCCCTCCCCTGCCAACCCCCCAAAATAGAGGGCCAGATCCTCAGTTTCTAGTAACTTGCTAATGACTTTGGAAGATCAATGGTTCATTGTTTGCTTCTTTCATAATTTCCCATTGCAACAAGTGCTTGATATCTATATCAAACAAAATCCAACCCTTTGAAACTTATCTTTTCAGTTTGTGAGCTCTTGGGGGTAGGGACCTTGTTTCACTATTTGGCTGGACAAAATAATATTCTCTCTTATTGCTATGGTCAAAGCAATTCAAAACACTAATTATGAATATACTATCATGTGCTGCTGGGAGGTACAGTTTTGGAGAAAAGGTCGCTCCTCTACTACAAGATTTAAACCAGTAACATCACTTCCACCTAGTGAACATTTGCAATACGTTACACCAGGTATTACACCAGGGGCTTCCCTTACCCTGTCAAATATTTAACTGCCTAATAGGAGGCAGGGATTGGGCTTATATATACTGAATTGGTGAAACATCCACCTCACTTCCAAAGGGACTCCAGCCATCTTCTGGATTGGGGGAGCAAAAGTCCCTTTCATAAGCAACGTGGCCCTGTTCTTCTAGCCTATATAGGGAGGCCCAACATGAGACCTTCTCCAGTTGGAAAAATGATGACATGGCCTAAAAGGACCCCCACCCTTTCCAACCACTGAGTCAAATTATTCATGGCTTCCACAGAGCAAGCAGGTGCTGTGTAGGCCCCATCCTCCCTGTTCCTCCACCCCCACAAAGTAGCGCTGCTATATCACCACAGAAGTGTCTTTCTTGCTTTCTCAACTTGTCTGCCGATGAGATAATTTGCCAGTTGTGCCTAAGTGTGTTGTTTCTGTGGTATGGCTATAAATGTCAGTTTGGAGCTATGCTGTGATTCAACAGCCGTCAGACAGACATGTCTAGAGGCTACTGTGTGTGACGAATTACCATTGGGGAGAGGAGAGGGATGGAAGTAGGAACAGAGTGACCATATTTCCCAAAGGGAAAATGGGACACTGCATGGGGCTTGCCTGAGCCATCCCCCATGTGGGGCTGGCTCAAGCCACCTGGCCTCACTGCGGTCGTGCACGGCTGGCGTTGCCCTTTGCCCCCCCCCACCACCGCCCAACATTCCTCTGCACCTCACTCGTGGGGCACGCCCCACTTTCTTGGCAAAACTGGGCACTTATCCCATTTGCTTTTGCCACGTGATGATCAGTTGGCAAGAGCAACTGGGACAAATACCCAGTTTTGCCCCCCCAAAACATCAAGATATCTGAGACAGGGCTTTAAAATGGAATTGTCCCAGCCAAAACAGGACATATGGTCACCCTAAATCAGAGGGATCAGAGGGCTATTTGATACTGAGCAGTGTGGGTGTGTCAGCTGGTGGAAGGGAGAAAAAAAGTGGCCTAGCTGCCAAGGAGCAGTGCCTCCTAAAACCTTGGTGCCAGACCATAACCCCATTCATACATGTGTAGAGGGGCCTCCACACCTGGAAGGGAGCTCAGCTGTCTTTGAGACATTGTCCTTTCCCTCAGCTGGACCCAGCAAAGCCCTCTTTGCATAGGCTAGGGTATTCTCCTCGTGGTAGTTGGGAACAGAGAGGTAGGACTCTTCCGCTTGATACTGGGCTTCCCACTCTGAGAGTGGATATAGTCTCATGCCAGCCTGTACACATAGGTCAGAGCACTGTCCCACTGATGTAGGAGGATCAGTGCTGCTCTCACAGCTATTCACTGCATAGGCATGTGCTACCCTCATTGCAGCAGGAAGAGTTGATCTCATGGCAGCAACCACAAAAAAAGACACAGGCAAAATAAAAACAATGGGCCTGATTCTCCTCTCACACCTGTTTTAAAGACTAACCAATTTATTTGAGCATAAGCTTTCGTGAGCTACAGCTCACTTCATCAGATGCATACTGTGGAAAGTACAGAAGATCTTTTTATACACACAAACCATGAAAAAATGGGTGTTTACCACTACAAAAGGTTTTCTCTCCCCCCACCCCACTCTCCTGCTGGTAATAGCTTATCTAAAGTGATCACTCTCCTTACAATGTGTATGATAACCAAGTTGGGCCATTTCCAGCACAAATCCAGGTTTTCTCCCCATCCCCCCCACAAACACACTCTCCTGTTGGTAATAGCTTATCTAAAGTGATCGCTCTCCTTACAATGTGTATGATAAATAAGGTGGGCCATTTCCAGCACAAATCCAGGGTTTAACAAGAACGTCTGGGGGGGAGGGTAGGAAAAAACAAGGGGAAATAGGTTACCTTGCATAATGAGAGTGGGGTGGGGGGAGAGAAAACCTTTTGTAGTGGTAAACACCCATTTTTCCATGGTTTGTGTGTATAAAAAGATCTTCTGTACTTTCCACAGTATGCATCCGATGAAGTGAGCTGTAGCTCACGAAAGCTTATGCTCAAATAAATTGGTTAGTCTCTAAGGTACCACAAGTACTCCTTTTCTTTTTGTGAATACAGACTAACACGGCTGTTACTCTGAAACCTGTTTTAAAGACGTAACTCAATTGACTTCAGAGGAGACGCTCTTTACACTGGAAGTGTTTGGAAAAGCTGGGCCAGTGAATGAATTTTAGGATTTGCTTTGCTCTGAAGCTGTGTTTGATCAACCTTGTATTCATTTTTCCTCTGGAAAGTCGTCATTACTGGAACCCTCAGGACACCTCCTTTTGGTTCACTCTAATGGTCTCAGTGCAGTAATAATAGCTCCTATTGATGCCGTTCCTCCAGCCTGCCTACCCTGGGACTAAGCATGCTCTCTTCTGTCTTCTTTTTATACTTACCTCTTGGAATGCATGATTTCTTATCTTCCCCAAGTTCATAGCCTTTTGCACATGAGCAGCGGTAGGACTCAGATCCTGGATAGCAGAAGTGTTGACATCCCTCTCTAGTTTTGTGTTGACACTCATTTTTAGCTAAAGAGAATAACAAAAGCAAAGCACGAAGAAACAATAATTGAGCAATAAACTGGGATTTTCTTGCACATCATGGGCCCTATTTTGCTAAGCAATGACGTTTGCTCACTTTTCATGCTCTTCTGAGCTCATCATTTAAGCAATTCTTGCTACTCCCTCTTTTTAACTTCTTGGAGAGGTACTGAGCCTCGGCAACTCCCATGAAGTCATTGTAAAGTGAATTGCTCCCTATGCCACTGGATCAGGCTGGATGTATTTCAGGATTGCATTTGTAGGTTATACTAGCTAAAGTAACACTGGCTCTTCTCCACATGGAAAATGCCATGACATATATTTGTAGGTATTGGCACTGAGTGCCAGGTGTCTTTGAAAGAAGAGAATGATTGTACTTTTTATGGAAGCACAAGTTGCTTAAAAGATAAAGGACTTAAGCTGTTCTTTTTTGGCTCTTCTTATGCTCATGCCAAGAAAATTTAAACTTAATAGCAACCAATGTAAAAGAGAACAGAAAATAAAAGAAGCACGTATTGCCTCTGAAACAGAGCCAGTCTCTTCAGCTTCCCCTAGCTGGGCAAACTCTTGAGAGTTGCTTTGGCACTAAACAATATTAAAAATAATGGGCAGATCCCCAGGACTGGACATTTGGTACCTGGCACAGCTCAGGGATGAGGAGGCACCAAAGCTGCCTTTAAGCCGTTTTTTTGGCTCTGTGAGGCTTGGGGCTGTGCAGGTCCAGCTGCAAGGGCTGAGCTAAGTTGTGCCAGTGGCAGTGGTCCCCAAGGAGACATTCCATGGTTGGGGACTGCCAGAGCTAAAGATGACTGTGGCCATTGCCAATGAGCGGCCGGTGACCTGGCCATTGTGGGAGGCTAGCCCCCAGCCCCTCCTCTTCTGCCTGAGGCTCTGCCCCTTCCCCTTCCCTTGTGCCCCCTTCCCCCACAGGAGCCCAGAGCACCCCCACTGTGGCCCCAGGCCCCAGTGCTGGGTGGCACGGCAGCAGCACCCTCAGCCTTGGAGCACCTCGCGGTGTGGCAACAGCACCCTCAGCCCCGGAGTGCCGGGCAGCACGCTCCAAGCACCCAGCAGGCAGCGCAGCCCCAGCAGCCCCGAGTCCCCATGGTAGGCTGCCCAGCCTCAGCCCCAGTCAGCCTGGGCCAAGGCAGAGCACCAGGCACTGCAGGAGGGAGCCTCCCAGAGGCGGTGCATGGTGGGGCCACACCAGGCTGTTTGCGGAGGCACAACCTCCCCCAGCGGATGAGACCCATCACCCTGCCATTGCCCCTTTTTCCAGCTACACCACCTATGCCAGAGGGGCTACACTGGCTCACAGCACCCAGGGATTCCTCCATACCAGGGCAAACCTCCAAATAACCAGTTCCACTGGTTTTAAGGCTGGTGAAGTAGCACTAAGCAGCGGATTCAAGGACCTGGCCCAACGTGTTTTTAAGTACTATTACTTTTTCTGTCCTTGTCTAGTTAGATTTATATCCATTCACATTCTTAAGTGGACCAGAAAAACAGTTAAGCTTTGTCATCAGTCAGTTTATCAGTGTAAAGGACTTTCTATAACAGAGAATTCTAAAAAAAGTAGTCAGCTCCATGTGAATGAGACTGCCTCTGTCCTCCAATTTGTCATGTAAATAAAACAGTAAATAGTAACAACTGACTAATTATAAAGGATGCGCTCAAGTTCTGAGCAAATTGCTCAAAAGCGCTTGTAAAATGCAGAGTAGACCTAAGAAGAGCACAAGTATTATTTACATTATCTTTATTCATCAAAAAGCTGCGTATCTGATGTGGAAAATGGGGGTCCGTGAGTCTGAATCCCAACAAAATACTTTCTAACGAGTCAGATCTTCGTGACTAATTAGCCTGTTCACATTGGAAGAGGCCTTGCTGGGACTCCTAATTCTGGCTCCCAGAAAATTTCAGCTTTGAATCTTTCAGTCTTTTCTAAAGGATAACATCGACATAGAGAAATTCACTTTTTAGGATAGTCTTCCTTTGTCCTTACTCAGTTCTTACTGTGGCAAACTCCCACTGAAGTCAGTGGATATTTGCCTGAGTCAGGACAGAGTAAAACTGAGGTGGATTTCCCCCTCTAACAAAAAAACCCAAAGAAAAAGCATCCTGGGAACCACGGAGGAAACCTCCACAAAGTTCACCCATTGAGTTTCCCCCAGACCATTTGATCAGATGGGCAGTAGTTTAGCTCCCATACACGCTCCCTGGGTCCCTTGAGAGGGATCCACTACAGCAGGGTTGCCAAACATTTTCAGAAGTTGGATTGTCCTGTGGGGGCACCTGCTGACCTCTCATTCATGATGGTGGGGACAATCTTCCCCACTATTTGTAATCATACAGTTTCCCTTTGGCAACTACAGCCAAAATAACCTGGAGAAGTTATATTAGGAACATATTTAAGGTAGTTTTAGATTATTCAATGCAATAGCATCTGGAAACAAGGAGTAGAGAGAGAACCATGTGACCAGCTAACAAGTGATCTGCAGACCACGCTTTGAGAACCTTTGGATGATGAGCAGAGGGCCATCCACGCAGAGGCCCTCTGCCCTGGCTCCAGGCTCTCAATCCTGCCTCCATTGTGGCTTCACTGGTGTCATGCTGCCAGGGTTTCTCGTGCCCTTTGCCGCCTCCTCAATCTCTCCAGGATAGAAGGAAGGTGACAGGGGACAGCAAAGTTAATGCAGCCGCATGCGGCATTAACATTTTAACGGATTTACCCCAGGCTGTTGAGATGAACAATTCATATCCCCTCTTCCCATGTGTCATTGTCATGCATCCTCCGCTAGGAATCATGTTTTAACATAAAACAAACAATATAGACTGTCTGCATGAGGTCCATATAGTTTCCACTATAGCCTCTAGAGGAAATGTTGCCTTACCGAAATTACAGTTCTGTCCTTCATAGGCATCTGTGCAGGTGCAGGTGTAGCTGCGAATGCTGTCCTGACACACACCATTGTGCTGGCATGGGTTTGAGGAGCACTGTCTGCCACCTGAATGAACATCGCATCAGTAAGAGCAATAGGAGTCACCAACAGTGACAAACGCCTATTAATGACAGAGCTTTCTTCCCGGCGTGGAATCTTTTACCAGCACAGCTGTTGGTCAGTCACAAATCACATTTCCTCACACCTCTGACCAACCCAGGAATGCCCGCAAAAGTTTGTAGTGTAGATCTGGTCTAAGACCCTTGCTCTGGGAATGCCCTGCCTGTGTGTGTCTGAAGCGGGCGGGGAGGGTGCATGCAGGGCTGGCCCAACTACCCACCCATGCAGATATATCTTGGGTGCTGTGCTGAGTCCTGCCTGCACCCCCTTGCTGCCATCCCTACATCTCGGGAAGCCGGGGGAGGTGGACCCCTACTACAACCCTGGCTCTTCTTGAGAGAATAAGGGCTCTTGCTGTTGCTCCTGGGGGAAAGAAGAGGCCCCTTACCACTGCCATTCCAAGGCAAGGATCAAGGTAATGGTATAGGATGGTGCTGGGTGAGTGGAGCCACACAAGGCTTCATGTTGTGGAGTGCCCAGAGCCCCAGATTAACTTAGCCCAGCTTGCATAGGGAAAACAATAAAAGAAACAGCCTATTTAATGTCATTGCATCTAGCCAAGTATTCTAACACTATTTTTTTGATTTAAAGCCTTGACTGTTAATTATTTCTCAGATGGCTTGCTTTTAATGACTCCACTCCTGCTCTTTTTTTGTGTATCTCTTCTCCCCTCACTTCACCAGATGCTTGATAAACAGTAGTAGGATACTTAAAATAAAGTGCAAATTGAATAAACTACTTGAGAGTCTTTTAAATTCCATAATCCTAACTGTAATGATCACTTCATAAAATCATTTTAGAAAAAGAGATTGAACAGTCAACTTACTGAAATAGCGAGCCCAAAACTTGTTCTGAAAAAATTAAAAAGAAATCTTGTTACATCTCTTGGCTAATACCTTTTCCCACAGATACTTTGTCACAACAAAAAATGTGCAAGAGAATAAATCTTATAGTCTATGCTTAAAAGTTAAACAGTCATACAAACTTTGGTCCTGGTCCTACCCTCTTTACTCAGGGAAACTTCCCACTGAACGCAATCAGACTTTTCCTTGAGTCAGGAGCACAGGATCAGAACCTATTGCTTTATTCCAAAATAAATATTTCTTATGAAAAAATGTTAGGGAGGGAAGAAGAAATATGTGTGGCATGTAAGAAACATCTAGACAATGATGTGACAATGCATCAATTACAATACCTAACCCCATTGTCCCCAAGTCTGGCAGTGATCACCACTTGAAATCCTCCCCCACCAACACCATCAGCTTAGGAAGGGAGCCCCAAGCTCTGTCACCTGGGCCCCAAATGGCAGAAAGTTGAGAAGTGTGTGATTTGTTGTATATTGTACCATCAGTGACAGATGTTAATTTTTTTAAATATAAAATCTGTTTTAAAGGATGTGTGAAAGAGCGGAGTTCCCCCAGGGTGTGTGTGTATTTTTGTACATTTCAGGCTGAGTTTCCTGAAGTGCAGGCATAAACCATCCTAACATTTCAAGCATCAGAACAGATGAAAAAGATTTATATAACTTAAAAAACATCTCATGATATTTATGCCAATTTCATGATTGATTTATTTGGTCCCTCTCATGATGTTTGCTCTCCCAGAATTGGCAATACTGATCGTGCTGGTTAATTGGAGAGACGACTAGGACTCTGAGGCTTTGGACCACTCCCCTTAACATTAACGGAGTTGGAGCAAGCATTAAAATACAAGGATGCCAAGTGTCACACCCATAAGTGTTGGAACGAGAGGCTCTGGGGGTGCTAATGCACCCCCCTGGCTTGAAGTGGCTTCCATTCTATACAGGGTTTACAGTTTGGTTCACTGGCTCTCAGCACCCCCACCACATGCATTGTTCCTGCCCCCTGGTCACACGTCTCACACCATCCGGTCACTCAGGCCTGCATCTGGTCCCTTAGTCCCACCGGAATCTCACAGCAGGCAGTGGACTTTTCCATGCTGTCGCTCTTCCTGGCCACTGGTGTGTGCTGTGGCGCCTGCTGAGCAAGCCTCTTTCCTGCTGCTTCCCCTGCTGGATCCCAGCCAGGAAAGATGCAGCTGGGAGCAGAGGTGTGTGTGTGTGTGTGTGTGTGTGTAACACTGCTCTTGGATTCACCCCCCCAACACACACGCCAGCGGCACCAGCCTCTCAACATCACCAACCCCTCCCAAACTCCCCCTGAAGCCCCACTACCCATATTGCTGGCCTTGGCATCCCCCTCCCCCAGCTGCTTCCCTCACTCTCACTGCAGATAGGGCCCCTGGCAAGGTTCCCTTAAAATGCACCCCATGCACTGCAGGGAGGTAGCACGCTACACAATGCTGTACTCGGAGGCATCTGCCCGCTGGTCAGGACAGGGGGCCTCCCCTCGTAGCTGCTGCTGATTGGCCCTACCAGGGAGTCACCGCCTCTTTCTTGGCCCCTTCTCCCATCATCAATCCCTTATTGGAACACTGGAGCAAAAAAAGTGTTGCAGTGCAATGGAAGATTGATTTCACATTGCAGAGAAATCTAGGCAATACTGTTAGGTCGCAAAGAATCAAACATTACTGCAGCGTAGACAGGTTCCGATGGGCTAAGAAGCAGCAAGTGTTGCAATTCTTAGAAAAACAAACAATAAAAAAATACCTACAGTCTCTTCATTGTCTTCAAATACTTCTCTTGCCTCTTCATATGTGCATCTTTCTTCTAGGCACTCTCTTTCCAAATTGCCTTGAAAGAACTCCTCAATAATTAGGAAAGACCCACGCTTATGTCTTGAGATAACTTGATTTGCATTGTTGGCTGATAGAAAGACTGAAAAGTTGGATAACAAGAGGCACTAATGTAAATATATAGACGTTTTTGTTATCTACTTCTGTCTCTTCTTAAAATAGGTCAGGAAGCAGGCAGTTTTTAATATGAAGAGAAATATGAAGGAATTGCATCAACGTTGAAGTTGTATAAGTGCATATACTGCACCAGCACTACTTTCTTAGCCCAGATTGGGCTGGGAAATCATGGAATTTTGTCCCAGTGCTTAATTTGTAATGAAAGAGGTGCAATTTTTTTACTTTCGTAACTGATGCAGCAAGCCAGGAGGTGCCAGGGCTCTGAACTGCCGAGCCTAGAGGTGCTGGGGCTCAGCCTTGGAAAGCTCTGACACAAATTAAGTTTTGTCTTTATTTTCCATTGGGAAGTGCAGGATTTGAACCCTGTAGAATAGGAAGTTAGTTCAACCTTGCCAATTCCCAGATCTCAGGGAGTCCACCAGAGGCAGGGCCATCCACATGGCAGTCCTGTATTCCTACCCTGCCTCCATTGCCCCTGGCTCTGTCCTGGACTCCATGACAATCTGGTTCAGATGGAGTCATGATACCAGGGTCTCTGTAACAAGCAAACTTATCCAGAACCCTCTTCTTCAACTGGAGTTCTGCAGTACAGACAGATTGCATGGTAAAGTGAGTGCTGACTCCATATTTAATTGCCGGCAGAATTCTTCTTGGAGGGAGAATTAGGCAAGTCCATCTAACAGCCTCTTCTCTCACCCTGGCTTCATGCCACCCCTCCAAAACAAATTCACAAAACGTGTGGAAGGGGCTTCTACAGGGCAAGGAAGGGAGGAGAAATGTTACCATAAAGGCAACACTCCCCACTTTATAGCCATTGGGAGAGGATATATGGGGTTTTTAAATCCTTCTGCAAAGATGGAGGGAACGATTTGTGCCTCAATTGTTATTTAAGGGCCCAATCTTCCACTCCTTACTCAGACTGACTCCACCAACAGTCTTGGCTGAATAAAGATGGCCAAATTTGGTTTTTAATTTACGTGTTTAGGGAAAGCAAATATAATGTACAATGGCCAGAAAAAAAGACCAGTTCCTTGGGTGGCGGAGGCTAGAACCATGTGGATCTGATGAGGGATCAAGGAATTGGGGGCCATGATACTTAGTAACAGAACAATATTGTGAAATTGTATGTAATTTCTTAGTTAAACCTTTAAAAAAAAACAAGTGAACAGACTAATTCTAGCACCGTTTATGCTGTTTTAAAAAAATCAGTTCCATGATTAAAAAAAAAAAAAAAGCTATCTAGTGCCACAATATATTTTTTAAAAAATGTGTCTCTCTCATTTTTCTTGCATGATTGATAGTGCATTTTTGTCACTAGTTTGATTTCTGGTGCATTTAAAATATCTTTTAAAAATCATATTGTGGTACATGATTGAAGAAATTCAAAGAAAATCATTACTATTATCACTGTGAGCGTAATGCATAAATGCAGAGCGTCTTTCTCCTTCTCCCATCCATCTGAGATACTCTAGAGCATTAATGCAGAAAAGTGCATCTATGCAAATCACGTAAAAGCAATGTCTTCTGGCCTTCTACCATAAACTCAATTTTCATCAGAATGATGATTAGGAAGACCAAGTGAGAAGGCACTTTATTGCACATATGGGCACTCTTTATGGATGATAAGTACGGAGTACAGAAAAAGCATTCTGCTGATGTTAATAGATGACATACTGTGAAATAAAGCAAGGTTTTTGCATCAGTAACTGTATTGTAGTTTTTGCTAAAGTGCATCAGAAAAGCAAGAGAAATGTGGGTGAAAATGAGGAGCTGCCAGCTTCAATGACAGCCTGTACTACAAAGTTAAAACAAAACCAGGCAAATAATATTTTTGTGTTTTAGGAAGATCACCACAAAACCAAATTAAAACAACAACAAAGCAAATGCCATACCTGTCTGTTCTGTCTGAAGGAAAAGGAGGACAAAAAGAAGAAAGCATATTGTCCAAAAGTGAGTTGCCATTTTTGATCCACTGTAATAGTTAACTGTAGCTTGCCTGCATTCCTGCAGAGCTTTCAGGGAAGTCACTAAATGAGAAATGTTCAAGTTTAAAGTTCAGTAACTCTAAGGGCAATGCCTGGGATCAGTGTCAACAAATGACAACCTAAAAAAAAATTTTTTTTTAGTGGTACAACAATGCTCCCATTCGAGGAACGAGGCAACCCCTTATCTTTTGGACAGATAGGGTGGAGCAGATTTGCCAGCTACCCTGAAAACTGCTGGGCAGCACCACATTTTGAACATCCATCCCATAACCCAGTCCCCACTTCGCATGACACGAAACGGGGAGAGCTGCTAAAAAGCTGACCGCTAGTACCATACATCAGTGCAGTACAGGTACAAGTTGGAGGATAACTGGTCAGAGAAGAGCACACAGTAAGACTGTTTTAGGATTTAGTAAAAAGACTGTTCCCATAAACTATTTACCAGGGCAATAACAGGGTAAGGAAATTCCTTACATTGCCTTTCCGAATCTCTGAAAATGTTCTCAACTCCATTGTACCCCAGTAAAACTCCATTGACTGTTGGGGTTACACTGAATAACCAGGAGCAGGCTTTGTTCTGTAAGGCTATATTTTCATGACACCTCCCCTCTCGCTTTCGACTGCCAGTGGCAGTACTATGCCCGCAGACGAGGTGAAGGAAGAACCCACTTCAACAGCTCGCCACTTTCTGTTTCATGCAGCGTGGGAACTGGGACCTGGGATATCTTTGTATAATCTACAGTAGCTTCTCCAATTGCTCTCAGACATACGCAAACACATGTACATATCTGTACAAACACTAGTACCGTAAACAATTAGTTGGCACAAGTTAGAGCATCCCTGTGGCTACTCTTACATGTACCATGGACAAGTCTGGTCCCTGCCTGGTGAAGAATCAAGGGAAGCATAAAGGTAGTTTAGGGCCTTTGACTCCCACCCACCTGTGCCCATTGAGCTCAGTTCATCTGAGGATTGGCTGATAGTCTGAGAAAGGTTGGCTCCCAGACTACACAGGCACCTTAAAAAGAAAAGGAGGACTTGTGGCACCTTAGAGACTAACAAAAGCATGTGCATAGTCAGCATAAAAAAGGGAAACCATCAGGCTTTTGTCCGGTTAGAGTCCTACAACATTTCATAGTTCTGTGGTGTACTGCATTCCCAATTACTATCATTTGACAGACTTTTTTCTGATTCATCTAAACTGAGCTAAACTGGTGTAAATTTTCATGGTTTAAAACCCACACAATATTTGACTTTATGACAATAAAAATGCTCAGAGTCTTCAGGGTTTGCTTTGTTCCTCTTCGCTCTCTCACAGTACTGGGTGTGGTGTGTGTAATTAGTAATACAGCGCAGCAAGTTTGGCTTGCTTAATGGATGGGTTTCAGAGTAACAGCCGTGTTAGTCTGTATTCGCAAAAAGAAAAGGAGGACTTGTGGCACCTTAGAGACTAACCAATTTATTTGAGCATAAGCTTTCGTGAGCTACAGCTCACTTCATCCGATGAAGTGCCACAAGTAATCCTTTTCTTTTTGCTTAATGGAGTTAGCTTAAAAACATGTCACCACTTGATGTCACCATAGTCACAGGACTCACCGATGAAACTAAAGAGAAATTGTAAATATGTTTTTTACAAGTTGATTCTTTCTGCACATTAAGGTCAATGAAGAATCTACTCTGGATACAAAGATAATTAATCCAATCCAGTTAATAACAAAACAGTGTGTCAGAAGCTACATTATTTGCAGTTTAGGTTACATGTTGGGCTTTCTTTATGTTATTGTTTGGGTTTGTTTTTTTTAAAGAAAACTCAATCTACTGAGTAGTTGTCCTATGCCTTTATTTCACTGGACATAAATCAAAATGGATCCACTCACATATAGCACTGCCTTTGCAGTAATATCAAGGCAGCAATCTGTACTTTGTATTTTCATATTATTATAGAAAATTCAAGAAAGCTTTTAAAAAAGTCACTCTTCTAGTGTCTCCCCATATGGCACTTCTTTATTCGGGACAGGTTTCAGAGTAGCAGCCTTCTTTATTCTTGTTCACTTGGATTTCTTTTTCGTAAATAACATTGTGAGCACTCAGAGAGATGGCACATTAATGTGGACCTAGAGACCCCATTATTGATACCCCCCCCCTTCCAAAGGTTATTTCTCTTTTTCATTAGGGCAGAGTACCAGCTCTGCTGTTGTGAAGGTTAAGAAGTGCTTTCTCTTTAGAAGGACTCTTCTATGTGCTCTAAAATCCACAGGCTTTCTCAGATCATCTTGAAATCCGTTGTGTCTTGTGGGGATGCTGGGTGGTGTTAGTGATCCAAATTTGGGGTCATTTGAGCAAGGAAAAGCTCAAGATACAACCCTCCCTCCCAATCCAATCCCCAAAACAAGCAAATGCTCACCTTTCCCCCATTCTCCTACTGATCTCAGTCACTTGATATTTATCTCAGCTAGTGCATGGCACCCACTGTCCCTGAAAAGGTTTGGCTTGCTAGTATGGTACGTGCCAAACATTCACAAGTCAAAGAGATTGAAATGTGAATGTGCAGCAAGCCTAGGCCAGAGGGTTTGCAGACAGTCCATTGTTACAGTAACTGGATGGCTCCAAGGGACATGCTATGGTCATTGAACCATTTACTGTGCTAGACCCATGCACAGTAAATTCAAAGCCTACCATTGGCAGAAATGATCTGTAGGCATGTTGCTACCATCTGCCTCTGTTAAGAGTTTTTGTTTCCTTTTGGGAAATGTGCCCTACTTATTTGTACAGCTAATTTAGAAGGGGCACTAACTGTTTTCTGAACGACAATGTATTACACACATTTTATGCAGATATGTGAGAAGGATTGCTGGGCATGGTGCTAATTTTCCACCTGGGGGATTAGTATAGCAGAGTGCCAGCCTTAATTAATCAATTAGCATTGATTAACTAGAGGGAAGAGGAAAGACAGTATGGCTAATGTAATCATGTTTCCTCAATAACAGACCTTAGTGTGCTTAAGGTCCAGGGGTTTATCCTAACTAGCCCATTAACATGATGTGCTCATAAACAGTTTAGATGTTTAGGCCATGTCTACACTGGAGATCTACAGCAGCACAGCTGTACCGATCCAGTTGCACCACTGCAAGGTCTCCCCTGTAGCCACTCTATGTTGATGGGAGAGAGCTCTCCTGTCGGCATAATTAAACCACTCCCAACAAGTGGTGATAGCTGTGTCGGCAGGAGAGCGTCTCCTGCCAACATAGCACTGTCTACATTGGCACTTCTGTTGGTGTAACTTATGCTGGTTAGGGTGTGTGGTTTTTTTCACAGCCTGATCAACGAAAGTGCTAGTGTAGACATAGCCTTAAAGCTAAAGGAATAGGGGTAGAAGGCAGAGCAGTTGATGGGGGGGGGGAAGAGTGGGTGTGTTTGAGAGGGATGGGGGAGAAGGGGACAGAGGAGTGAAAAGCAACTGGAGGAATGGGGTTTGGGACTGAGAGGAAGGGGTATTTTCGGAAGGAGAGGGGGTAAATATGGATGGGACTAGAGGAGAGTGGGGCGGGGAATGGAGGGGACAGGACACTGGGAGGAGGAACATGGTGATGGGTGGCAGGGGGAATCGGGGGGATTAGGAGCTGAGGAACTGTCAGCCCCACCTTCTCCCCTCCCATGTGGGAGCTCTCTCTCTGTATCCCTCCATGTAAGCCCAGATCTAGGGGCTTCTTGCCCTTCTGGAGTACATCTAAGCCCTCCTCTTCCCTCCCTCCCCCATAAGCCAGGATCTGGGAGGGCCTGCTTCTCTGGATCCCTCTGAGCCTCTCTCCCTATCCCCAATGTGAACTCCCATCTGGGGAAGCTGAGTACAGAAACACTTGAAGCAGGCACCAGAAACAGGTTGCTGTGACGATGGTGAGGAGGTGAGAACAAGCATGCTTGGTGCATGTCACAGGCTCACAAGTACTCCACTGGGGAGGGGATGACCCACTGACATGAATGGAGCAGTTCACACATTTCAGAGCTATTATTTCAGGCTGTATTCACATCCACGAGTTGTTCTCATTCAGTTGAAAACATTTCATTGAGATAACTGAGCCACTGCACTGCTGTCTGAGCCCCTTGTGCTACAGATGGACGTATAATGTCCCTTCCCCACAAACAAGGCCCAGATCTGGGGTTAGGACTTTGCACCTCTACTTTCCTGCTCCTTCCTGCCTCCAGCTAGTATGTGCAGTCCTCACAGCCCCAGTATGTTCCCACGTCCCCATGGCCCTCTGAGCTTACCAAGGGTATGAAGTGGCAGGGGGAGGGGGGGGCTGGTGTGGGAGAGTCTTGAAGCAATGGGCACAATTGAGGGAACTTTGGAGGAGATGGAGCAGTGGTATGTGAGTCTGAGCAGTTGTGGCTGAATATGTGGGTCAGAGCAGTGTTGGTGCAGGGAAGAATGAGGTGGAAAGGAGGGGTCAGGGTTGTGCAGTGAGGAATGTTGGGGGAAGCTTCAGCTCTGTGCCCCCCAAGTCCCCATATACATCAATCAATCAATCAAAGGTACTTATAGGGATGCAATCTCTATAATATCTGAACCACTCAGTCTTTAATGTATTTATTCTCACAACCCCCCTGTGTGACAGGGCAGTGCTATTATCCCTGTTTTACAGATGGGGAACTAAGGCACAGAAAGGCTGAGGTCACACAGGAGGTCTGTCATGAAGCAGGGAATTAAATTCAGCCCATGCCTCCCAAGTTCCAGGTCCTAACCACTGGACCAGCTTTTCTCTCGTGCCCTGTGCTCTGCCATCATAGACTCATAGACTTTAATGTCAGAAGGGACCATTATGATCATGTAGTCTGACCTCCTGCACGACGCAGGCCACAGAATCACACCCACCCACTCCTGTAACAAACCTCTAACCTATGTCTGAGCTATTGAAGTCCTCAATTCGTGGTTTAAAGACCTTGAGGTGCAGACAATCCTCCAACAAGTGACCTGTGCCCCACGCTGCAGAGAAAGGCGAAAAACCCCCAGAGCCTCTTCCAATCTGCCCTGGGGGGAAATTCCTCCCCGACCCCAAATATGGCAATCAGCTAAACCCTGAGCATGTGGGCAAGACTCACCAGCCAGACACCGAGGAAAGAATTCTCTGTAATAACTCAGATCCCACCCCATCTAATATCCCATCACGGGCCATTGGGCCTATTTACCGCTAATAGTTAAAGATCAATTAATTGCCAAAATTAGGCTATCCCATCATACCATCCCCTCCATAAACTTATCAAGCTTAGTCTTGAAGCCAGATATGTCTTTTGCCCTCACTGCTCCCCTTGGAAGGCTATTGAGAACTTCACTCCTCTGATGGTTAGAAACCTTCGTCTAATGTCAAGTCTAAACTTCCTGGTGGCCAGTTTATATCCATTTGTTCTTGTGTCCACATTGGTACTGAGCTTAAATAATTCTTCTCCCTCCCTGGTAGTTAACCCTCTGATATATTTATAGAGAGCAGTCATATCTTCTCTCAGTCTTCTTTTGGTTAGGCTAAACAAGCCAAGCTCTTTAAGTCTCCTTTCATAAGACAGGTTTTCCATTCCTTGGATCATCCTAGTAGCCCTTCTCTGTACCTGTTCCAATTTGACTTAATCCTTCTTAAACATGGGAGACCAGAACTGCACACAGTATTCCAGATGAGGTCTCACCAGTGCCTTGTATAACGGTATTAACACCTCCTTATCGCTACTGGAAATACGTCGCCTGATGCATCCCAAGACTGCATTAGCTTTTTTCACGGCCATATCACATTGGCAGCTCATTGTCATCCTGTGATCAACCAATACTCCGAGGTCCTTCTCCTCCTCTGTTACTTCCAAGTGATGCATCCCCAGTTTATAACAAAAATTCTTGTTATTAATCCCTAAATGCATGACCTTGCACTTTTCACTATTAAATTTCATCCTATTACTATTACTCCAGTTTACAAGGTCATCCAGATCTTCCTGTATGATACCCCGGTCACTTTCTGTATTGGCAATACCTCCCAGCTTCGTGTCATCTGCAAACTTTATTAGCATACTCCCACTTTCTGTGCCAAGGTCAGTAATAAAAAGATTAAATAAGATTGGTCCCAAAACCGATCCCTGAGGAACTCCACTAGTAACCTCCTTCCAGCCTGATAGTTCACCTTTCAGTATGACCTGTTGTAGTCTCCCCTTTAACCTGTTCTTTATCCACCTTTCAGTTTTCATATTGATCCCCATCTTTTCCAATTTAGCTAATCATTCCTTATGTGGAACTGTATAAAATGCCTTACTGAAATCAAGGTAAATTAGATCCACTCCATTTCCTTTGTCTAAAAAATCTGTTACTTTCTCAAAGAAGGAGATCAGGTTGGTTTGACATGATCTACCTTTTGTAAAACCATGTTGTATTTTGTTCCAATTACCATTAACCTCAATGTCCTTAACTACTTTCTCCTTCAAAATTTTTTCCAAGACCTTGCATACTACAGATGTCAAACTAACAGGCCCGGATCACTTTATTTTCCCTTTCTTAAAAATAGGAACTGTGTTAGCAATTCTCCAGTCATACGGTACAACCCCTGAGTTTACAGATTCATTAAAAATTTTTGCTAATGGGCTTGCAATTTCATGTGCCAGTTCCTTTAATATTCTTGGATGAAGATTATCTGGGCCCCCTGATTTAGTCCCATTAAGCTGTTTGAGTTTGGCTTCTACCTCGGATGTGGTAATATCTACCTCCATATCCTCATTCCCATTATCATCCTACCATTATCCCTAAGCTCCTGTCATAAATATAAAGGGAAGGGTAAACACCTTTAAAATCCCTCCTGGCCAGAGGAAAAACCCTTTCACCTGTAAAGGGTTAAGAAGCTAGGATAACCTCACTGGCACCTGACCAAAATGACCAATGAGGAGACAAGATACTTTCAAAGCTGGAGTGGGGGAGAAACAAAGGTTCTCTCGGTCTGTGTGTTGCTTTTGCTGGGACCAGAGCAGGAATGCAGGTCAGAACTCCTGTGAAGGGCTAATAAGCAATCTAGTTAGATATGCGTTAGATTCTGTTTTGTTTAAATGGCTGATAAAATAAGTTGTGCTGAATGGAATGTAGAGTCCTGTTTTTGTGTCTTTTTGTAACTTAAGGTTTTGCCTAGAGGGCTTCTCTATGTTTTGAATCTGATTACCCTGTAAGGTATTTACCATCCTGATTTTACAGAGGTGATTCTTTTACTTTTTCTTCAATTAAAATTCTTCTTTTAAGAACCTGATTGCTTTTTCATTGTTCTTAAGATCCAAGGGTTTGGGTCTGTGTTCACCTATGCAAATTGGTGAGGATTTTTATCAAGCCTTCCCCAGGAAAGGGGGTGTAGCGTTTGGGAGGATTTTGGGGGGAAAGACGTTTCCAAGAGGGCTCTTTCCCTGTTATATATTTGTTAGACGCTTGGTGGTGGCAGCAATAAAGTCCAAGGGCAAAAGGTAAAATAGTTTGTACTTGGGGAAGTTTTAACCTAAGCTGGTAAAAATAAGCTTAGGGGGTTTTTCATGCAGGTCCCCACATCTGTACCCTAGAGTTCAGAGTGGGGAAGGAACCTTGACAGCTCCTCATTAAAGACTGAGGCAAAGTATTTGTTTAGATATTGGGCCATGTCTAGATTATCCTTAACCTCCACTCCAACCTCAGCGTTTAGCGGTCCCACTTCTTTCTTTGTTTTCTTCTTATTTATATGGCTATGGAACTTTTACTATTGGGTTTAATTCCCTTTACAAGGTCCAACTCTATATGGCTTTTGGCCTTTCTCACTTTATCCCTACATGTTCTGACCTCAATAAGGTAACTTTCCTTGCTGATCCCTCTCATCTTCCACTCCTTGTAGGCTTTCTGCTTTTTCTTAATCACCTCTCTGAGATGCTTGCTCATCCAGCTTGGTCTACAACTCCTGCCTATGAGTTTTTTCCCCTTACTTGGGATGCAGGCTTCTGATAGTTTCTGCAACGTTGACTTGAAGTAATTCCAGGCCTCCTCTGCCTTTAGATCCACAAGTTCTTCAGTCCAATCCACTTCCCTAACTAATTTCCTTAATTTTTTTAAGTTAGCCCTTTTGAAATCAAAAACCCTAGTCACAGATCTATTTTTGTTTATCCTTCCATTTAGTTTGAACTGGATTAGCTCATGATCACTCGAAACAAGGTCGTCCCCTACAACCATTTCTTCTATGAGGTCCTCACTACTCACCAAAACCAAATCTAAAATGGCATCCCCTCTTGTTGGTGAACTACTTGGTGAAGGAATCCATCAGCCATCGTATCCAGGAAAATCTGAGCCCTATTATTATTACTAGCACTTTTCCTCAGTCTATATCTGGGAAGTTAAAGTCTCCCATGATCACACAATTCCCATTAGTATTTACTTCATTAAAAACATTAAAGAGGTCTCTATCCATATCCAGATTGGATCCCGGTGGTCTATAGCACACCCCAAGCACTATCCCAGGGGAGGCTGTAGTAGCTTTCTTCCCCAATGTGATTTTTGCCCAGACAGACTCTGTCTTATCCATTCCATCACTTCTTATTTCTTTACAGTCTACCTCATCATTGATATACAATGCTACCCCACCACCTGTGCCTTTATTTCTGTCTTTCCTAAACAGCACATACCCTTAAATACCTGTACTCCAGTCATGACTACTATTCCACCATGTTTCTGTTATCCCTATAATACCTGGTTTCGCTTCCTGCACCAGTAGCTCTAGTGCCTCCATTTTGTTACATAGGCTCCTCGCATTAGTGTACAAACATCTTAATTGTTGCTGTTTGGCTTCTCTCACATTCTTTACCCGATTAGGCACAGACTTTCTGCCGCCAGTATCACCTATTAGAGTGGTGTCTACACTACCCTTCCTCCTTACGTCCATTCTCCTACCGACGACTGTATCCTTTTTTACTTCGTTTTCTTCCCTCTCAATGTTAAAATCCGGTGTGGAGATTACCTGGACATCTCCCAACCATTTCCCCCAAATTCCTAGTTTAAAGGTCTCTTAATCAGTTGTGCCAGCCTCCATCCTAGAAGTCTATTTCCCTACCTACTCAGGTGAAGTCCATCCTGTCCATGTCTATGAATGCTTCCCAGTGGCCGTACATCCCAAAGCCTTCCTTGTAGCACCCCTGCCTGAGCCATCTGTTTGATCATCATAATCTTGTCACACCTTTGTTGCCCTTCTCTAGGAACAGGCAGAATCCCACTGAAGATCACCTGAGCCTCAATTTCCTTAAGCGTCTTTCCCAATCTGGCATAGTTTCCCATGGTACGTTCCAGCAAGAATCTAGCCATATCATTTGTTCCCACATGAAGGGCAATCAGTGGATTCTTTCCGGCTCCCGTTAGGATCCTCTTCAGCCTCAGGTCCACATCCCATATCTTAGCACCTGGCAGACAGCATACCCTTCTGTTCTTTGGATCAGCTCTGGTTACAGGCCTGTCTGTTCTTCTCAGTAAGGAGTCCCCAATCATGTAGACCTGCCTTTTCCTGGTGATGGTGCGATTCTCCGGTCTATCCCCTGTTCCCTCTGGTTGCAAGTCCTCTTGATTCCTATTCTCCCTTGCAATCCTATGCAATCCATCCTGTATCCTCCTCGGGCTCATATTTGGTGTTATCTCCATTGACTCTTCCCTTCTTCCTATAGGACTAGCTGCTCTTTTCTTCCTTGCCCTCTCACCTTCAGTGACCACCTGCTCTGCCCCTTCTTCATTTTCCAACTCTGCAAACCTGTTCCTGAGCTCTGTTTCTCCTTCACTAGCCCGTCTTTTCCTCTGCCTGGTTCTCTTAGTCACATGCTTCCACTGTCCACTTTCCTCACCCAGCAGTCTCCCCTCAGAGTTCTTTGGTCCTGCTTCCATCTGCAAGTCTGAGCTTTTCCCTTCAGCCTCCTCATGTCTTTGCTCCATCATCCGCTCAAACCCCCTTCTAAACCTCCACCAGAGTTTCCACCTGCATCTCCAATCCTCGGATCTTTTCTTCCATCAGCTCTATCAGGTGGCACTTCATGCAGATGAAACTCTTTTCAGGTACCCCCTCCAGGATCATGTACATGCCACAGCTTCCACATCCAGTCATCTTCATAGTGTCTTCCACTACTTGGGTAACTACCACTGCTGCCTCAGTGTCAGTCATAGCCTTCCCACCTAAATCCTGTTAGTTGGGGAAACACGAACCGAACCAAACCAAACCAAACCCCCAACGAGCACCACAACACTGCCAGACCACCACACACTCCCTTCACGAGCCTGTCTGTTCCTCTGCCTGGGTCTCTTAGTCTTCCCCCGAAACTCCCATTGCAAACTCCCACTCCCACTCAAACTCCGCTGTTTGCAGCTCTGTTTGCTGGCTCCTGTGCCGCTGCAGCTGTCTATGCCGCTGCCTGACTGGCTGGCTACCTTCTCTCCCACTCCCCTTAAAAATATGTCCCCACTGACTCCATGCTAGTCTCGGCACTGTTCCTGTATCAACTCCCCAGCTCCTTAACCAGTGAGTCCTATGTTAAGGTTTGCCTCTCTGTGGGGCGGGAGAAGCAGGGCCGGATTAACTTTTTGTGGGCCCGGTGCCAAACATATTTGTGGGCCACCATGGGGCAAGGAGCAGGGGGTCGGGATAGTCAGTCTCCAGAGTGAAGGGAGGGCAGGGGGCAATGAGGCACAGTGCGGTGGGAGCTGCCCCGCTCTGCGCAGCCCAGAAGGAGGGCACTGTTTACGAACCTGCAGCTGCCAGACGCACACTGGCCTGCCCAGCCTGGCCCTTCCCCCAGAGGGTGGGCCCACACCTCACTGCCCCCCTTCCCAGGGCCCCATCCTTACGCCCAGCGCCCCCTCATCCAGAGTCCTCCATCACAGATCTCTATGGCCAGCCCCCACCCCTCCCAGAGACCTCCCCTGCTGGCCTCCCACCACAACTGCACAGCACCCTGCACACTACACTGCTTGCCCAGCACCCCCCGCCCATAGACCTCCCCACTGCCCACCACCTTCCTCACAGTCCCACCATCACAGCTGCACAACACCCCATATTCCTGAGGGGATTCTGCACCAAAAAATTAAAAATTTTGCACACAATATTTTAAAATTCTGCAAATTTTATTTGTCAATAAATAAATGTGGAGGCTCCAACATGGCAGAGGGGAGCACAGGTCACTGGTTGCATGGAGGTGGGAGATTACCCTACAGCATCCCATCACCCCACCCCGGGACAGGGACTCGGCAGTGTGGCTGCACCTCACCCTGACACAGTGCAAGGGCCAGGCCTGCCCCAGAAACACCCTGGGGCCCTGCCCCCCGTGTGCCAGGTGCACCAAGTGTGGATGAGAAGGCTCAGCCTGACAGCAGGATCCAAGTGCAGAGGGACTTAGTGTGGGGGGATCCAGGTGGGGGTAAGAGAGTTCTCTGTGGGGCAGTCTGGATGCGGGAGGCTCAGTGGGAGATCTGGATGCACAGAAGCTCATTGCGGGGGTTCCAGGTGCAGGGGCAATGGGGCTCTTCACGGGATCCAGGTGAAGGTGTTTGGGGCTCAACGGGGGGGTCTAGGCGCAGGGGAGGTGGGGGTCCAGGTGCAGGTGGTTGGGGCTCAGTGGGGAGGGTGTTTGGGGGGGCTCATCGGGGTGGTACAGATGCAGGGGAGGTGGAGCTTGTCAGGGTGAGAGTTCGATGGACCTGCTTAACAGGGGAGCCCCAGCTTCTGCCAAGGGGAGGCCGCATGCTGGGCTCCAGCTTTCCCCCTGCCCCCACTTTGCCCATCTCCCTCTCTTCCGCATCCCATGCCCCTTCTGCACTGCCCCATCTCCTTCCCACGCCACCCCCTTTGTCCCCACTGCCTCTTTCCCCCAGCCCCCGCTTCCCCTGCCCCTTCTCTTCCCCATCCCATGCCCCTTCCCCACTGCTCTATCTCCTCTCCAGGCTTCCCCACCTCCCAGCATGAGCCGGCAGAGTGGAGTGGGTTGGGGCCGGATCGCTCCACTTCCTGCCGCCCGGTGATTGCAGGTTGGGCCTGACCCCGCACTCACAGGGCGGTGGGAAGTGGAATGACCCAGCCCCAGCCCGCTCCACTCTGCTCCCAGCCTTGGAACTTGGGGGGCAGAGGGGAACCGCCCCACCAGCACTCACCGGTGGTGCGGCTGGGAGCCAGCAGAGCAGGCTGGGTCTGGGTCGCTGCACTTACAGCCGCCCAGTGAGTTCAGGGCAGGCCCTACCCCTGCTACAGTCCTCAGGGGAAGGGGTGGACTGGGGCGGAGCAGAGGCAGGAAGAGGCAGGGCAGGGGCGGAGCAGGGGCTGGGGCAGTTTTCCTGGCCAGCTCAGCTGGCTGGGGCCTCTTCTGACTCTGGGCCCGAAGCCATGGTGCCACTGGCTCCATGGTAAACCTGGTACTGGGCAGTTCCACCCTCTAAAGATTACAAAGCACAAACATTATCCCCGTTCTATTAGTACAAACTGAACAGGAGGTGGGAGGAGCACTTAGCAAGCACACGGTATCCTTTACATTTAGCTGGCCACAGCAGAGCCTCCACTGCAAACTTATGTGATAACTACAACTGCCTAAATGACCACTAGTGCCTACAAAAAACATTTCTCTTTCTGTTCAGAAAACAAGGAAATTCACTGACCAAAACCATAGGAAATGCAGAGTTAAGATTGCCTGGTAGGATCCCGTGCCATTCTAGAATGTAGAGTTCAGCAAAACTCAAACCTTTGAAAAGCAAGAAATACAGAATTAAGGTACAACTATGCAAGCTTAACTTTGCCCTCTTTCAGCAATGACCCAATATGCCCATAGCACACGTATTCACACACTGTCTTTACAGATAGGCCAGAACATTCATGGGATAGGTCATGTGACTGCTGTAGGACAGAGTCTAATGCCTTATCATTGCTCACAAAACTTGTGTTTAGGTGAGCTGGACTGAACAGGAGATACCTACATCTGCCCTACACTCAAACATTTAGCCTACTCCACAGCAATAACCCCACACCTGCTACATTTCACAGCCCCCTCACCCTTACACACACAATTTCATCTAATTGTATACTTTCACTTCCCCCTCATTTGATACACGGACCTCTCTTATCTCCCACCTCACTGCTGACAATCCCCATGGCAAGAAGATCCTTGTATGTTACTACTGACACGATCTACATACCTAACTCAGCAGCAATATGAGACACACTGGATCCCTCAAGGTAAACATGCACCTCTTTCCTTTGATCACACATATGGTGGAGGGGAAAGGGAAGGAGAGAAGAGACAGGGAACAGGACCCAGAAAGGTAGGGCCTCCCAGATCACTTAATATCACAATCACAGCTTTTCCAAACCACTCCAACTAAATCCCTCCACCATTCTGTACAGCTACACACAACACAGTGTATGCAGTTGAAATGCATGCAGCTAATTCCGAGTGGCTACTGCCAGCTCCTGGCGGCAGAGTTAAGGTTGTGTGGGTGTGACGGTGCTGCCTGTGGGAGTCAGCTGAGGTCACTCAACCAGGGTGAACTGCAAACAGAACGGGGCAAACAAACCCCAAACACTGGTGGATATTCCAATACTTAGATTTATCAAGCCAGCACAAAACAGCTTCTGTAGTACCTCACTGGTTACTCAGAAGTCCAAATAATGCAGTTCCCTTAAAGTACCCAGCCTCAGGCCTCCATCCAGACACACATCAAACATATGACGACAAATTCTGAAAATCTTGTTTCATCATATAAAAGAAAAGGTTCTCCTGATCCCAAAGGACCAAGCCCCAGACCCAGGTCAAATGATAACTCAGATCTTACCCAAAATACACACTTATAATCAATTCTTATTAACTAAACTAAAATTTATTAAAAAAGAAAAAAGAGAGAGTGTGTTGGTTAAAAGATCAATATACATACAGACTTGAGTTCAATTCTTGAGGTTCAGATACACAGCAGAGATGAGTTTGTAGTTGCCAAACGTCCTTTTAGAAATAGTCCATGGGTGAAAGTCAAATGTCCATGTTCAGGGTGACTCCAGTCAGTGCCTGGGGATCTCAATCCTTATGGCTCAAGGCTTCCCCTTCTTGAAACCCAAAGCAGATCTGAGATGAAGAAGGATCGTGTCCCAAGGTTTTTATACATTTCCAGCAGCCTTTTGGCCTGAGAAAACAATAGGTTTATCTTTCCTTCTCCCAAACATCATGTCAATTAGCACAAGGTAATTTATCCATTAAACAGTTCAGATACAGGTTACCACAACCTTCAAAGAGACATATAGACAATCATACTGTTTCACTCAAGTGTTTTCCTAAATGTTAATATTCCTTTTTTGATCTTTGAATCAAAGCTATAGCAATAGACAAGACTTGTTTGCTTACATCACAAGACCTGAACAAACATCTACTCTTCTATCTCTCACAATGCAGACTTGTATTTCAAAGCTCTATTCATTTACATCTCTTCCTCACCAGTCTCTAAACCCTGGTCTACACTAGGAGTTGAGGTCGAATTTAGCAGGATTAAATCGATTTAACCCTGCACCCGTCCACACGATGAAGCCCCCTTTTTTTTTTTTTTTTTTTTTTTTACTTAAAGGGCTCTTAAAATCGATTTATTTACTCCACCCCCGACAATGGGATTAGCACTGAAATTGGCCTTGCCTGGTCGAATTTGGGGTACTGTGGAAGCAATTTGATGGTATTGGCCTCCAGGAGCTATCCCAGAGTGCTCCATTGTGACCGCTTTGGACAGCGCTCTCAACTCAGATGCACTGGCCAGGTAGACAGGAAAAAGCCCGCGAACTTTTGAATTTCATTTCCTGTTTGGCCAGCGTGGCAAGCTGCAGGAGAGTGCAGAGCTCATCAGCAGAGGTGACCATGCAGAGCTCATCAGCAGAGGTGACCATGATGGAGTCCCAGAATCGCAAAAGAGCTCCAGCATGGACCAAACAGGAGGTACGGGGGATCTGATTGCTGTATGGGGAGAGGAATCCGTGCTATCAGAACTCTGTTCCAGTTTTCAAAATGCCAAAACATTTGTCAAAATCTCCCAAGGCAAGAAGGACAGAGGCCATAACAGGGACCCGAAGCAGTGCCACGTGAAACTTAAGAAGCTGAGGCAAGCCTACCAGAGAGGCAAACGACTGCTCCAGGTCAGAGCCCCAAACATGCCACTTCTATGACGAGCTGCATGCCATCTTAGGGGATTCAGCCACCACTGCCCCAACCGTGTGCTTTGACTCCATCAATGGAGAGGGAGGCAACACAGAAGCAGGTTTTGGGGACCAGGAAGATGATGAGGTTGTAGATAGCTCACAGCAAGCAAGCGGAGAAACCGGTTTTCCCGACAGCCAGGAACAGTTTCTCACCCTGGACCTGGAAAGCCAGTACCCCCCAAACCCACCCAAGGCTGCCTCCCAGACCCTCCAGGTGGAGAAGGGACCTCTGGTGAGTGTACCTTTTTAAATAGTGTACATGGTTTAAAAGCAGGCATGTTTAATGATTAATTTGCCCTGGCATTCGCGGCCAGTACAGCTACTGGAAAAGTCTGTTAACGTGTCTGGGGATGGAGCGGAAATCCTCCAGGGACATCTCCATAAAGCTCTCCTGGATGTACTCCCAAAGCCTTTGCAAAAGGTTTCTGGGGAGGGCAGCCTTATTCCATCCACCATGGTAGGACACTTTACCACGCCAGTCCAGTAGCACGTAGTTGGGAATCATTGCAGAACAAAGCATTGCAGCATATGTTTGCTGGCATTCAAACAACATCCGTTCTTTATCTCTCTGTGTTATCCTCAGGAGAGTGATATCATTCATGGTCACCTGGTTGAAATAGGGTGCTTTTCTTAAGGGAACGTTCAGAGGTGCCTGTTCCTGCTGGGCTGTTTGCCTGTGGCTGAACAGAAATGTTCCTCGCTGTTAGCCATGCGGTGGGGGAAAGGGGGAGGGGTTAACCACATAGTGGGGGGAGGCAAAATGCGACCTTGTAACGAAAGCACATGTGCTATGTATGTAATGTTAACAGGAAGGTTTACCGTGAAAGAGAGTACCCTTTGTTCTATAAAATGTGTCTTTTTAAATACCACTGTCCCTTTTTTTTTTCTCCACCAGCTGCATGTGTTTCAAGGATCACAGGATCTTCTCCTTCCCAGAGGTTAGCGAAGATTAGAAGGCGAAAAAAACCGCACTTGTGATGAAATGTTCTCTGACCTCATGCTGTCTTCCCACACTGACAGAGCACAGACAAATGCATGGAGGCAGACAAAGTCAGAGTGCAGGAAAGCACAAAATGAATGGGAGGAGAAGTGGCTGGCTGAAGATGATAGGTGGTGGCAGCGTGACGAGAGGAGGCAGGATTCAATGCTGAGGCTGCTGGAGGATCAAACTAATATGCTCCAGTGTATGGTTGAGCTGCAGGAAAGGCAGCTGGAGCACAGACCGCTGCTACAGCCCCATGTAACCAACTGCCCTCCTCCCCAACTTCCATAGCCTCCTCACCCAGACGCCCAAGAACGCGGTGCGGGGGCCTCCGGCCACCTTGCCACTCCACCCCAGAGGATTGCCCAAGCAACAGAAGGCTGGCATTCAATAAGTTTTAAACTTTTAAAGTTCTGTGTGGCCTTGTCCTTCCCTCCTCCACCACCCCACCCAGTGCTTCCCTCCTCCACCACGCCTCCCGGGCTACCTTGGCAGTTATCCCCCTATTCGTGTGATGAATTAATAAAGAATGCATGAATGTGAAGCAACAATGACTTTATTGCCTCTGCAAGCGGTGATCGAAGGGGGAGGGGAGGGTGGTTAGCTTACAGGGAAGTAGAGTGGGTTTCATCAAGGAGAAACAAACAGAACTTTCACACCATAGCCTGGCCAGTCATGAAACTGGTTTTTGAAGCTTCTCTGATGCGTACCGCGCCCTCCTGTGCTCTTCTAACCGCCCTCGTGTCTTGCTGCATGTAACCAGTGGCCAGGCGATTTGCCTCAACCTCCCACCCCGCCATAAACATCTCCCCCTTACTCTCACAGATATCGTGGAGTGCACAGCAAGCAGTAATAACAATGGGAATACTGGTTTTGCTGAGGTCTAATCGAGTCAGTAAACTGCGCCAGCGTGCTTTTAAACATCCAAATGCACATTCTATCACCACTCTGCACTTTCTGTAGTTGAACAGCTCCTGACTACTGCCCAGGCTGCCTGTGTATGGCTTCATGAGCCATGGCATTAAGGGGTAGGCTGGGTCCCCAAGGATAACTATAGGAATTTCAACATCCCCAACAGTTATTTTCTGGTCTGGGAATAAAGTCCCTTCCTGCAGCTTTTGAAACAGACCAGAGTTCCTGAAGATGCGAGCGCCATGTACTTTCCCGGCCAACCCATGTTGATGTTGGTGAAATGTCCCTTGTGATCCACCAGTGCTTGCAGCACCATTGAAAAGTACCCCTTGCGGTTTATGTACTCGCCGGCTTGGTGCTCCGGTCCCAAGATAGGGATATGGGTTCCATCTATGGCCCCACCACAGTTAAGGAATCCCATTGCAGCAAAGCCATCCACTATGACCTGCCATTTCCCAGACTCACTGCCCTTGATATCAGCAGATCTTTGATTGCGTTTGCTACTTACATCACAGCAGCCCCCACAGTAGATTTGCCCACTCCAAATTGATTCCCGACTGACCGGTAGCTGTCTGGCATTGCAAGCTTCCACAGGGCTATTGCCACTCACTTCTCAACTGTGAGCGCTGCTCTCATCTTGGTATTCTGGTGCTTCAGGGCAGGGGAAAGCAAGTCACAATGTTCCATGAAAGTGCCCTTATGTATGCGACCCCAGACCTGCAACACTATGCAGTCCCACCAGTCTGTCCTTGTTTCCCGGGCCCAGAATCGGCGTTCCATTGCATGAACCTGCCCCATTAGCACCATGATGCCCACATTGCCAGGGCCCGTGCTTTGAGAAAAGTCTGTGTCCATGTCCTCATCACTCTCGTCACTGCACTGACGTCACCAACTAGCCCAGTTTTGCTTTGCCAGGTTCTGGTGCTGCATATACTGCTGGATAATGCGTGTGGTGTTTAATGTGCTCCTAATTGCCAAAGTGATCTAAGCGGGCTCCATGCTTGCCGTGGTATGGCGTCTGCACAGAAAAAAGGCGCGGAACGATTGTCTGCTGTTGCTCTGACGGAGTGAGGGGCGACTGATGACATGGCTTACAGGGTTGGCTTACAGGGAATTAAAATCAACAAAGGCGATGGCTTTACATCCAGGAAAAACAAAAACAACTGTTACACAGAATGGCCCCCTCAAGGATTGGGCTCAAAACCCTGGGTTTAGCAGGCCAATTCTCAACCCACTGAGCTATCCCTCCCCCCAGTATTCCAGGCAGGACTGAATCTCCATTAAACTTTTCAAGGTTCCCCTGACAGACCCCACCGAAACAATTGTCGGCCATTGATTTCACGGAGGGAGGGAGGGGGGAGCAAATGAATACAAAACAAATCTGGTCTATTTCTTGTTTTGATCCACTCCATCTATCTTTTACATCTTCGGCTGGCAGCGGAAGGTGCAGTAGGACTGCTACCCATCCTCATCTCCTGGCTGCTCGCCAGAAGACAGTGCAATATGACTGCCGGCAAGACTAAAGAAAATGATCTGGTTGAGTCACTCCAATTTCAGTCCCTGTGCCCATGTCTGCCCAGGCGCTCCTGACCGACCTTACCGAGGCGGCCAAGAGCAGCTAGGACACGATGACGATGGTTATCAGGCCTATTGCACTGTCTGCTGCCACAAGGCAATGAACTGCTGCTGTGTAGCAATGCAGTACCATTTCTGCCAGCATCCAGGAGATGTACGGTGACAGTGAGCTGAGCGGGCTCCATGCTTGCCATGGTATGGTGTCTGCACAGGTAACCCCGGAGAAAAGGTGTGAAACGATTGTCTGCTGTTGCTTTCATGGAGGGAGGGAGGGAAGGAGGGCCTGACGACATGCACCCAGAACCACCCGCGACAATGTTTTTGCCCCATTAGGCATTGGATCTCAACCCAAAATTCCAGTGGGTGGTGGAGACTGTGGGAACTGTGGGAAAGCTACTCACAGTGCAGCGCTCTGGAAGTCGACACTAGCCTCGGTAATGTGGAAGCAATCCACCGAGTTAATGCACTTAGAGCATTTTGTGTGGGGACACACACAATCAACTATATAAAAACAATTTCTAAAAAACCAACTTCTATAAATTCAACCTAATTTCGTAGTGTAGACATACCCTAAAGTTCGGCCATGGGTCAGGTCAGTCTGAGTTAATTAACTCTTTCTGGCCCTGTCACCTTTCAGTGAGATATTATATTACACTCATAATGTCACAGTGGGTGTGTACCTCAACTCTGTATTTTGTGTTTTTTAGAAGTTTAAGTTTACTAACCTTCATTCTTTATGGCCTGGTTGTCAGCGATTTGAGTTTTGCTGAACTCAGTGTTCTGGAAGGGCATGAGATAACACAGGGCAACCTTAACTCTGCATTAATGAAGTTTTTTGTCAGTGAATCTATAGAACCATTTTGCTGTGTAGTTGCCTGCCATTGTTTGTGCAGATGAAGTGAAAATGGAAGCAGGAGAGTCAGAAACAAAGGAAAGTATTCTAGTTTTTCCACATCAGGGAAGAAAATATCATTTACAGACTACTGCTTAGGAGCAATGGAAATTTCTTGGTGCCTATCAGAAGGTGTATATATCTATTTAATTATATAGCACACAGAGAAGCTTTGGGGCAGAAATATTCTTTAAGTGTCATATACCAGCAAGGCAATGACTGGTGCAGACAACAAGATAATAGCCCTGTTGCCAGCCTTTTATTTATTTATTTCACATTCTTTGTATGGCAAATTGATTTCCAGTGTAAACCATTACATTATCTCATCTGTAGAACGCCTGGTGGCTAGTCAGGCCTGTAGAGAAATACAGTAGCATACAATTATCTTTCATGATTATATACATGTTTTGCATACCATAGTCCCTTGATAAAAAAAATGTGTTTTTTAATTGATTCGCTGTTGACAACAACATGAATTTCCTTTACGGGGACAAAAGGATTCACAAAACTCAAATGTGTTGGGTAAGTCTGAAAAAATTTCAGAAAAGTTTGGAAAAGCACATAGACCCGTAATTCCACTGAATAAGCTTATCCTTACTTAAGAACATTTGTATCTAATCCCTTTTGCTGGGTCTGGTCCAATGAAGTGCTGAGCAACTTCAAAACAACTTCAGAGGACTGGGCCTTATGGGCAATATTCACCTGATTAAATCAAGCCTGCACAAGGAATTATGCACCTTTGAAACCATTAACATGAGGACAGGTTTCAGAGTAACAGCCATGTTAGTCTATATTCGCAAAAAGAAAAGGAGTACTTGTGGCACCTTAGAGACTAACCAATTTATTTGAGTATGAGCTTTCGTGAGATGCATCCGATGAAGTGAGCTGTAGCTCACGAAAGCTCATGCTCAAATAAATTGGTTAGTCTCTAAGGTGCCACAAGTACTCCTTTTCTATTAACATGAGGGTTAAGTGGTGCATAGGGTCTTGTGCAGGCCTTGTGCACAGTGGTAAATTTCAACATAGGGGTGCATCAGTCTGTGTGCATAAGCAAAGGTCATTGCTTCAAGCCCAAAAAATTCTGTTTGCTGGCTAAGTCTGTTTGATCTAGGGTTGTGCAATGCCCTGGAAAAAGTCTTCTCTGTGTTCCTGGCCTGAACTTTGGAAGAAATTATGTAGAGACACCCTCAAATAACCTATCCCAGGTTTTTCATGAGAAGCAGTAGATGCTGACCATTTGGTGAATTTGGGGTAGTCTACTAGTGGTGCTGGAAGTAATCAGCTGCTAGGTCTTTACTCTTAATAAAATGTTAAAGCTGCATTTAAGTCTGCTAGTGGTCTGAGCCTAAAAAGATTGCCACCATCTAAAACCCAAATACTGGATACTAGTGGGGTTTTATTTTGATGGTCTGATTATTATTTTACCAAAGCCACTTAAAGGTTCTAAAAATATTTATCATAAAGTTCTGAAGTTCTGTCAACAATTTTTGCAACAAGAAGCAATAGTTTACAATGGAGTTTAAATTGTTTGCCATCAGCCTCAAGGGTCTTCACCGTTCTGTCTTGTTTACATCTGAATTCTTGATCCACCTATTCCCCATCTTGTACCCTTTGCTCTGTCCTCTTCTCTCACCTTACCATTCTCTTTGGATCCTTGCATTCATGACAGTGTATTTTCCCATGCTAGTCCATACACCTGGAACAGTTTCCCCTCCCCTGCGCACCAAGAACTGATCAGCAAGCCTTGGCACCAGGCTTGGATGGAAGGAATCCACCACGGAAAACAGAGCAGCAGTGAAGCCTTGTGAATGTAATACACCCTGCCACTTCAGCAGCTGTGCTTGGCAGGGGGAAATGGTCAGCAGAGCTCTAGAGCAGTAGATTTACTTACCCCAAAGCCAGTTCATCTCCCAGCTCAACCCATCCTGCCCATCCAAAACTTGGTTTTCCATGAAAGCTGGGCTCTCTGGCTGATTGCAAACTCTGTGCACAAGTTCCCCAAACCCTTCCTCCTCCTACACAGTGAAACCACACTGTGGCCACAAAAGTGGCAGGGTGGGGTAGGTGTAGGACGGGGTCGTCAATTACTTTTTGTCAAATTTCTTGGTCAAGGTATAGTCAAGGTCTGGACTCCAGAGAAAATAATAAATAAGTCACAGTAATGATGATAATAAGTAAATAAAAAGATTTCAGAATCCATTCAAAAGCATCTGGAGGTCCAGATTTAGCCCAGGGTCCACCTTTGACTACACCTTAGTGTAGGATTTGCCATTAAAAATTAAAACCCCTCACATTTTAAAAATAACGAGATAAAGGTAACTGCATAGATGTAATATACCTAGGCTTCTGTAAGGTGTTTGACTTAGAATGTTGTGTGGTACTGTTAAAAATTAGCACTATACAGTATCAATCGAGCACATTTTAAGCAGAGTAAAAACTGGCTCGCTGACAGATCTTAAAAAAAAAAGTTGTCATTGAGGAATCATCACTGGGGGTATTTCTAGTGGGATTCTGCAGGGATTGGTACTAGGGGGCTAACGTTATTCAATATTTTCATCAATGATCTGGAAGTAAATGTTAATTGACTGCTGTTAATATTTGCAGATGACACAAAGATTGGCAGAGTGAAGACAAGGCAGTCAAAGAGTGTGACCTGGATATCTTGGTAAACTGGGTCCATTCAAACAGTCAAATGGAAAATTATACATCTAGGATGAAAGAATTCAGGCCAGACCTACAGAATGCGGGGGATCACGTCCTGGAAAGCGGTCATTCTGAAAAGGATATAGGGGTGGTAGTGGACAAACAAGTGACCATGAACTCCGAGGATGATGCAATGGAAAAAAGATCAGTGTGATCTTTGGCTGTATAAACAGTAGAGTAGTGAGTAGGATGGTGATTATACCTCTGTATATGGCATTGGTGAGACAGATACTGGAATACTGCATCCAGTTCTGGAGTCTACATTTTAAAAACAACGTTAAAAAAAATCCTGCACCCATTAAAGTCAGAGGAGTTTTCTTATTAGCTTCTGTGGGTTCTAAATCCATCTAGGGATTGAGCTTTAAGTCCATCCAGTGTTTGCTTAATGTTAGTTCTCAGACCACGTACATTTGTTCACCTTGATCATTGTCAGTATTTTAAAATCTGCCAGCTTACATAGCTAGCGTGTGCTTATTGATTGGCTTTGGTCTTGAACTGCTTAAACTTTGCTAAACGAGATTGTACAAAACATTAACTTACGTAAACATGTGTTTTTATTGTAACTCTTTCCTCGTTTCTCTGTTATCCTTGTAGCACTAGAGCTGGTTGTAGGGTTTTGCAGGATATTATATGAAATAAGATGGGTGGGAGGCAGACTTATACAAGTAATTTAGTACTTTTGCAGTGGTGGGGCCGCACAGCTGCAGTGTGTAGCTGCTGCAGGGTGGGGAAACTGCTTGAGACAAGAAACTATTTTGACTCCGCTGAGCAGGATGAAAGCTGACCCTGAGAACTACGTTTGGATTTTTAAAGATAATCTAGCTCTGAACACAAGAGATGGTAAATTCACTTAAACACATCCATAGAAGGCTGACATTTCCGTTCCAAGCACATTAATTTTGTGCACTTACATGTTCTTTTGGTATTCTCTCTTTGCATCCCTGTGACTGTCACTATAATGGATCCATTTTATTATTTTTCCCCTATTTATCTGAACTCTCTCTGATCCCCCAGTCACCTGCAACTCTCACATAATCTCCCATTTTCTGATAGCTTGAGACCCTTCTATGATCATGTCTTCAACAAAGAACCGTGCTCATTTTATTTTCTAACTGACCCCACCACAAAGGTCTCGTGGTTTCAGAAGGAGGGTTTTCTTTTTTTGAATATAGCTCTGCACAAACTCAACATGGGCCTAACAGGGAAAAAGAGATTTTGGTCCACACTTTTTAACAGAGGCTGCAGATGGGAGAGAGGAGGAGGTGTTGTGCATGTTAGAATGAATCTCTAGCGATCAGCCCAGTTCCCATGGTCCATATTCAGTTTGGTTATTGTTGGTACCACAGCTGGGCAAATCATTCAAAAGTCTAATTTGAACTCCATCACTATGAACCAATCCATTTCTATATTGAAAATAAAAATCCCTTAACGTGGACTAGGTTTGAATTCATTTGCCAGTCAGCCCCGTGACTCAGAGCTAGATGCTGCTGAGTCTCACCCTTCCTGCCTGGAGACTAGGGATCAGCACTCCGCAGAACTCTTCCTACTCCACCACCTTCTCTGGACCCAGCAGAGAGAGCTCTCTTCAGGGCTGGGATCTATGTAGAAGTGGTGGGGACCACAGGCGCTGACTTTCGTTTTTGCTGGTGTATGCTCTTCGCCGCCCCCTCCCCTCCCATGAGAGCACTGGGCAGGGTGTTGGGGAGGGGGTGGGGGGGAAAAGAGGCCGACCAGGGGCAGGGCCTTGGAGGAGAAGAGGCTGAGAAGCAGGACCTTGGGGTGGAGCAGCGGGCGGGGCCTCGGTCCAGGTGCTGGGGCCCACAAAAGATTAATTCAGCCCTGAGGGTGCTGAGCACCCCCTATTTTTTTCAGGGGGTGCTTGAGCCCCAGAACACCCACAGAGTCGGTGCCTAGGGTGGGGACTGTATGACCAGCACCCCACATTGAGTGGGGACAGGGCTGGGTGGGAACAGCATTGCCTGCACATCACTCCCACTGAAGTTACAGCAATAAGTTTATACAGTTTAGGGCTTTACCAAGAGTATTACCTTTCCCATGAAGGCCCCTGTGTAGGTCCTTTTCAGTGAGATCCTCAGGGCAGCCAACCAGGGGTCATCCTTAAGAGCCATAGTGCCAGGAAGCAGAGAGCAGGCCAATGTGGAGGGGGGGGGGGGAGGAGCTGGTGCAGAGACCCTAATGCTCCCGGGGATCCCCTAGCATTTGTCAAGTAGGGGTTGGATCCCATGGCGCATTATGTGTGTGGGTCAAACCCTACCTCAGGTGGAACAATTTGGTGAGAACTCCACAAAGGCCTCTGCTGCAGGTTTCATCTCAAATGGAGCAACTTACAGCTCAAAATGTTTGCTGGACAAAATGCTAGAAAATTTGACATTTTGAAGAGGGAAAGAAAAAAGTAAAGAACCCCCAGAACTATGGGATTTACAAATTAATCAAAGGCCATAACAGAGTTTCACTTCTTTATAAGGAGCCCGTCATCTTGTTATGTAATGACTTATTTTTAAGCTGTGGGAAAAGGCCCATATTTATTCTCCAACTTGACATAAAGCAGATGCAGTGTGTCAGACTCAGCTGTTTGGGAGGACACAGGCTTCTTCTAGTCTTCAAAGAGATTTTGTTCATATATATTTGCAAACGCCTATTTACTAAATAAATATAGATAACACTTTATTTTGTTGGTAAATGCAGATGTACAACAATATTGCATTTCTATAGAAGTACCTACAACATCCACATTAATACTAAATTAATTAATTATTGTCCACAAAAGAAACAAGAGTGATAAAGTATTTTAAAAAGAGAAACAAACAGATATATGATGAATATATATGATTTCTGGATAAGAATCAAGTTTTTTTTTCTATTGACTGTACTCTATGTTTAATTGAAACATAGACATTTTGTTTCTATGAAATACCCAGTTATTTAGTATCAATTGTTTAGGATTTATTTGCTGCACAGTTTTAGCAATGAGTAACCTCTCTGCCTTCTTTAGCTTTTTAATGTGTGTGTATATGTATGTGTGTAAGAGTCATTTGGAAGATTAGACAGTTTGCCCTGAGGCCATAAGGCTTTGGAAATGCTCTGTTTAATTTCAGCAATGTCCCACACCTATTTTTAGATACATGCTATTTGTACATTTGTCTTGTCTCTCCCACTCAAGTACTGTCAGCTCCGAATTTCATTATAACTAGAGTGTGTTCATCCAAACAAACGAACAAACCCACAACAACCCTACGTTTCCTACAGATCAATTAGGAAAATTGTAAATCAGGAACCCAAAGTGGAATAAAAAAAAAACAAAAAAAAAAACCACAATCTTGTTTCATGAAAGTCCTTAAATCAAACAGAGCATTGTTTTAAGTGCAAGTACGCATGCTGAAAACCATGTGTTAACTCATGAAGAAACAGTGTTGTAACTCTCTAAAGGAAATAGTAAGCTGTCAGGAAAGAATTTCAGCAGAAGTGCTAAAAAAGACTGAACTCTTATTTATGGATCAGCTGAGTGTCCGAAACATAATGCTAAATTAATTTCATATAATTAAGGGTTATGTCTTAATGTCCTTTTTAGCCAGCCTTGGAACTTTGACACTTTTGTATACACTCCATATTTGCCTTTCCTTGCACATCCTTCTCCCCAGCTGACTATACCAGTAACAAAATAGGTGTCCTTGTATTTAGTAACATGTGGACCCCCACTGTCTCCCTGACATGCATCTTTAGTTACATTGTCATAGCCAGCACAGAACATGTTTTCTGTGATCGCAAAGTTAGTAGTTTGCTTGCATGAATTTCTATCAATATAGGGGACTTCAAGCACTTTAAGTTTGTTGGATACCCGTCCATGTTCAAAAAGACGTCCAAAACCACTAACAGTTCCAGATTTTTGATTCATCAGAATTTCGTTAGCAAATTCCGCATCAGGAAGGCATGCCGGGATAATATACCGAGAAAACTTTATAGGTTCCTTTAATTTTATAAGGGCTATGTCATAATCATAAGTTGCCAGAACAAATTTACCATGTACAAATATTTTTTCCACAGAGATCATCATTTCCGTGTTTTCTTCCTTATCTCTGTCCACTTCCCCTGTGTGAAATCATTAAAAATATAATTATTATGAGACACAGTACAACAAATAAAAGAAAACACTTCCTAGAAAAACTAAGGGACCAATACTCCATGGCCTTGCACTTTTTGTAGTCTTTTCTACTGGGCAAATCAGACGGACAATCCTCCCATCCTGATTTGGGAGCATTTTACTTGCACTTTGCACAGGAATAGATGACTACAGAAAGTGCTAAACAAGTGGTGAGTTAGGATCTTAGTGTTAAAATGGTGATTTTATTTAGGAATGTAATACAATGTTTTGTTCGCCATTGCCTACCACTTGGGCCATATAGGATAGGCATTCTCACAAGTGTAAATGGGATTTGGCCCTTTATTTGGCAACATACAAAATAATTTGGAAACACAGCTTCTTTGTGTTTCAAAATTCTTTAACATTCTCGCTATCAGCAAAAAATAACAGTGTCCCACATATTTTAGTATTGTTGCATGGGGTTTCTTTGGGAACTGGATGGGTTGGGACTTTGGGTTTGATAATATTTGTAAATTTTCTGGCTTGCTGTTGTACAAAGGGTATCATTTGCTTTTGTTGTATAACTACGAACTGTATTTTTGGGAGCCTAAAGCTTGCGATGAGTTCTTTTTGATAAATTAAAACAACAACAACTATTGAACAGGTCATTTTTAGGCCTTTCCAAATTTGCAGCATATTTCAGATCAATATCTAAATGTTGTCAAATACATATATTATTACCACCTTGATGCTATTTGATGAATTCTCCAAGGTTTGGTCTACACACAAAGTTAGATCAGTTGAAGTAAAGGTGTGATATTAAACTGATTTAGCTAACCTAGTGCATCTTTGTGCATCTATGCTCAGGTTTAAACGTCATTTATATCGGATGTAAACTAAACTAGTTTAAGTTAAGTCTAAACCAATGTAATACTGTCCACATGCAAAGTTGTATTAGTTTAGCCAAACTGGTTTAACATCACACCTTTTGGTGTACCTTTGTATGTAGGCAACTCCCAAGAGAGAGGGGTTTACCCACAGTCAAGCCGCCACTTCTACATCTAAGAAGGTATATCTGTCAGACCTTGACTCCATATGAAGTACTCTAGAAAGGGGTTCTACAGCTTTTGGTCTTTCTGCCAAGACCCTCTGGCCCACTGTCTGTAAGTCTGGTCTGGGCTTCCCCAGCTGCAGCATTCCTGGGAAATATGACTGTCTTAGCTGGCTGCAAAAATTCTCCAGATAATCAACTCCTACTCTGAGGGTTTTGTAGACTGGCATTAGGATTCTGAGTTTGAGGCAGAAGCAGGTGGAGAGCTGATATTTATGTAATGCTATGGGAACCTGAAATATGATTTTAATAATTTATAGATAAACAGATATGATCCATTGTTTATATATAATAAAGATCCTATGAACAAAATTAAAGACCCAAACAGAAAAAAGCCCCCATAAAAACCAAAACCAAAGATTGATAACAATGCAAATAACCTAATTCTGAACTGACCACCTTTGTACTTTTCACGTTTTTGTGTGTATTTCTAAAGCACCTTTTGCCATAGTATTTGTGGGCTCTTATTTATTTAACAGAAATCAACATTTCTCAGATTTTGGAATACCCTTCTCCCCAGCTTCCTCCAAATCTACGAACTGCACAAGGCCCATCTCTAAGGGCAGGGTGGGAGGGTATGGTAGACCAAACAGGAGTCAGTCACCAGAGGGTAACCAATACTTACAGGGTGGAGCAAGCTTACAAAAAGAGCATTGTGTGTCCTGCATCACAACCTGAAGGCGATGGGACTTGGACCCTGGCTTATCTCTGTCAGGAGTGAATTTCATAGCTGAGGTTTCTATTGAGACTGCCTAGCCCCTATCACTCTCAGGGCATGTCTACACAGCAGCTGGGAGGGAGGTGTGATTCCTGGCTTGGATAGAGATAGACATACTAGCTCTGCTTAAGTTAGCGTATTAGAAGTAGTATCATGGCTGCGGCAGCATGAGTTAGCTAGCTGCTTGACTGCAGTCCTGCCTAACCCCTTGGGTATGTACTCAAGCCATCGCTCGTGCTACCAGAGCTACACTGCTATTTTTACTGTGCTAGCTTTAGGGTGACCAGACAGCAAGTGTAAAAAATCAGGACACTGGTGTTTTTTTTTGGAGGGGGGGAGTAATACTTGTCTATATAAGACAAAGCCCCTAATAATGGGACATCTGGTTGCCCTAGCTTGAGCAGAGCTAGTGCATATATGTCTACCTGAGCTGGGAGTCACACCTCCCAGTTGCTATGTAGGCATATTCTCTGTTACCAGGGAGCTTTGGGTCAACACACCTCTACTGACTGCAGCTGCTGCAGAAGTCCATAAGGGATGAGGTAATCTCTGAAAGAGCTGGGTTGGAGCAGACCACTGGCTTATCACTATCACCTATGTACTATATATGGCTTGCAGGAAAAATGGGGTCTGTTCAGATGGGACAGACAACTCCTCCATTCTGGCTTTGGTTTAATTTGTAGCTATTGTTTTGAAATGGGCTGCTTCTTTTTCTTTCCTCCTTTGAAGACTTTCGTATTGAAGAATCAATATGAGGTTTTAGAGTGTGATCTAAAGATGGTGAGGCAAGGGCTCTTTCTTGCTTTCTTTTGGAGAGTGTTCCAAGGTCTTGGAGGTGATTTTGTATGTGAACTAGAGATTAGATACTGCTATGCTGGCTTTTTGAAATGCACAAGGATAGTTGCTGAAGTGGTACTCTCTTGAGTACATCTTCAGTGTGATTGCATTGATTTCTGCCAGGATTCATGGTCACAGCAGCAGTGCCCAATGGTTCATGGTGCCAAAAATGGCGGATATTATTCTATCATCAGAGTAATTTAACTTCTGTCCATCACCACCAGGAGATCCCCTGTCAGTCTCAACAGTGCAGTTTCAGAACTCTCCCATCGGCTTAGAGCGGCTATATGGGAGACCATACAGCGGCGCAGATGTGCCATTGTAAGCTCTCTATTGTAGCCATAGCTTAAGTTTCCTTTAGCTTAAACCTGTTTCAGTTAATTCATCTTAACTTTCCCGAGTGTCCCAGTGTAGCTAAAGCCTGAGATTTCAGAGTTTCTGGCTGGTAAAGAGGGTGAGATTTTGGAAAAGGCAATATTCTTAGTATCTTGAGGAGAGAAAGGAGGGGTAAAATTGCTAGAACTATTGTTCTTTATCACGTCCACATAGTTCACCAAGAGGAAAAAGAATTTCCACTGATGCCAGCTACAAAGTGAATCACTCATTTCCGTACCAGTCCAGGGACAAATTGAGGCAATCATGATAGCTGACAAGACAAAATGAAAATCTATGAGGAAAGAGACAGAAAGCATCCTGCATATAGAGATTAGAGGACAGATTGTTAGTCATTAATACCTGTTCTTGTACTAAAGGAATAAAATAATAACAGTCACTTACCGACAACAACTTTAATGGTTTTAGATTGGTTTATGCAGTGAGCTGCAGTAAGTATATAGAACTGGTTCAAAATTGTCCCTCCACAAAACCCTTCCTTGTCTTCATTTATTAGAAGAGCCTGCAAGGAGATAAAATGGATGACTCCAGAGGATAGAAAAACATAAGAATTCATAAATAGCTGGTTAAAATTAAAGCAACCTTTCCTTCATAGGTAATAGGTTTTTACATACTGTACATACATACAACTACAATACATACACCCGGTGTGTGTATATACAGGCAGTCCTTGGACTTATGACAAATTCGTTCCTGTGAATCCTAAGTTGAAAATGTTGTAACTCAAATCCCATAGGAACACTGTGGGATCGAGCATCAAAGTCGGAACCGACATTGTACAGTTGGAACGGGATGTCAATTTACAAACGTCGTAAGTGCTGTTCCGTCATAACTCGAACATCATAAAGTCGAGGACTGCCTGTATCTGTATCTGCCCAGCAACAGTATATATACTGTCCTTCAAACCACCCCCCAACTTCTCCAAGCCATCATCAGAAGCAAGCTCCCTACAGGCCAGGACACACCAACTCAAACTGGCATCAGACCCTGCCAGAACAGATGATGCAAAACCTGCAGATGTATCCCCACTGCTACAATGATCACTATCTCCCACAACACACCTTTCAAGATCCATGGGTCCGACACGTGTCTATTACAACACGTGGTGTACCTCATCCAGCGCACTAAATGCCCCAACAACTATGTGGGTGAAATCCGACAGTCACTACTCTTCGAATTAACACACAGAAAAATGATAAAAGACAAAAATACCACATCAGCTGAGGGTGAACACTTTTCACAAAGGGATCACTCTATATCTGACCTATCAGTCCTCATGCTCAAAGGAAACGTGCACAACACCTTCAAAAGACGAGCCTGAGGACTTAAATTCATAACTGTCCTAGAGACTAAAAATCATGGACTGAACAGAGACGCTAGATTTATGGCTCGCTGTAACAATTTGTAACCCATTAACCCCCAGTCTCTCCCCCCGCCCCTCCTGTCTTCAGCCCAGCATTTTTTGTTCCTCCCCTCCCCCCCCCCCCGCCCCATGACTGGAGGCCACCTCACCATGAATGGTCCCTCGCAATGTGTGTTAACTACTTATACTAAACAATTTGTTCATCTGAGTACATTTCCCAGACCTGAGGAAGAGCTCTGCGTACATTTGAAAGCTTGTCTCTCACCAACAGAAATGGATGCAATAAAAGATATTACCTCCCCCACTTTTTCTTTCTAATATCCTGGGACCAACACAGCTACAACATTACTGCATATCTCTCTAAGTGTAAGATATAAAACATACATATTTACCTGCCACGGACATTCACCAGGCAAGCAGTCATTACCACCTACTATCCTCGTATGAGGGTTTGGAGACACGTTAGTTTTAGGATCATTCTCTGTTCTATTGGGAGCTTTTGTTTCATTCTGAAGAAGATCTGGGCTGTCTGCGATACTGGTGATGTTTCTGTGGCTTGTCCCATTGTTGCTATACAGTTCATTGGGGTTGCCATCTTGTTCACTGGTAACACTGCTACTGTTACCAAATGAAATCACTGACCTCTTTTTTCTCTTCACATAAACTTTCCCACATGGGAAAGGCTCTGTAAGGACAACGATGAAAAGTTAGGATTTGATGTCCTAACAATACGGTAACTTTAGACATTTAAATGTACACTAGTCCCTTCAGGACAGCTAAGTTGAGTGGAGAGTTTCATGGTTAGAAAGCTCAATATGTGACCTTTCTTGTTCTTCTATTCATTTGTAATGTCCAAGTACATTTATTGATGTTTGTTTTTTATCCTGAACAAACAATTTCAGAACTTCCAGAAGCTCAGCATTCATAAGAAGCCCTACAGTAAACAAATGTGTGCCTAGGAGGGAGGAAAATGATTTGTACGTAAATAGGTATCACTTTCAGGGTTTCAAATGTTTGTATAAATAATAGAAAGAAGAGAAAACATACTCTATAAATGACAAAAAAAATAGTGTAACCATGTCCTTTAAAAGCTGAATCATTTACCAGGTTATCTTTAGAACAGCAGATTCCATGAAATTTTTCAAGACACCAGCAGGGGCTTGGCAGACAGCACAGAGCCTAAGACCAGATTGGACCAAAACCAATCGCATTTCTGTTGTCCTAAGGCATGTCCACAGTGCTAAGTTTTATGCACAGTGCTCAATTTCTATAGAGACAATGCTGAGCAAATAATTTCACTGAAAGTATGCTTTCAAAATCTTTAAAATGAAATATTTTCAATTATTCAGATTGTTATGATTATGCATCCACTCTTACAAAAAATGAGTATTTGGGCAAAGTGCTATATTTTAGGACTCATATAACTCCTTTAAACATAGTTTTTTAAAAAAACTTAAAGGATGTCATAAGCTCAATCATTTATCCTGATTAAATAAATTATTTTTTAATTTAAGATTAATAATATGTGAGGAACTGAATACCATCATTGTTATGTAAGTAGAGCTTGGTTGTTTTATAAATAATATCAGTGTATATTAATTTATAAGGTTAATCTATATTAGCATGACCCAAGCAGTTTATAAATGTAGTATTGTGTTCACTTTTTTTTTTTTAAATGGACCAAGCTCTACTTGAGGGAAAACTGTTTAAATGAGAAACAATTGCAAGTATAGTTTTCTGTCACCAGTGCTCTCTGTGCATTCAGATAATCACTATGGGCCATATCTTGCAGAAGGATGAGTGTCTTTGACTCCCATTCAGTTGGATTTGAAGGTGCTCAGCCCCTTCCAGGATCACAGGCAGGAGGCCTTAAAAATGCGAACTAGGCATCACCAGTGCCAAATCCAAATTGTTCATGCCAACAAAGGTATCCTAGACCATCAAAAGGCTGGTTTTCAATATACTAGAAATCTCATCACCATCTGCAACATCAAGTGGCAGGACAGGATCCCCAACACTGAAGTCCTTGCAAAGTGCCAAATCCCTGGGATCGAAAGCATGCTCATCAGAGCTCAACTTTGCTGGGTCAGACACATGGTCCACATGGAGGTTTCCCGTATACTGAGAGCGGCGCTCTTCTGCCAACTGAGCACGGGAACCTGCTCTAAGAGTCAACCCATCCTCAGATATAAAGACACCTTGAGGGCCAATTTCATAGTGTGCAAGATAGACATTAAAACCTGGGAACTCTTTGCACTGGGCAGACCCTGATGGAAGGGTCTGTGCCATGAGGCCACATCCACTTTTGAGGAGTGGCGTGTGAGGTCTCTGCAGAAGACAAGAGCATGTCGTAAAGCCAGCACCTCAAACCCTCCCCCCAGTGGCGACTACCCTTGCAAGACATGCAACCACATTTGCAACTCCCCGATTGGACTTGTTTCCCATGTGAGAAGCAATAAAAACCAAACCAACCCAGAACTCAAGTCAATACTAGCTGAACTCTCATCCATCAAAGCAAAGGGAGTATCCATCATCATCAATGCATTACTTCATACCTGTCGGAATACAAGATTTTTCATCTGGTCCCAGAATATAGCCAGTGGCACAGAAGCATACAACACCGTTTCTTTCAGGTCTGCAGAAGTGGCCACAATCGCCATTGTTCAGCTTGCAGTATTTTGGTATAACTACATAAAAGACACATTTGTGTGAAAATGACAAAGAAATGGTGACTTTATAAAGGCATATGCAGTTGATAATTCTTGTAAATTTGGGCCAGAGCCTTTGTCTTTTTCTTTGCAAGGTTTCAAACATGCCTCTGGCAGATGCATTATTCCTCATGTTGCGATAGTGCCCAAAACGTGCTAGACACTTTCAAACCACAGATGAAGACACAGTCTCTTCCCCAAAGAATGGATAGTTTAAAAAGACAAAGACAAGCAAGTGGTGGGGGAAAGGAGTATAACATACAAGCAAAGAGATCAGGGTGCTGGTAGGCATGTTATTCCTCCCTCCCTCCCTCCATACTTCATATCCCTCATTGTTCTCCCCAAACCAATTCCAGGCCTCAATTCCGATAACCTTCACCCTTCTCTCCCAGCATTTGAGAAACATTACCCATTCACTCACAAGATAAAAAAATAAGTGGATGACTTTTTCCATTTGGTTATGTCTACACTACAGCCTATGTTGGCAAAACTTATGTCGCTCAGGGGTGTGAATATTCCACCCCCTTGAGTGACATAAGTTACACGACATAAGCATTTGTGTGCACAGCAGAAATTCTCCTGCTGACATAGCTTATACCACTCGTGGAGATGGGTTTTTTTATGCCAATGGGAGAGTGTCTTTACCAGATATGCTGCAGCAGTTCAGCTGTATCGGTACAGCTGCCCTGCTGAAGCACTGTACATATAGAGATATCGTTAGTTTCTTGTAGCTGTCCCAGTAGAAGTGAGTATTCAGGAAGGATTTAGATGAAGAGAGGGAACCTCAAGGAGAATGGGGTGCCCAGGAGGGTAGAGAGTCACTGCATTATCTTCTGTAAATCATTCTCCCCCGGTTTGCCTCTTCCTCCTCTTGCTAGAGAATAAGTGGTGTAATACCAGATGAATTGTATCTGGGAGCGCAAATAAGGTGCTTTTATATTAGTTAGGTCCTGCAACCCTTACTCATCCGAGCATTCTTACTGAGTTCAGCCTGATTGTGAGGTAAGTATTACCCACATCAATAAGGGTTGTAGGACTGGGCACCTGCCTTGCAACATTAACAGAAGTTTTTGAGCATTTTTTAACCTTATCTATTTGCAAAGACATGGTAGTTTAATGGCTTACTGCACTGGCCTAGGTCCTAAGCCCGTGTGGCAGAGCTCTGACCTTGTCCCCATGGGTCCCGTGCTTCCAGGCGGTTTATACTAGCTTCAGAGGCTCACTGCAACCCTCCACGTAGCCCTTTTCTCTCTAGGACCAGGGATACAGTCTACTGAGCCCTTTTCATCATAAGCCAGCAATGGAGGTTGGTGAGAAAATTCCCACAGTCTCTGTTGCTACTATGGCCTCATGCCAAAACAGTTTAGCCTCCTGTCCTGACAGGGACCTGTTTTCCCCTCCCAGGAAGTGTTTCTGTAGTGGCGGGTTGGGGGCGGGGGCGAACCTGGGCCTGCCCTCTACTCCAGGTTCCGGCCCAGGGACCCTAATGATAGCAGCTGTTGGCAGCCAACCTTTTATTGCCAGAGTTGCTACATTTCCCTGGGCCACTTCCCCACAGCTCTCCTGCTTCTTCCTTCTTTACCCTTACCTTAGGGCTCCCTTACCAATGACTTGAGGGTGTCTTCATTAACCAGCCCTTCAACCACACTTCCTCTCCCCGGGCTCCTCCCTGCCTGACTGGAGTGAGCCCTTTTATATTATCAGAGGGGCCTTAATTAGAGTCAGGTGGTCACATTAGCTTAATGGCCTCACCTGACTCTTTGCAGGTTAATTGGAGTCAGGTGTTCTTATTAGCCTGGAGCAGCCCCTGCTCTGGTCAGTCAGGGAACAGAAAACTGTTAATCCAGTGGCCAGTATATCTGTCTTCTGCTACTCTGCTGTAGGCTTCGCCCGCCCACTTCCTGGATCCCAATAAGGCTACTCTGCTGTACCCAGCTGGCCTGGGTCTATTACAACAGGTATTGTTGGTTTCAGACCTGTCAAAACTTTCCCACCCATATTCTATCATTTATTCCTTAACTCTAAGGAAATGAGAAATATTGTCTACCCATTGGTTCTTTGAATATTTCGTCACCATCCTACAGTAAAAACAAAAACCTACCAGATTCACAGTTTTTGCCCTGATATCCATCCAAGCATGTACAAGTGTATGTGCCAATTCCATCTTTACACGTTGCACCATACTGACAAGGATTGAGTTTGCACTGGTCCCCATCTACAAAAAGAGGCCACAGCAGCTTTTAAGATACAGCATAAACATTTTCATTAAGATTTGAAGTATTCCTGGATGATGAATTTTGTTACTGTCCTTTTTGTTATTTGTATTTAAAATGTTATCTCAAGATAACCCTATGAGATTTAAAACTGCGTTTCCCAAAGGGTCCTAGAGCAACAGTAAACAATGACACCTGGAATACATACAGTTTAATATCATGCACTAGCCTTATCATACACGTACATTTTGTGCTGCTTTGACATTTGTATGTAATGGATCATGTTCCGAACAGAACCAAAATATTCAAAACTTCCCATAAACTGGAAATTCCTGAAAATTTTCATTTTGGAACCACCACATGGTGTATCGAAATGAAATATGCTCCCTGCGGACCCTGGCAGCCGCTGACTGAAATTTACATGATTATTGCCAGTTTCACAGATGCCTAGCACTGAACAGCTGTTGCGAAAGTGACAGAATTCCCATGCAAGCCCACCACACAGATTGCCCCAGGCTGGGCACCCCAGGGCTTCCAGGGTCTCAGGCCAGCTGGCTCCCTGGGCAGCCCAGCTGTCAGGACAGCTGGATCACTAGGTTGTGGGAGTTGGGCAGTCCAGCGAGCCAGCTGGCCTGGAAGTTTGGAAGCACTGGGGCCCCCAGCCCAGAGATAAACCACATGCCAGGGCTGCCCCAGAGGTCAGCTCCTGAAACACGTCCCAGGATTTTCAGGCTCTTAGCTCTACAGCATGGAGTCTGGAAGCCTTGAGAACCCCATCTTGAGATGGGGCTCCCAGGCATTCCAGGATCCCTACTTAGACTCAGGAACCTAGATTGAGATCCCCTGGTTAGAGCCTGGACTCCTAGGGTTTCCAGGCTCCCCAGCAGAAAGGCTGGAGTCCCTGAGAACCCTGGCTCAAGCCAAGCCTCTCAGAGCTTCCAGGCTCCCTGATGCAGAGCTGGGAGCCGAGCCAGGCTTACATTTCATGGCAAGGAGTCTGAAAGCCCTGGGCTCCCCAGCAGCCCCCAGGTGAGCTGTGGTTCAAACAAGTGGTTCATTGAAAGTTCATCAAACCTGATAAGTTTCCGCAAAACATTTTGGGTTCCTAGAATTGGTATTTTCTGACAAAAGGCTGCTAGAAACTCCTGACCAACTCTACTCATGTATTGTGAAGCATAACTCTGCCTCCTACAGAAAAGGCTTCGATACTACTTCATTGTCAGAGAGTGCAACATTTGTGCTGAGGGTTGTGAAGGCCAGATAACCCCAAAGATCTTAGGGGACACGCAAAATCTTCAGATAACAGGAGAGATGGCTCAGGAGTGTCCCCTATTCTGCTGGTATTTTTCCTTGTATTACCTAGCTGTGGTATTGCAGTCCCCAAGCAATCAAAATCGTGAGTCAGGCCCCTACAAAATCATGTGATTGGCTTAAAATTCATGAGATTTTAAAAAAATTAATAAATTTGGTGTTCCTATTATTTGTCTTGCAGCCATTGAGCCTTTAGGGGTCACATTTTCAAACTCTTCTCCACAGCCACGATGTTTTTTTTAAAATGATAACTGAGATTCTTACCTAATCTGGGGTTTTAAGAAAAACACCAAATATTGTGACGGTTGACACCCCTGCAGCAGGGAGGCAAGGACAACCATGAACATGGGAGCAGCGTGGTATAGCTACAGTGGTTTATTACTAAATTACCTCCCCTCTGTGCCTCTTTGAACTTGGGCTGCCACCATTATCCCCTGTCTTCCTCTCCTTGGGCTGCCTCTTTACAGGATAATCAGGAAATCAGGTGACTTTCCGGCTTATCTGCCACAGGGTCATAACCACAGTTAACTCGTTTCCCATTCTTAGGGTATATCTTCACTGAAGAGTTATCCTGGGCTATAGCTTGGGTGTTGCCCCAACCCCTGTTCTGTCTACACAGAAAAACCTCTAACTTGGTCCTGAAGGTGCTTTAGGCCTGTGCTAGCAGGCATGATTGAGTATATAGGCTTGAGCTTGGGTTTTGCTTCAGCCTGGGCTGGCAACCAACCTACTTTGCAGTGAGAATGCAGGCTAATCAAACCCAGGTGCTGCTGGACCTCTAAGTTTATCCACAATTCTACCTGGACCGTACTTTCTCTTCTACCTCCCCGCTCTTTCTGCACTGTAAATCACCTACACTGGCTCAGCGTATTAACCCTACATTAGTCTGCTCCACTTTTGCTGAATTTCCACTGCGTTTGAACTGAGATGCAGTTCAAGAAATCCTCTTCCTGCGCTGCCAGTTGGCCAGAAGCGGACACTGGCTTTCTGGTAAAGATGTGATAACAGTAAGACCCATCCTTTGGGGAAATGTACCCCAAATGACACTTTTATGTCTAGCGGACAGGAAAGAACCAGAGGAGCAGAGAAGTCAGCCTGGTATACTACAAATCACGTTGTGGTTTGCAGAGTGAATTCCATAATGACATTCTTGTTAAAAGTGCCTACTGCCACATTCTGTTTGATTTCCCTTTCAGAACTGTCTGTATTAATGAATAGCTCTGATTGGAAGTAATTTGCATACAGTATTGTTCTCATGTCACTGCCAGACAGCAGCTCTATGCCAGGGGCAGAGAGAGAGCATGCTCACCCTGTGAATGAATTCATAGAGCAGCTCAGTTTAATGCACTGCTAAGAACCATGGAATATCCCACCAGAAACCTGTCCCAGCACATGGGTCTGGCACAGTTGGTGCTTTGCACTGGGGATGCTCTACCTGGGCTAGGCTAGCTTGGGCTAACTCTGCAGTGAAGACATATGTGCTGTCCTGTGTGTGTTGGAGGTAGGGTTACTACCTTTGAAATGCAAAAAAAGGCAACCCCCCTCCAAGGCAAGTCCGCCTCAAACACAAGGCAACTCCACAACCCCCGCTTCTACAGTCATTTACAGTATCTAGAGAGATAACACACATAGATAAGATTGATCATATTGCACATCTCCTTGCTCTCACATGACTCATACCCTCTCTCACACACGTGCGGTGCACTTGCGTGTTGGTGGCCAAACAGCTGCCATATTTTCCAACTGTTTTGATCTGTTATTGCTTAAACTGCACAAGTGGGAACACTGCAGCATCTTTAGCTGGACACAGAAACCTTTAACATTAGATATCCCAGTGTATTATGATAATAATGTAAATCTTTAGACCCACGTTAAAAAAACCCCTAGCAGATTAAATTATTTTTCTGGCAACTGGCATATCCATTAAATAAAACCTGGCCAGGCTGGTCAAATACTGGCCAGGTGGTAACCCTAGTTAGGAGTGATGAGGAAGGCCAGCTGCTTCTTTGCCATCATGAAGAAGACCCTTGGAATTGGGTAGGGGAAGATTTGACTTAGTGAACAAAGGAGAGGCGTGATAGGGTACGGGTAGAGGAAGCCAATGGGCTCCTTTTAAAATCAGAAAATGGTAAGTAGTGGTGTCCCAGGGCTTGGGAGTGGTGTGAGTGTGAGATGTGTCCTTTAGGTTTGAGTCTGGGGAACTTGAAAGTCCAGACCTAAGCGAAAGGGCTGATTTGCTGTGAAATCCCTGTGTACTGGACTCCACGGTCCCGGTTTAATAAATTACTAAATCAGTAATGGTCACCATGCAAACACCATTGCAAACTGAAGCTTCTAGGGGTCACACAGCTGCGTTGTTTACTTATCAGTCAACAAATCTTTTCTTTTTCTTTTTTTTTTTTTTATAAAGTGTGTTTCTCTCAGGGCTTGTCTACACTTACCAGAGGACTGGCACTGTGGTGATCGATGCATCAGCGGTCAATTTAGCGGGCTAGTGAAGACCCACTAAATCAACCGCAGATCGCTCGCCTGTTGACTCCTGTACTCCATCTGACCGAGAAGAGTAGGGGGAGTCGACGGGAGAGCATCTCCTGTTGACGTTGCATAGTGTGGACCCCGCAGTAAGTAGATCTAAGCTACGTTGTCTTGAGTTACGCTATTCACATAACTCAAATTGCATAGCTTAGATCGACTTTTCCCTGTAGTGTAGACAAGGCCTCAGTGTCCAAAATGTTGTAATATATATTCTCTAAGGTTTAAGAACAAAGTACAATTAAAGTATTCCTTACCTATATATTTATTCCAGAACTCATCCTAATGGGGAAAAACAACAGATAGGCAGAGATTAGTGAATCAGACTCTAACACAGAAGCTTTCATACAAATATACTAAAAATAGTTTTGTTTAAAGACACAGTTAAAGTGGAACTTCTTAAGTTGGATGTAAATACAGGCCCCTGTAGTGCAGTGTTCTACTTTAACTGAGTCTTTAAACAAAACCATGAAGTCTAGACATTTTTGTATCAGTGAAAGTTGAGCTACTCAGCTAATAACCTGATCCCAGAGGGGGTTTTAAGAAAAAAACCCACCAGATACAGGGAGAATTGGCAACACTGCAATCTATGGTGGGAGAATATGGCCCTGGTGATGTTTTGTATCTCAATTAGGTATGATCCTATATAAAGTGAACACTGAAAGAAGGCAAAGTGCATTTTTTTTCCTCTCTCTCTCATGGCCTCTTTTCTTTCAGTTTTCCTGGTTAAATATATAGCTTATCATCATATATTGCTTCTTGTAGATGTTCGCCACAGCTGAGCTAACATGTCTTAATTAGTCCACTTCCTAATATTTTGTGAATTTCATAGTGCAACCCAAACAATGCTTTAACAGACCTTGTTGCCTTAGGAGAAGAATAGTTATAAGAAGTGAACTTGTTTGACTTCATGGAAGTTATTTGAATCCTGTGGTGGAAGAATAGGGCCATAATGCTCAATTATAAAGAGAAAAGTGACAACAACCCATGTTCAGGTCACAGTCAGCCTGAAGATTCTCCCCTACACTCCATTTACAATCCATAACCCGAACAATCTTCCCTTAAAATCCTCCTATGCCCTATGGCTCAGAGCAGACTGCCTGTTTTCTGCCAGGGATACAGTATAAAATGTGGAAAAAAGAAAAGGAGTACTTGTGGCACCTTAGAGACTAACAAATTTATTTGAGCATAAGCTTTTGTGAGCTACAGCTCACTTCATCGAAAACGTGGGAATATAAATGTTACATCCAAGTTACTAACCTTCAAGCTATGTGGCTCTGCTTTCTTGATTTTTCTCTCACTTTCTGTTCCATCTTGCCTCTGCCCTCCCCCTAGTTTCTTTGTGCTCTTCCCCCAATGCCTCACCCACCTTTTGAAATACGTCTCCTCACCAAATTTCACTCTTTGCCTTCCAAACATTTTGTGTTCCCTTCTCTAGTCACCCCAATCCCCTGAAGTCTCTCTGGTCTCCATCTCAACCTTCCCTCCCCTTAACTCCTACATCTCTTTCTTGCTCCTTTGCCTTTCTCATTCCTGGTTTCCCTACTTGTGGCCTCCTATTTCTTCTCTGGCTGGCTCAGCCTTCTTCCTGCTGCCAAGAGTCAGGGCAAGGCTGGGACTCAGAACATAGGCTCTAAAACTAGCAATGGGATAAGCTTCCTCTCTGGTGAGGAAGGGGACATGGACTCTTCAAGGCCAGCCTAGTAGATAACCTTCCTGCTGCCCAAAGGAGTCACTCTCCCTCTCCAAGACCTAAGGGGACACTTTGGTTTTGCACAGGCAGAAAGCCAGCTGGAGAGTCAGATTATCACATGAGGACACTGAAAGGAGGTCATCATCCAGTATAGTCAGTAAGCCAGGCTGACAAGAACTGCCAGTAGCACAGACGACCTCAGTTTGAGCCCGTGAAAAGACATCAGATCATCGAGTCCAGCCTGCTACAAGGTCCCTGATCCTCAGCTGATGAGCCTCAGCGTAAATTAGAGCTGCACAGCAGCAGCTTTATCTTACACCACAGAGACAAGTTCCATGTGGAATAGCGAATCCAGCCCTTAAATGTCTGAGAAGTACCAGGCATTTGAGATAAGCTTGGTTAATATCTTACGAGAACTTTCTCCTCGGCAGTGGTTGCCATCTCAATCAGCCTTCTTGTACTCTCTCCATCTCATTTCAAATCTCATCTGAAAACATCTGTTCTGCCTGGCCTGTATTTCTTAATGCAGAAAGGGGCTCCACTGACCACACGCAGAGCACAGGAGGGGTTGAGAATCCATCCTTTCAATATTTTATACTAACAGTGTTAGAGATGCTTTAAGTAGGTCACTGTCTAAACTAAACAGATCAGAAACAGGTAAAAGTGAACAGGTGGCTTTAACATGATCTGATCTGGCAAGACCTGAACTAGGACTGGATGCCTTTTCAGATGTTGTATGTTTCGCTCTGCTCCTCTGATGTTAAAAAACCAAACTTTGCCATTCAGCCCACTTCTAATATTTAAAACAGAAAGTGCCTGAAATCACTCTGTGGGTTTAATGTTATCAGTAACTAGTGATATTAGGGGCCTTTCAGTTGAAGGCCTACTTGTTTCATGTTGATTTGTCCTTACAGTTTTCTCTGTGTCTTCGAAGGCTTCTCTGGCTTCTTCTTTTGAGCAGCGTTCCTCATAACATTCTCTTTCAATGTTCCCTTTCTTCAGCTCCTCAAAAAAGGAATTAGCACGCTTTGTTCTTCCCAAAAACTTGTTTGCATTTTCTTCCTGTAAAAACACTAAATGGAAAGGAAATGACATGTATCATTTTAAAACTGATGCCAAAGAACTCCCTTAGAAAGGAGTCAATAAGTTGAGTAAAAAAACCACATAACAAACCCGAATCTCTTTCTAGGCACCATTACCCAAAGCAGAATAAAAGATTCTGGCCCATATGTATCAACTCCTTATGCCAGCAAGGTATATCCCAGTATCCCTCCAAAAAACCTGTTCAAACAGTTGCCCCTTGACAGGGTGTGGATGGACCCTGAAATTCTGTCTTACTTCACTTAATCTTGAAAATAAGAAAATGCAAATTGCTGCTTACGTTTTGCTTTTTGATTCCCTGCTCTAGCACCAAATAAAGTCTCTCACACACCCACCAGGGCTGCACAGCCCAAGCCAGGTTTCCCACACAGCAATTCCTCCTGGCTGCCGGGGGCTGCTGTGGCACTGACAGGTAGGAAGACCATGTCCGCCTGCTTTGTTCTGAAAGCTGGTGAGCAAGCAGCAACAGTGGCTGCTTCAGGGGCTCATTGGCCAGGAGGTGGATGGGACAGAGACTCCAGGAGGAATGAAATGATAAGACAGGGATTCAAGGAGCTCACGGGTGAGACTGTTCCAGGAGCCCTGCCCCAGCCAGCACAATCCCCAAGACTCCAGGCTTTCCCCGCCCGCATCTTCCCAAATGCTCCTGTGCTGTCCCAGGCTCTCCTTTCAGACCCAATAACACCCCAGGTTGCCCTCAATAAGATCCCCATCTAATTGAAACGTCAGGGTAAGGTGATTATAATTGCATTCTGGTATTTAACTAACAGTGGCTACATATGAACATTGTGTCTAGCGCAGGTGGGGTCTGAGCTCATTTGTTTTAATAAGAGCAGGGCATGATGGTAAATATTTGAGAATGGCTGCCCCAGAGTTTAAAAGGGCAGCTGCTATTTTATTAAATTGGAGAAGCAGTTCCCGCAGGTCCATCTCAGCCACTTGAATGCATGAACAGTGCTGTTACTTCCAGAAGGGGGCAGGAATACATGCACGTAAATCATTATATTATTACCAGAGTCAACTATTGAGTGTACTAATCATCATCAGTTACTGTGCTGTAAACGCTGACATGCTGGTGGGTTTTGATAAACATACTGAACTCAGTTTTTCACACCGCAGGTCAGTGGCAGAGTTGGGGCTAGAATGCAAGTCTTATGGCCTCATGCCCTATCCAGTGGATCATGCGGCCTCCCTTGGCATAGAACATGCAGTTCCTGGACTGTTTTGTTGTACACCTGATTATTATTAATTAATTGATTATTTTTATTAACTATGCACTTTAATGATCACTAAAGGAAATAAAGGGTTGTTACAAGGAGGGAGAAAAATTGTTCTCCTTAACCTCTTAGTATAGGACAAGAAGCAATGGGCTTAAATTGCAGCAAGGGCCGTTTAGGTTGGACATTAGGAAAAACTTCCTGTCAGGGTGGTTAAGCACTGGAATAAATTGTCCAGGGAGGTTATAGAATCTCTGTCACTGGAGATTTTTAAGAGCAGGTTAGACAAACACTTATCAGGGATGGTTTAGATAGTACTTAGTCCTGCCATGAGTCCAGGGGACTGGACTAGATGACCTCTCAAGGGCCCATCCAGGCCTATGATTCTATTAATTAGATTTGAGACAGTTGGTGTTTTGTTTTCAGGGGGAATGGCTGGATCAGCCTCAGCAGGCCAGATTCTGCCAGCGTTACCCACATTGGGTAGTACCTTACTGCCGCATGGATTCCCATTGATTTCAATAGAACTACAGCCAGGATGAGGTCTAACTCTTTGTCAGTGTAGCTGTGGGTGTCTGGTTAAATGATTTACAGCCCATAGTTCACTCATTATCTTGCTTATCCTTAAATTAATTTTCCGGCTCTGTAGTTGTGAGGAAGTGACAGGAGGCAGCTGTGTACTAGTGTGGTTTTAATCGCTAAATGTTGCCGCCACTACCGATTATTACAGCTAGGAATGGCGTATTTATGACCCAGTCTGTTCTGTCTGTGAGAGTGGTCTCTTGCGTCCCTAAATATTCCTGCCTCAAAACATAGTAGGCTGTTTGCCTGGTAAAGCAGAACAGTTGAGACACATGCAAAGAGGGTCTTTTTGGAATCTAAACAGGCTGGCAAAGAAATCGCCCAGGGCAGAATCCTTGGAGGCTGATTTTGTACTTAGGAACTATTGGGTAGTTGTTTGTTTTAAGCAGTGTTTGGCTTGTTGGCAACTGCAGCACAATAGCACTGAGGACTTAAAGAATGGATAAAGGAAAAGCAAATCTTCTGGTCTATTTAAGGTCCCCAGGATGGCCCCCTTTCCATAGGATCTGAGCACCTCAAGTCTTTAATGTATTTATACTCACAAGTGCCCTCTGCGGTAGGGCAGTGCTATTTTGCCCATTTTACAGATGGGGAGCTATGGCACAGAGTGACTGACACAAGGTCACACAGGGAGTCTGTGACGGAGCAGGGAATTGAACCCCTGGCTTCTGGAGTCCCACGCTAGCTCCCTCTGGTCTCATTTGATTTAGGAAATTATCCACCTACCTGGCATCTCATTCCCAGGAAGCTGCAGAGGATGTACATTCCTTACAAGATGGTATTGTAGCTTTGGGGGCATACGCAGTTTGACACTAGCCCTTTTTAAATTAAAATATCAACAACAGCAAACACTAAACCCTAAAATGTCTGTCTTCTTGCTCTCCCCTCTCTCCCACTCTTATACAGATCTTTATTCCTTTTCCTTCCTCCTCCCCCATTTTGGTTTTTGTCTCTCCTTTCCCCATAGTGTTCTCTCACAAGCTTATCTGCCTCTCCTCAGACTCCTTTTCACATGCTTTGAAGAAGTCGGGGAGGCACAGGGGCAGAGACTTCCCTTCCTACTGTCTGGAGCCACATCTCATTTCTTCTAATTGTTGGTTTCCCTTCTCCACTCCCCCATACAGCTCCCCTTCTCCTGGGATGGAGGGGATTTCCCCCTTCCCTTTTATGTCTCCATTCCCCCTCCTCAAGTCTGCTGGGTGGAAGGGGACTACCCTCCCTCTCACTAGCTTCTGGGTTGAAGGGTAGTTTTTCTCCAAGGTGGGAGGTATTGTTTTCTGCCTCCCTCATCTCTGTGGGAAGAAACATTTCCTCTCTTTTTAATTTTCGCCACAGACAGGGTTTTATCTCCAGGTACTGCCTCTGCCCCACCCTTATCTGCCCCACACCTTGACTGGGAAAACTGAAAGTGTGGCCATGACATTAAAACTCTAGGCAAACCAGTTCATAGCGACAGTACCTGGTGCTGAAACTGATCACACACACACTGCAGGTATGAAACACCAACATGTAAGATGTCAGACACTCAAGCATGGGGGGGACTCCCCTGGGCTTACTCTGCTCCTGTCCTGCCACATAAGAGCTCATTCCTCACTTAAAACCCCAAACCAGCCTCAGAGGCAAAAAGTCAAGATTCTCTTACCATTTCCTTCAGCTTGCAGGCAACCTGCTATGGAAGTGAAAAGCAGTATGAGGAACAACTGGCCAGCCATGACACTCATCTGTAGAAAACAGTTTTCTCTCTCTCTTCCCACACTGCAGGGCTGTCACTGACCAAGGTTTAATCAGTACCAGACTTCCTGTTATGTGCTTTGCTGTGCTGTACTTCTTATCACAACAAATAGTGTTTATGCATGTTTGGACGTGGATTGTCCAACTTAACATGCTGATTGGATGGCTGGGCCTTTCTTGGCGATGTCACAGCCAGAACTGAATTAAAGAAATCTGGAGTCCTAACCCCAGGAAAAATAAAATGTTCTTCTACTTACCTCTGGCATTGACATACAGGAAGCGGGAAAGCTGATCTGTATTTATGTGACTAATCACCTATAGATTTCCATGCAAGGAACACTAAAGGGAAGGAAGTCCTTTCCTGAAGTACTTTTCTAGGAAATGTTGCATTTTGAATCTAAATTGAAAACATGTCCTGCAGGGTCTTAGCAGTGTGTGTTGCAGGGTGCTCATTTACTAATTAACGTGTTAATTATTCCAAAGTACGTGCACAAAAGCCTAGGATCCATGTGAGCTGTTGCATTTCTATTGGTTAGACGGGGTCTGAGTACAGACTGAAGAGGAAATGCTGTTGCAACTAATTCTCTAATCTGCACGTCTGCTTCATTATATGCTCTGGAGAGAGTTGTGCAGAAGAAGAGCTGGGGATGCTGGAGAAGGTGAGGTTTTGGAAGCTGGCTATTTTAGTCAGAAAACTTCTTGGAAACCTTTTCTATGTGTAATAAAAGCGAAATATTTTTGAAAGAAATCTAATTGGGTGCATTGTGATTTTTCAATATAAGACGACAAAGCTTTTATAGATAGGCTATAAATAGCCTAGAGATGGAAAGGATATATTAATAAGCAAACTGAATAAAAATGACCGGGATGGCAACAAAATAGGCCATATTTGGCTGTCTAAATAAGATGGAAATTTACAGCTAATATTCATGATTAGATGGTTTTGTTTAATAGGCCACTGTTGTCATCCATGCTAGCTGCAAGAGGTGCTCAGAGCTAGGGTTGTCAACGCTCCCACTGCCTGGACCATTTGGCAGGTGATAAGAGTGCCCTCTCCCTTCTCTTGGTCCAGTGGGGAGGAAGGTTGAAGAGCTCAGTAATTCCCTGACTCCTGTGGAGTCTAGGAATTGACCTGCTCCTGAATCAGACCCCCGAGGTATCCACCCAGTTACCTTTAGTAGTTTTCAGTTGCTTTCTACACCCTTCTCTTCCAACATCTTCAGGGTGAAGGACTGGACCCAGCTGACCCATTTTCAACAACTTCAGTATTTGGGGCCAGGGGAGTGGCAGGTAGACCTGTTGCCCCACCCCCCAGGCCAGGAAGGATCTTTTAAAGCTGAACCCTTTCTTCTGTTTTCCAGCATCAGGAGTGGAAGTGCTATAGATCCCCCAGAGTGCGTTGGTCCTCAAGGAAGTCCCTACTCTCGGCTGTGGCAGGATTGTTTCTTATGCTTCCTCACTTATTTTGTAGACTTTTGTCCAGTAAAGCTTAAAATATCACAAGGGATGGGGTTTCCACTACATATTTTGGGGACTATTTCTCAATTGAACAAATCCCGTTGTCAGGAAATTTGTCAGGATATTTTGCCTCAATCTTCCTTTTTATATTTTCACCCCATTGCACCTAGGTAGCGCCCCATTCATCCCATTAAACAATTGCTTCCTTTGAGTTCACACCTTTGATACCTTAGGAGTTCACTTTCACTCTCTGCCTCAATCATTTTTTTAGCCAAGATACACATATTAAAATTGTAGTTAAAACATCCTTTGTAAAGCAGTCCATCTAGCCACCTCATCATTTTTCTTGTTTTTTTCTGAATACCCTCCAGTTTGTCAGTATCTTTCTGTAAATGAGTGGACCAGAAGTTAATATAACATTCACAATGGAGCCCTACATAGAGGAACTATTAACTCTCTGCTCCAAGACGTCCTGCCTCAAGAATCTCAAAATGAACTGGATTGTTTGTTTTTTTAATTGCCTCATTGAAAGGTTATGCTTTATTTGCTGGTCACTATAACCTATAGGCCTGTTCTGCACTATTACTTACCAGATTTCTCACCCAACACTAAATATCTGTGATCTGGATTATCTTTCCCCCCAGATGTATTAGTTTTCATTTTTCCAAGCTGGATCTTCCTTCATTATTTTCTTCCATTTTTAAAAATCTTTCTAGGTCCCGTTGCATTATCTCGTTGTCTTTACTGGAATTTGTTGCTCTTCCCAATTCAATGGCATCTGCAGCTTTGAATATGATCCGTATACTGCCACCGTTGTATCATTAATGAAGATGTTAACTAAAATGAGACCCAACATGGATCTCTGCAGAACCCCCCTAAATATCGTCCCACCTCAGTGAATTACCATGTATCATTAGTTTACTGTTCTTCAGCCAGTCCTTGTGACAGTGCTGCTATTCAGACTGATTTGAATTAATTTGGAGAGTAAATGATTTTCTAAAATTCAGATCTATTATATCTACCTTTCTCCCTTAATATATTATGTTGCCTTCATAATGACATTTGGAGACACATTTTCAAAGAGACCACAGTGCAGCCTCTCATTGTGCATACCCACTTTTTTCATATACTATCAATTGCATGTGAAAACAATTATTGGCATGTGCAACCAGCAATAGCCTGTGCTATGCAGGAGGTCAGAACATAATGGTTCTGGCCTTAAAATGTATCATTCTACACACAGAAATGACAAAAGCCACAGTTTCAACACTGTTGCTGTACAGGGCTGCATAATAAGCATTCAAATTCCCTTTGTTCTCATAATGTAATAATGTTATACCAGAGCAAAGTTACCTTAAAGTCAGATGTATCAGTCACAAATATGGGTCAATATTATAATTGTTACCAATATTATATTATTATTTGATTTAAGAAAAATGAAACAAAGCCCTCAGTAAAGACTTAGAAACCTGGAAAGAGTCTTTTCCTACTTCTTTCGTTTTGGACAGATCTTAGGACAGATCACTCATATGAAGGTTTGCCTTTTGCATTTGCAGGTGTGATGTAAGGTAAGGCTGTGGAAATATAATTTACAAATGCTACAACCTTCAATAAGGTTGCTGCAGAGTAATTTCTCTTTTAACATAATGTACAAACAATGCAGCTAGGTGAATGAGTTTAATGTGACTGAACGGGAAAGAGATTGGTTTCAAATCATTATTTCAGTGTGTGGGTAATTTATTTAAGATCCTGAAAGAATGCCAAACAAGGAAGTGTCCCAGGTGGGACTCAAAGACAACTCTGCAGTTTGGAAACATTCTGACTAGAGGAAGCCTGGCAGCTTATGAATCCATGTGATTGTTTAACCATTCGAGATATTTAGACACCCTTGTGTAAACCCCGTAAGTGCCTTCGGTAGCACAACCCTTCCCCCAGCTGACAATCCCTGTCAGAAACCAGGTGTTTTTGTACTTTGTGGCATGAGGTCCGCCGCTGTCCCCCTTGCAGGCGTCTTTAGTCCCACTGAGGTCTCCTGCACAGAACATGTTCTTTGTAATATTTAAGTTGGTCTTTTGCATACACTCTTGTGTCTTTACACGTGGCAGATCAATTCTCATCAGGACAGCAGCAGTAGCACCTCCTTCTAGTAGACGCCCCCATCCACTCACTGTGGAGAATCTAATGGAGGACAGCTCAGATGTTGCAAACTGTTTCTCAGGCAAACATATCGGTACCACATAATCACTGAAGTTAACAGGTGCCTCCAGGCGCAGCAGGGCAATGTCATGGTCAGTTGTTCCTGGAATGTATTTTTCATGCATTATGATTTCAGAAACCTTCCGTTCTTGCTCCCCTTCATCCTCGTGATCTATTCGGTGCTCACCTAGAAAAGGAATTAAACCCGTCAGGTTCACATAAATAGTAAGCTCCTTAACACCACACAGCTCTTATGGAAAGAGATCACTAAGCTGACATTTCTTCTCTTCTTACTACATTTCCATGGCCACCACTGAATCCTGCATTATTCATTCTTTTCTTTGGTTCAGCAGAGACAGTACCTCTTCCTTCATTCCAGCTTTCTCCCTTGACAGAAGACGTGGAATAGGGTTCAGTGACAGAATTACAGCAGAAACAAGCAAAGTAAGGGTGCAGCTTCAAGAGGGCCTATTACTGCATTAGAACTACCCAGCATGGCTATTCCAGGACTAAATTCTAGCACAGAAAAGACTAGACTAGGTTCCATGACAAGGTTTTATATATATACACACCTAAGTACCAGACACTAGGAGCCAAATTCATCCTGAGTGTAACCCCACTGGCATCTGCATTTCCCAGCAGTGGGGGAGAAGAAACCAGAGTGCCATCTCCACAGCATGTACCCCACTTTCCCCCACACTGTGAAGGGTCCATGAGCCAATCAGGGAGTGGGCCAAGAACAGGAGGGACTGAGGGGTTGACCGGGCTCTCCCTGATTGTCCATGGGGAAAACTTTTCCTCTGCCACTCCGTGACAGCAGAGTTCCTCCTGGAGTCATGCTGCTAACTGGCCCTGTCTGCCACTGCCCCAAACCCTTCTCAAGGCTGGGTTCCCTGGTGCAGAGGCAGACGCCATTCACACCTTTACACTCTGCACTGTAATTAATGTGTTCGCCCATCTCCATTACAATGGGGGTAATTCAGCAAGTTTAGAGCCACTTTGATCCCAGCCGTGGAATTGTCATTTTGTAAGACTTCTGTTTTTTGAGACTTACATTATGGCCGAGAGGTCATTTAGGAATCGCTAACTCCTTCCGTCATAAGCAAACAGATGGCCATTGTATTTGTAATCAGTTTTTGACAGATATTGGTTGTATTTAACCCTTCCAAATGTTTGCAGAGTCGCACCGTGTAAAAGTGGCATAACTCCACTGACTTGGGAGGAATCACTGTGAATTTACACAAGCAAAGCTGACAACAAATTTTGGGCCACAAAGTTTGAAAAAGTGAGGCAAGTGAAAGACTTACCCAGTTTTACTCGGAGCTGTTTGGGATGTGTGTTCTCTAAGCAGTGAGCGGCAGTAACCACCCAGCTCGGCGCCAGCAGGGAACCCCCACACTTTTGTTTCTCATTCTCTATTAGCAGAGCCTGAAATATGCAAAAGAAACTTTTACGTTATACCAATTTGTTTCACCTGAAATTCTATAGAATTTACAGAGAACATTCATCTTATTTAGCCTGCAAGGACCATGTGTAGTCATCATTTTCCTAACTGCTGATTGGTGAAGTTACCATTAGATCTTCAAGGAAGGGACTATGGTGCATAGCCCAGGTGGACCTAGGTTTTTAGACGAATCATTTTAGTAACTCAGGCTTAAAGTAATTCAGGGGTTTATTGGAACTAGGCATCCAACTTCCGTGGAAAGTCAATAGGAGTTGAGCACTTAACTCCCTTGGGCTCTTTGAAAATCCCAGCCTCAGATGCAAACACATTTATAAGTAGGCTGTAAATGCTCATGCTGAGTGGCTCCTTAATCTACAAGCAAAGGTATCATGTTAGGACTACTCATGGAAGAAGGTACACAGTGAGAGTAAAGGTATCAGCATTTGAGATCTTGGCAATGTTTCTATGTCTTGTGCTTTGCCTTTTCAGAATTTAAATCTTACACAGGAATGTGCTTGGATCTAAATTACTAAAATTATTAGTCCTGAAATAAAGGGTTTTATTTTCCTATTTGCTCAAAGAGAAACTTCGTGCCTGGCCCCAAAGTAGACAATTGACAACTTGGCTACTCTACACACAGAATTTAGGGAAGAGTTTTGCATCGCTACACTCTCTCTTTTTTTATTCCCTCATGCTTGAACCCACCATTCACACCAATTGCATGGCAAATGGGAGGGAAAAAAAATCTTCCCTTGGATAATTTTGCTAGCATATGTTATTGATTCTGCCTATTTTGCCCAAGAGTTCACATCCCAGTAACTACAGCTGACACGCTTGTGGGCAATCTCACCAATAAGGCCAAAGACTGGATGGGCAGAGCATGGAGGAGGCTGAATTGCCATTTCATGCCTGGAAAAGCAGTCACTCCAGCAGAGGGATAAGGTATATTATCAGGGAGGCAGTGGCGGTGGGTGGGGAGCTTGTATTACCTTTAGATGTGCCCTAGCTACTCTGTGGCTGCAGAGAGGTGTCTGTTATCCAGCACTGTGCATCCAACTCCTTTCCCAAGGACTCAGTTGATGACAGAAAATGAAATAGAAGACTCACCTGCCACGGGCACTCGCCTGGAGGACAGACAGAACCACCTACAATTCTCCCCCGCTGACTTGCACTTTGCTTTGCCAAAACAGGTATTTTTCCACATGGGTAATCCACTGTGAAAAACAATAAATAAATCACAGTACTAAGTGTGATTAAATACAATGAATCCACTGGAAAACACAGAGGGCCAAATTCTCTGCTAGGGTTACTCCAGAAAACTCCCTCCATGAGTCATGCCAGCAGAGAATTCAGCCAGTAGTCTAATGGTGTTGCTAATCCCCGAGTATTTTAAATCGCCCAGTGAGTAAATGTTTTTTTTCTGACTGGACGCTGCCCACAAGTGGTGTTACTTTACAATATAGACCCTTTGGTTAAGAAGTTGCACTCAGGTACCACAGGAAGCTCTGAAAAAGGCTTTGATATAGTGTGTTTAGTGCCTCTTTAATTCCTCCAGGGTTTTCATGATGATCTTTTAAAGCGGGCAGGACAACTGGCTCCCTTTGAATCCTCCGTCACACCTGCTCTGCTGCTACTAGACTTCCTGTCGTTCCCGCCCAAAAAAAAAAAAAGCTGCTGACCTCCTGAGGTGCACGTGGAGAGGTCCCGTCTCCTACCCACTTAGGAAGCAAGACCCCATGTCCTCTATGACAAGCGGCAGCTAAAATCTGCAGGATTCTGCAGCACTCTGAGGAGGAAATCCTGATCCTACTGAAGTCAATTCTGGCCCCTGAAGCAGCAGACAGGGAATTCCATGACAGACTCAGATAAATTAGGTTATTAGTGAATTAAATGGGAATATAAATAACACAATTAGTATCTCATTGATTTATTTGGACATTAAATTCAATATAATTTGTGCTGCCCCCACATGATCAGTGTTGAGTGTTGTCACAGTCCCTGGGTAGGGTGACCCAGCTGAGACCTTTTCCAGTCCCCCTGGTCTACCCCTTTCCACTGGCAGAGCCAGGTTTTGCAGCTAGGGTGGGGTGTATGTGACGGGTCATTGATGTTACCACCTTCAGGTATACCCAGTGGCTTGCTAATTTCACACATTGTCATGCCTGCTGCACTCTCTGCCCCCACACTGCAACCCTAAACCCAGCTTGGAGCAGAAGGAAGGCCACAGGGGACGGTGTGGGGAGGAGGCTGGAGAGCAAGCCCGCACTGCACTCACCCTGCAGTGATGGGTCCTGGCCCACAGGGTGGGGCCCAGCTCCTCACTATGGGAGTTGCAACCTGTCGTACAGGGTCACAGCGCCATTCAGGTTTGGCCCAGCCACCCCTCCATCATGATGGAGGAGCAGCCAGGACAAATTTGAGTGAGTGGTGTTGTAACATGGTGTATGGGGTCACCACACTATGTAACCCTTTGTGCCATGTTGCAATGACCGGAGCAGGGAGCCAGGGCCAGCCTTGCAGCACAGGAGCTGCCACTGACAGGTGAGCAGGAGGTCGGCTCATTCCCCAGCCCCATATGAAAATTTGGGTCATACACTTCTTTTTGCCAATTGCATAATAAGCTTGAAAAGGCACCACACTTACACACACCTAAAGGCAGCTGGGGGTGGAAGGAGAGATGTCCCCCTGTCCCCCAACTAGTAGCTTCATCACTCCCCCTTTTAAGTGACAGGCCTGTACCTCCACTTCTCTTTGGGGTGGGATGTTGTGATCCAATCACTCCCAGACTGGGTCTCCAGGTGGCATCCCTCCGGTTGCCAACCATGACGCCTAGCACATCCAATGGGCTTGGCATCTGCATGAGTTTCCCTTTGGGCACCTGTAAGTAGGGCCACAGAAGTAGCTTCCCCAAAAGAAGTACGATTTATTTTGCCCATAGGTGCACAGTAGTCAGAAAAATGGATTTACAACAACGGAGGCCTGCACCCCAACTGCCTCACCTATACTTGGCCTTCCTCTCAAGGCCGTGAGTACACATGAGTCAGCCATGGTGCTCCCCATTGTATCTGGGGGCTGTTAAAGCATGCCTGCTGCAGATCCCTGACTCTCAGTCTGCCTGTTTCTTCCTGCAGCAGCTGACAACCCTTTCTCCCCATCCCTTTCTGTAGGGTAGATCTGTTAACAGATTGGTGTCTTTTGATCTCCAGAGTCTTAGCCTTTGTAAAACATCTCTGTAGCCGGGATAGGCCATAAACCTGGCTCTTGTATTTGAGCGTTTACTGGGGTGCATCTTCTAGGCCATTGTTTTACCTTTTACCTTTCCAGCCTACTTCCTTTAACAACCCCTTTTCATCTAACTCTAATCATTCAGGCAGGGTGATGTCCCCAGGACTCATTTACATAGCAATTAAACATCTGGGGCTGGTCTGGGTCAGCTGACTCAGACTCACAGGGATCAGGCTGCTGGGCTATAAAATTGCTGTGGAGTTGTTCGGGCTTGGGCTGCAGACGAGGCTCTGGGACTCCAGCCCTACCCTGAATGACTACACCATGGAGCCAGAGCCCCACCCGAGTCAGCTGATCCAGGCCAGCTGCAGTTGTTTAATTGCAATATAGACATACCCTCAGATATACTGAGGGACATATGAAGTTTATAAACAATAAAATGTGATGTGGATTTTGGTACTGAAAATGCATAATGGCATTGTAGAAGTTGTCAGAGTGAGTTGGAGGTCTGACAGCTGGGTAGGAACACTTGCTACATGGGAAGGCATGGAAGGCGGTGTTGATTTTTTGGAATCAAGGAGACAACTGATGATTTGGGCACTGAGGAAGGGAAACATCTTATTTTCTTCCCCATTTTGGCAGGGTCAGAGGTTTGTGGTGAGTCTGGAATTCCTTGGTCCTCATCCCAACAACCCTAAACAGAAACCAACTGCCCCACTCCAATATCTGCTGCAACCGCCAAGAATGGAGAAACACGTTATTGGATTGATGTTCCTTAGTGAAATCATTTCCAATGTTGATACCCCAATTGTTCAACTGTTACCATTATTCTTCAATGTCAATACCCCGGTGAGATGAATGGGAGCAAGTAACTCCGCTCAGAACCACTGGTCCAGGCATTCTGCAAACTCAGTCGTGCACCACGGCAGCAGTTTACACTCAGTTCACACTCTAAAGGTTTTCATTGCAGTCATAAGAGCTACAGGGGGAAATTTACCCATGCATAAAGGGCAGCTAGACACCCAACTCCTTGTGAAAGTAAATGGGAGTTAGGTGCCTGGCTCCCATTTCAGCTTTGAAAATCTCCTCCTTAATATTTTGAAAATAAAAGCTGATGTTTTGGAGAATAATTATATCGCAACTTGAAAAAAAAAAAGAACATAGATGCAGTTATTCATGTGGCCACATAATCACATAGTACCCAGGCCTGTGCTTGAAGGGGCAATTTGAGGCATTTAATCCCTTGCTCCACTAATGAAATAATTTAGGTAGGTTTCAGAGTAGCAGCCGTGTTAGTCTGTATTTGCAAAAAGAAAAGGAGTACTAGTGGCACCTTAGAGACTAACCAATTTATTTGAGCATAAGCTTTCGTGAGCTACAGCTCACTTCATCGGATGCATTCAGTGGAAAATACAGTGGAAAATAATTTAGGTAGGGATTTTCCAAGGGAGTTTGGCACCCGTTAATTCCCCCCCTTTAAAAACCCAGCTGTAGTTTGTTATCTCTTCAGATGAGCGAGAATATCGTCTTGCTATTCCCTAGAGAAGAGTATCCGAGTTTGTTGGTCTTATTCAGTAGTAAAAAAGAGCACTGATTTCTCCCTGGTTTTATTAGGGTTATTCCGGTCTTGACTCATATGCTGAAATAAATACAGTTATGAAGCATCTATTCATTGGATAAGAATTGACATCTCCTGGAGACAACTGTAAAAAGAAGTTACCCATAAAATATGTTGCTGTAGTGACTTGGTTTGCATAACCTTACCTTGGGGAGTACAGGACACTTCATCACTTGCTAGCATGTAGCCATCTGAGCAAAAGCATTGTCGTATCGTGGTTGGACTGTCAGTGCAATAATGTTCACAGTGACCATTTTCATGAATGCACTTCAGTGTGTCATTCAGACCTAAATACGTGAAAAGAACACATTAGTTCCTGAATGTGGTGTCTTATGTTTAACTCGAGTCAATTATGTTTGTAAATTTTGACCAAGAGTGACCTGCAACTCACTAATGTTGATATATTGATAGAGAAAGCTGCTTCTGGTAGGCAAACATTAATGACAGAGCTGTACAGAACTGGAAACTAATTTGTACTCCAGCACAAATTAAAGAGATCAGAAAATGCACCAAAAATCATACAGTGATTGCCATTCAAAATAATTAGCATTTGTCATCAGTTACCACAGTATGGTATCTGAGATACAGCAATCCTCACAATAATTAGAATAGGATATCACTGTTGTCACTGTATGGTAACTGTTGTCAAATATGTCTATTTAAAAATTGGAACCACTGTATTCCTTTCACCCACAGCAGTGCACTGGGAAGGCCACAGGATAATCCACTGCAGCAGAAGACCTCTCTTCTGGAGAAAAGATATGTCTGAATGGTCAGTAATTCAAGCCATCTGAATGGCTGAACATTTATGGGTGCTTATTAATAATAATAATAATAAATAATAATAATTTATCCAGTACCTGCCCCAGACACACAAGCTGCTACCATGTGGGACAAACAAACAGAATAAGTAAGTATGGAGGGTCATGTAATAATCCAGATGGGAAACACTAGCAAATAGGTTGGTTTTCACAAGTTTTTTTTAAAGGGGGGGAGAAGGAACCTTGCAGATATTGACTAAGAGGCTGTTCTAGTGTGGGACAGCATGAAAAGGTGACAAAAAAAGTTAGGACTGGGCAAAGAAGACAGAGCTTGTGGTCAGGAGAGAAGCATGAGCAGGAAATGGGAAGGGTTGTAGGAGGTGAGAGTAATATAGGCTGGACTGGGATCATCGATGCCTTATTACAGATGCTTAACAGTAGTTAAAGCCACTAGTTAGGCAACCCATTTAGATCGGACAAGCTCCTGCTCCTCCTCTGGGCCTACACTGTACTTATGTACTAAATTTAATAGTCAGTATATAGAGCTAGATCCAATGCTCATTGAAATCAATTAAAAGACTCCCACTGATGTCACTGGGCATTGGATCTGGCCCATTGTTCTTTTAATGAAAGTGTAGGCAAGGACCTTTTTCATGTGCATATATTTACACACTGTGACAATCTATAATATGGTCACCCCTTTTACAATTATGATAAATCTTGTGCAAAGTATGCCTTGTGAGGTATCACTGGAAAGTCATAATCTGCTGACCATTACTGTCCTGTTGAACTGTATGCATCATCATTGTATACGATGTTATGAGATTTTGCTACATATTTGCTACTGAAACATGTTGAGAGTCTGGGAAATGTCCACAGACTAGCCCCTCAGAGAGGACAAAGAAACTGCAAACACAGAGGTCTTACATGCCAAACCTCAGGTAGCCAAAAGGTGCAAACAAAAATTTGCAATTCATAATGGAGGATGGTCAGCAGCGCATGTACACCATGAGGGCTACCTAATCCCATGACACAGCATGAATTTTTCCAGCACGTGGGGAAAAGTATAAATGAGGGACAGTGGCATCACTACAGGGTCTCTCTCTCCTCCCCATCTCAACACCTGGAAGCAAGATCATTTGGAAGACAAAGAGAAGTCTCCTTGAATTGGGAGGAAGGGATGGTTTTAACTAGTTAGTATGAACTGTGAACTGAAAACTGCCTGCAATGTCCAGTAGGCCAAGAAAAACTGTTGGATTCAAATCTTGCTCAGCCTGATAAAATGTAGGATTTAGAATGTGTGTTTAGTTTTTGTTTCTTATGTAACCAAGTCTGACCTTTATGCCTACCACGTATAATCACTGAAAATCTACCTTTCTTTTGTTAGTAAACTTATTTTGATGTTTAATCTAAACCAATGAGTTTGTCTCAAGTGCTCAGATTACAGAGGCTAGAGTATGTGCACTGTCCTTTGAGGGAGTGGGGAACTAACTGGTGAGCTTGCATTAATCAAGAAGGCCTTGAGCAGTGTAAGACACACATTTCTGGGGTGCAAGGCTGGGGAAATTCGCTGGGGTCTTCCTGTGTGCAGTTCATGAGTGGCTTGGGAGAGCATTCATGTAACTTTGCTGGGTGTGCCTCTGCACACTGATGGCTAAGTGAACAGAGCCTGAGGGGTTTGCTGTACACTCGCATAGCAGTGTAGGAGAAAGTCTGGGGAGAAGAGTTAAAGGGGGCACAGTGGTTACGCAGTCCAGATTGCACCCGGGGGCATGTCACGCACACCATACAATATTTCCATTTCTAAGCCAAAGGGTTACCATAATCCAGTTAGAAAAATGCCCCTTTTCCCTCAGGTGGTTGAGAAGGTAAATTTAGAAGATCTACACTGTGTAACAATTATGTGGCTGCTTTGTAGAGTGACTGCAATACCCGTTTACTGAAGCTTTATTAAACATAGCAGTGTTAACTGTGGCAGCGATCTCTTCTCTGCTAGAACGATGCCCAATAATAATGTTTGCTACCAGTCCTTTTTAAAAATAACAATGTATTTATCAGAGCAGCTTGCATTTGCATAGTGTTTTGTTTTTTAAAAATTTAATACCTGACCTTTTTCACAGTTTTTGCCCTTATACTCCTCAGGGCAAAGGCAAACGTAAGCCTGAAATTGGTCAACACATGTCCCACCATTCTGACAGGGGTCAGAGTCACACTGGTTGGCATCTGTAAAAACACACAGTATCAGTAAGGCTCACAGGAAGGATTACAATGGTGCAATTTCAGTAATTATTAGAACACATGAAATTCTCATACCAACATAATTCTGCCAGAATTCCATCTGAAAGAAAGAGAGGAAAAAAGGGCATAAGGAATTATCCAGACAATATTATGCATCATTTCACGTACAAAGGATAAGTATGTTGTCTAATACCATAACAAACAAATTATAGAGGTATAGCACATGGTAGTTGAAGGGTGAATAAAGTTGTGCCTACTTAGAGAACATGCCTAAAAGTTAACACAATATTAATTTGCAGCTCTCTGTATATTTTAAGACACAGGTAATATAAGACAAAGGTACTATATTAGACACTTTTCAGCTTCCAAGGTTTAAGGGTCAAAATCCATTTATGTTTCTATTAATAAGATGGGAAGATGCAAGATAAAAATCAGGCCAACAGAATACCCCCGGACCTCCTCCCCCCTTACTTACTGTCCTTTTATCATCTTGAAAGATTTCTCTGGCTTCCTCATATGAACACGTTTCCTCAAAGCACTCCCGTTGTAGTGACCCAAGTTTTAACTCTTCAAAGAAGCTATTCGCCCTTCTTTGTCTTTTCAACAAGCTGTTTGCCTGCTCCTGCTTTAAGAAGACTGAAAAATTGAAATAATTGGAACTCTACAGGCACATTTTCTCTCTCCAGAAACAAAGTACAGTAGAACTTCAGAGTTACGAATACCAGAGTTACGAACTGACCAGTCAGCCACACACACCTTGTTTGGAGCCGGCAGTATGCAATCAGGCAACAGCAGAGAACAAAACAAAACAAAAAAAAGCAAATACAGTACAGCACTGTGTTAAATGTAAGCTACTCAAAAAATAAAGGGAAAACATTTTTCTGCTGCATAGTAGAGTTTCAAAGCTGTTGTAAGTCAATGTTCAGTTGTAAACGTTTGAAAGAACCACGATAACGTTTTGTTCAGAGTTACGAACAACCTCCATTCCTGAGGTGTTTGTAACGCTGAAGTTCTTCTGTAAGCCAATGAGATTTCAGCTTCCTTTACTTTTTAAATCTGAACTGTTTGCAACAATGTTTAAAGCAGGCCAGGCCACGCCAAGCACATTCCCATTGTGCAACATTGCACAATCTTGTAGAGACATTATTTACCTACCCTTCTGCACATGAGGTAAAGTGACAGATCCTAGATTTTTATGTAGGCCAAAGCTTTCGAGAAAATGGTAGTGATTCTAGAATTATAGCAGTTCTGCATCCAAATAATTCATGAAGACTTACCATGCACCATGTGGTAGGTTTCAAAAAAGTAGGACAGGATTTCCTTTAGTTCTGGCAGCCAAACAACAATTAGACAAGTGGCACGTAGCCTCTCATATTTACCCAATTCATCTGCTGACCCTTGTGTTTTACTATATTTTCCATATAAACTCACTTGGTAAGATAAAGATCTTTGGATGGATCACAACTTTTCAGGCTCCCAATCCCCTCCACTCACACACTCCTTTTCCCTCACTGCTTTCATCTACTCGTACCTTCTTTGGACCAGCAGGATGGAGTCCATAGGCCACTAATGGTCCATAAAGCAAAGCTTGAGAACAACTGCTCTAATTTATTCCCACTTACTTTTCTTCTGAAAAGACTCTGGGCCATGGCAATACCTTTGCTGGCAAAGGAGAGCAGGATGAGTTTCCATTCTGAGCCAGTCATCACCATGTCTTTGCACCAGCTAGAGGAGCTTGTATGTGGCTTCTAAACTCAGCAAACTGGTACCACGTGGCACTCTTCCTGGCAGTCTGAGCCAGGGTTAATGGGCAAGGAGAGCAGAAGTCAGACTGGAGTGGTATGAAAGACGGCACATCTCTTGTCTACACCAGTTTGTGAATAATGTAAACTTTCTTTTAAAAAAAGAGTTATGGTTGTGCTGTAGTGGAGACCCAGTCCTGACTGGTGTCTTTAGGCGCTATTGTGAAACAAATGCTAAATTGATATATAATGATAACTGATAATAAATAATGCGACCCAGTGTATTTCTGAATCTCTACACAGTAGACTGTAAAAACTATCAGTCTGTGAGGTATACAGTGTTCTACCACATATTAAACGTTAATTCTGAAGCCTAGTGATGACAATTTAAATGACAATATTGCTCACTATTCCTCTTCTGAGCATTTTGGCAGAAACATGCAACTACTCTGGGATGGTGGGCAAAGTTGGGGATAGAGGATGGAGCTTGAGCAGAGTACTTCCAATCCATTCCCTCTCCAAGATAATTCCTAATGGAGAATGAACTGTCTTGCACTTGGAGGTATCTCTGCAGGGCGGTGCCGAGCCACGCTGATGGGATAGGGGTGGGGAAGCTTGCACTGATCATGATACTTATAATAGAGGACTTCAGTCTCCTGGTCTACCAGCCTCCACATCAGCATTAACATCACTAAAATATATATTCATTTAAAAATACAGACGTGATTACTATAGATCCCCCTAAAACAATAATTACCGGCTGTATAGTATTTGCTGCACTACACATAGCACAATGTCTTTTACTAATGTTCATGTCAGGTTTTATCCTTGCAGTATGTTGAGTATTGTTATTTTTAATTATTTGCAATTGTTTTCTTACGGCATTTGTCCTTGTTAAATTATTAAAGTAAAGGAATACCTATCTATCTATGGGCGCACACACTCACACACACACACTTCTCAATACTATGGAGATGCATTGGAATCATCTGAGAATTTTCTTTTTTGTATTTTTTCTAAAATGTTTGACCACCATTGCTGAAGAGTGTTAGTCTGTGGATAGCCTGAGCTCTGTGATCACTAGTGCCCTTTGGTTCCCTGGGAGCTGATTTTGAGGCACATATTAAACACCAGGCACCCGACTTTCAGTTGTCGTGGTTCATCCTCATATTACACTACATTTTTTGTAATATCCCCTTTGTAAATTCTTGTGGATTGAATGAGAAGGACTGATAATTGATTCTCTGCTTTTAAAATACCACATATAGGCTTGAATTCCTGCTGGTTTCATCTAGTAGGCAGGTAGTTGATGGTTTGTAGCTTTCTATATGGTGAGATAACTTACACATATGAGCCTAGAAACAATTGTTCCCAGTTGACACAGTAAGTGCGTGAACACAATCGCCACCCAAAACTACGAGCACATTAGAACACTGTGCAGACTTGGACACATTCATTAGTAATCTTTAGTACTGCCATTGCTGTGGATGATCCAACACTCTTCACAAGAAAATCGTTTGGCTAACAATATAATAATAATCATTACAACAGTTTCTGGGACATACCTGCAGCTGGTGAAAGAGGAAGCAGCAGCAAAAAGCAGAGAAGCAAAACCAAGTAGTGGTTGGAAACCATGATGACACTGAAATGCCAGTGTCCCAATATCATGTTGACATTTCAGCAAGAACTGCATGGTGAAAGATCTCTGCTTCAAAGGCTTTGACCTGGAGGAGGGGAGTCATTAAACAGAGAGAGCTGAAACTCGTGCAAATAATTGTATTCATGAAGAAACTAACAAACAAAATCCCTTAATACATTCTCTTTAAAAATAGGCAAAGATCTTGGTTGAGAAGAATTCCCATTAACAGTGTGGAAAGGCCATGCTGATTATTGTGAATGTTGCAGCGTGTTCTTATTAACAATCCAGAATGCTATTAAATGTGAAACACAAGTGCCAAATTACAGGCCTCAGCCTGAATAGCACAACATTACATTTTGTATATAGCCATCCGAGAAGTTTGCAGGTGAATCAGAAAGCCAAGAGTAGGCTGATTGGGGTCAAGGTAAAGATTTGCAGTATCTCTGAATGTGGTCACATTGTTGATGCTTTAAAATGTACCATGTTCTTTTTCTTCTTGGTTCCCAGTGAAAACCCTGAACCGCTGACTGACTTTATATTGTGACACTAATCAACTAACAAGAAATACCAGGTTCTGCTTTGCTCTCTTTTTGTTTCAGTGAAGGAGCTGTGTACCTTATTGCCATGTACTACTACACAAAGGACTTAAGTTATATTGGAAAGAAAAGAAGAGGAGAGGAGCAGAATTCCATTTCATTAATAATTGTAGTAGTTTGACTGAATCAACAGATAAAGTTGTATCTGGAAAAATAAGCATTCCTATGAATTCATCTATATCAAGGACTAATGGTATCAGAACACAGAGTTTACAAAATTCTTAAGTAAAGATTTGACTAAGATATCAGCAAGGTTAGGAGCCTGTTTGTCAGTAGGGATTGGAGCATTTCATAGGACCTGGTGTATTTTCCAGTCGATCCTTCCCTTTATTAAGATAAAGGAAAGCAGCTCCTCTGTGCCGTCAGAGCAATGAAGGGAAGGGCAGTTTTTACACTATTGCCACCTCTCATCATCATCTCCCTGAAGAAGTCATGAATGATTAACAAAGAAGAAATCTCGCTCAACTGAGAAGTCTAAGATCCCAGCCCATCTATTTGCATATTATTTATACTGTGCCTGTAACTTAGCCTTTATGTACAGTGAGGTACATCCCTTTTGGACATCTGGTTTACAACATAGAAAAAACTGGCCTTTTAGGGCATCTTTTGTTTATTGGAATCTGGCTAATTCCTGGAAAGCTTTCCTGGGATTTTCGGGGAGGCTAATGGTAGGTGCTGTTCCAGGGAAGGGGGAGGGAGTTTGACTGCTGGAAGACATGAGAAGTTATAACATAGAATGAGTCCCAAAATACTCCACCTCTCCACTATTGGAAGTCCCCATCATTCCGCAGCCTCCCCTCCCTGAATATAATCCCCTCCCTGTCCTTCCAGTTCCCAACCTCTCCTTTGAACTGGCACTAGCTGGAGAGGGGGAGAAAACCATGATAGGCATTCAGAGGAAAAACCACCTGGAGAAGTGCTGATCAGCAGGGAATTGGGGCTGCTGGCAGAAGCAAGGCAGGTGAGAGTAAGAGATGAGGTGAGCTGGAGGGGGGGAGGGTCTGCTACTTAGTGGGGAGGTTACTGGGAGCTCTTGAGGTGGGTAGACAAGGTGGGAGGGGCCTTGTGTTCAGGGAAAGAGAGGAGGGGACAGAAAAAGGAGGACAAACTGGGAAGGAAATCTGTCCCCACTGAGGGTGGGGCAGGGGATAGGAGGAGAGACTGAAGCTGTGTTTACTTGTTTGCAGCTCTCCGTGTGGAGCAGCAAGACCATATTCTTAACCTCAGTTTTCCAAGAGTTAAGATAAGAATAAGTTTGCCAGAGCCACTTTGCAATTTCCTTTATCTTATCTTCTTAGAGCAGAAAAGCCATTTGTCCTGTCTGAGCGATTCTCTTCCTGTCATGCAAGTGAGAGCGTAGGGCTGCGTATCTGACATTTCTAGATCTAGCACCATGTGCAATGGCATTTGTTTTTGACTGCTTTGACTCACCCTGTAAAAATGGTGGCACTTACACAAAAAAGCCATAGGGTAGGAATTTATTACTAGGTATTAGCTGGAGCACTTGCTTGGTGCCACCTTTAGTCTTGTTGCTAACCCTCTGTAATGGGCCAGTTGGAAGAAAAGATAGACGTTTGGGTACATAGCTCCCTCAACACTTTTATGTAAAAAAAGAAGCTGGCTTCACAAACCAGCATTTCTATGAACTTCTGTGTACTAAGACTATATGGATTCTCATCTACTTTATTTGACTTGCTTCTAAATTAGATTTATAGATTCACAAAACAGAAATTCCAAAAAGATCAAAATTTTCCAATTCAGCATTTCCAATTTGAATCTTTTTGGAATTTCTTTTTTATGAATGGTTTCAGAGTGGTCGCCGTGTTAGTCTGTATCAGCAAAAAGAACAAGGAGTACTTGTAGCACCTTAGAGACTAACCAATTTATTTGGGCATAAGCTTTTGTGGGCTAAAACCCACTTCATCGGATGCATGCAGTGGAAAATACAGTAGGAAGATATATATATACACACACACACACACACACACACAGAACATGAAAAAATGAGGGTTGCCGTACCAACTCTAACAAGACTAATCAATTAAGGTGGGTTAGAGTTGGTACGGCAACCCTCATTTTTTCATGTTCTGTGTGTGTGTGTGTATATATCTTCCTACTGTATTTTCCACTGCATGCATCCGATGAAGTGGGTTTTAGCCCACAAAAGCTTATGCCCAAATAAATTGGTTAGTCTCTAAGGTGCTACAAGTACTCCTTGTTCTTTTTGCTGATACAGACTAACACGGCGACCACTCTAAAACCATTCATAAAAAAGAAATTCCAAAAAGATTCAAATTGGAAATGCTGAATTGGAAAATTGACATTTTTTATTGAAACAAAATGATTCAACCTGTTGAAATTGTATTTTCCTTTCCAATCAACATTTTAAAACAAAAAATGTTTTTGTTTCAATTCTCGCAGTCAGAAAAATATAAAACTTTAGCCGACATTGACATTTCACCGCCACATTTTCCCAGGTCAGAGAATCAAAAACTAATTATGGGGAGCTAGTCAGGCTTTTAGGTTGACTAACTGGAATTCACTCAGGACCTCAACTGTTCTGGACCCTCTTTGCTTATTGAAAGAAATGTGACTCAGTATATCTTTTAATAAGTTTCATTAAAAGACAAACAAAAATAAGATCAAGAAAATGTACCACCAAAGTCACACTAAGAATGAAACAATACAACTAATAAATCAATATCAAAACTAAATCAAATCAACAAGCTCATCTCAATATTGGATTGGAGTAAAACCACCAAAAGAATGCAAAAAATAACCAATCCTTACAAATTTTAAAGAGCATTCTAAAGAAAAAGCAGCTGTTCATGTGATTATGAATTCCAACAAAGGAATTTTACCAAAGTCAATCAAATCTATAACTTGGAGCTGGTTAGATGTCTTAATAAATATTAGAGGGGTAGCCATGTTAGTCTGGATCTGTAAAAGCGCCGCTTTTAATAAATATTAAAGCCAAATTACTTAATGTCTGAACCACGACCTCAGACCCACTTACAGAGCTTCCTCCTTGGATTTCATTTCTTGTGTGGTGGCTGCCCATCCCACTCCCGTTTCGAGATGATAGAACAAAACACTTTTGATAATCAAAAGTTTGACAACTCTTATCTACCAGAAATTATAGATGTGACCTGAAGAAGAGCTCTGTATGGCTCGAAAGCTTGTCTCTCTCATCAGCAGAAGTCGGTCCAATAAAAGATATTACCTCACCCACCTTGTCTCAGAAATTATGGATGACCACGGCAGTTCTCTTAGGACTTTTGAATACAAACCAAAGAAACACACATCAATGAATAGCTTTATGAGGCAATACTTAGGGTTGTTTAAAGCGGAGGAATTTTCTTTGTGGTGCCTTCCTCATGTGGGCTACCTGGGTTCTCTCTCACACAGTCTCAGTTTCATGGCCTGAAACTACAGCTGGGATGTTGCCCAGCTAATAAAAATAAATGACAAAAATAGAAAAAGGGGGAAAAGATACTTAAGATAACAAGGTTTGAAAACACTTCAGCTCTCCCAGTTTTCTAGCCTATTGAGGAATAGGAGTTGGACCTGCAGTCAAGGAGCCAGACAATGATATTCTGCAGGCACAGTGCTTCTCACTCATGGGCCTCTTTTGGGAACTGGGAGATACTGGTCAAAGGCTGGGGTGGCGTGTTTGTGGATGATGTGACTTCCTCTGATCAAGGCGATCATTTCTGGGGCTTCTGGAAAGGCAGTCTTTCCTCCGGGGGCTCGTTGCAGCCTTACCCTTGACGCTTATAGTTTGAGACCTTCACTTGTTCAGCCCTGCAGCACTTCCCTCCAAGGTCTTCAGACAAATCAGGTGTGAGGCCTGCCTTGGAGCCACACAGCTCAATCCAATCAAGTCTGACTTAAGTCCTCACTTGCAAGCATTAGCTGGAAAAGTCCAGCTTAAATCAATACTTGAAAAATATTCAGTGTTTTACATACCACAGACTTTACGTCTGTGATCACATACACCCACCCCGCAAATTAAAAATCCAGACACAAGACCACTTCTGAGGAAGCTGGCATAGACTCAGACTTCAAAGGACCATCATGATCATCTAGGCTGACCTCCTGCACATTGCAGGCCACAGAGCCTCACCCACCCACTCCTGTAATAGACCCCTAACCTCTGGCTGAGTTATTGAACTTCTCAAATCATGGTTTAAAGACTTCAAGTTACAGAGACTCCACCATTTATGTGACACAGTCCCCAGCCTTGAATGTTGTTTTCCCATATTTACTAGCCTTTCTTCTAGCATAATGTATTTGTTGTCTTTCTTGTGCTTTAGAAATATTACTAAGAGCCAATGCAACGTCACCATCCTTTCTCACTTTCAAATTAGTGCTATCCTCCTTGTAACATTGTTCATCGATGGTCATATCTGGCTGAAAAGGTCTTGAGATGACATTATATCATCAGTTTACAGAACTCTGTTTGTCTACTGTGACAGGGTCGGGCCAGATGGCTATAGGAGAGTAATAGAAGGCAGATATATTAGCCCCAGGCTAAGTAGGTCCCTTTTTCCTGGGTAAGGTAACAGGGAAGGTTCCAGAACAATCAGGAACCTTCTGGAGACAATTAAGACAGACAGGCTGATTGGCTGCAGGTATTCTAATCAAGAAGCTGCTAGAATCAATTAAGGCAGGCTAATCAGGGCACCTGGGTTTAAAAAAGGACCTCACTTCAGTTAGGGGGAGGCGTGTAAGGAGCTGGAAGTGAGAGGACGTGCTGCTGGAGGACTGAGGAGTACAAGCGTTATCAGGCACCAGGAGGAAGGTCCTATGGTGAGCATAAAGGAGGTGTTGGGAGGAGGCCATGGGGAAGTAGCCCAGGGAGGAGTTGCTGTTGCACAGCTGTTCCAGGAGGCACTCTAAACAGCTGCATTCCACAGGGCCCTGGGCTGGAACCCGGAGTAGAGGGCGGGCCCGGGTTCCCCCCAAACCTCCCAACTCCTGATCAGACACAGGAGGAGTTGACCTGGACTGTGGGTTCACGAAAACGGCCAAGCTGAGGGCTGCCATGAAGCTCCAAGGTGAGGAAATCTGCCAATAAGCGCAAGACCCACCAAGGTAGAGGAGGAACTTTGTCACACTGACTATAAAAGCTGATTCGTTGCTTAAAAAGAACCCTAGCAGTCACTGAACATTCTTTCATCAACAAAATTAAAACTAAGTTCATACTTTTATGATCAATTTAATCATTTCAAGTTTCTTCTCCGCTAATCTAAAAACAGACAAATGAGCTTTCTGGAGCTAGGTATGGCTCAAACAGCCTGTCTTCCGGAATCTTCAGCCTGAAAGAGAAAAAGTTACTTTAAAGCCTACCAAGATGAAACCTACTTAAAATATATTTCTTAAAAAAACCGCACAGTCTGTATTCCCATTCAAGTTATTGTTTTTACACAAAGAAATGTTCTGTGCAAAATTTTTTGACCAGCTCTAAATCTGAGTTATTGATTTTTTTTTAAACCTGAGTGCAGATGTTTTGTTTTGCTTTTTAAGGTACACAGTTCATGCAGGGAACAAGCAGCATGGGAAAAACAGCAAAAACAGACGTGAAAAAAAGTAAAGAAGTGTTCTTTTAAACTCTACTGGGGTCCCCACTATCCAATCAAATTCTGCATAAAAAGGAAAGATAAGATGAACATGAGGGACAAACAGGGACAGCTGACAAGCAGTCAATTGGTTCAAATCTATAATCAATGTCAAACTAGCTACTGCCTCGACTAGTTAAACCCTTCAGATTATCATGAATGTTCCCGATGCTCTAGCAACACCTGGAGGCTGGTGGAATTGAGTGCAGGGGATGGCATTACAGAGAAAAGCAATGAAGAGGATGCAGCAGCTGTGAGGTTCCCTACTAGCCAGTGACATCACGAAGAGCTGAACTCACTAAGAAGTGGTGGAAGTGACACGGGTGGGCAGTGGCAGGAGGTAGCAGCAGCAAGCAGCTGTGGAGACATCGCTTGACTGCTGCCCCAAGGCAGAAGATGATCCCACTCGAACACTCCCCTGGATTCTGGGACTTCACTGACCTCAGACAACCAACTCTGAGTGGGGTGCAGCGGAGGGCAAAGGAGCGTGGCATGTTAAAGGGACATTCGTCCATCAGAGACTTTCACAGAGCAAGGTGGGAAACTGAGGCATAGGACTGCTGCCCCTATACTGTGGGGAAGGTGTTTACCTACTTTTGAATCACTGTTGCAGAGTTTTTCCAAATTAATGCTGTGTTCCTTCTCCTTTTAATAAACGTTTTCTTTGGTTATACACAGACATGGTGCTTGCACGGGGGGTTGAGCACTGCCTCGCAGATGCAGCCAGGGTGAAGTTTCATTTTTCCTCTGGGCGGTGGTGGGGGCGCTCCAGATGGTTCTGTTTGGTAATGTTAAGTGGAACCCTTGGATATGGAACCTGCCCCTTGTTGCTGCCTGCAGCACCTGACAGAAGAGCTACGCGTGCCTCTTGTTATACTAGGAACTTCATGTAGGGTGTGGACAATGGTCTGTCTTCCTGCAGACTACAAGCTAAGGAAACTGGAGAGTTTGGCATTCTCCTCATGTCCTCTTTTTGGTCCCACATCCACACATGGGGATTACGTGACAGGGTTGCCTGAGAAGTGGCCTTGATGATCCAGTAGGTCCTTTCCAGTCCTATGTTTCTATCCAGCAAAGTGTAGTCTGTTTTCTATATGTGACTCCATCCCATCACTTTAAGACTCCAGAGGTCTGATCATTCAGCTGCACTACATTGTGGATAAAGAAGTTCCTGCTTCTGAAATGGTTTCAAGGTTCTAACTCTGTTATATAAATCATTCTTAAAGAGCAAACAATCAAGATCAGATTTTGGTTCCAGTTACACTGAATTAAATCCATAATAATGCCATTGATTTCTGTTGATTTAATTTTGTTTGTACAGAGGTGTAAGAGAAAGAACAAGAAGCTGTTTTTCACTCTCCATTTTTTACCCTGCTCTTTGCAGAAATCACTCTTCTTTTTTGCTGAGGGTGGGTCTTTTACACACAAAGTTTTTAGTACATTTATGTATATCAACATTCATTTAAATATGTGTAGCCTTTGGAAGAAAATAATTCCTGCAGTTAAGGACAAAGGTTTGTTTCTGCTGTCATGTCAGTCTGAGTCCATCGCTAGTTCATGCAGAGTTTTTTGTTTCACATAAAGGTAGCCATGACGTGACCAAGCATTTTCAGCTAATTGTGCGCTAGCAGGCGTGAATGGGCAGGTGAATAAATGTACAGGTAAACAATAGTACAAACCTTACTGAACGACCTCAAGCGAAGCATGTTTGTAAAAAAGGCACCTTATTACTTAATTGTAAACGAGTTATTAGTCTCACTGTGCACAATCTGAGTATGATCCACTGACTTTAGTGATATTTCAGTTGTAGAAGAGTGAGCTGGATTCTGTTCTGGCTCATGGGTCAACCTGCCTGTTGTTCCAACTGCAGAACCAGATTCTGCCCTTGGTTCCCTCCCCACTGGGTTGGCACAGGTGTGATTGAGGCTAGGATTTGGCTTGCAGATGTTCTTTTTATTACTAAAAGGACAGTAATGTGCTACAAAAATGTAAACAATGGGCTCCCTCTAAAATCTTCCCATCTCAATCAACGGTACAAGACATTTTCTGGGTAAAAAACTTTGGTGCCTCCCCTCACCCCACCCCAATCCATCAATTTAACGTTCTCCCCTCGAGAAATATCCCTTAATTCCATGATGTCCTTCCCAAATACATCAATTCTTCCACCTCCCAATCTTGGGCCCCACACCTTTAGACCCACCATGTTTCCTTACCCCAGTAATTCATGGGTGAACCGCGAGGTGGCTCCTCTATCTGGCATCTGCTCCTCACAATAAAGAAGTGGTGACAGGGTGAGTTGGCTCAAGGGTGGCTGGCTGGGGGCAGGAGGGTGTTGGTGGAAGCAGCTCTTCTCTGGTCATGGGCTAGATGGCTAGTTTGTGAAGGAGTCTCCCCAGCTTCTTGAAGTGAGTAAGTCTCCTTTGGCTAGGTGCCTAAATCAGTATTTGATGCCTAAATGTAAGTGGGCCTGGTATTCAAAGGCACAGAGCAAACCCAGCTCCCATTGAAATCAATGAGAAATTGACTGAGAACTGATCAGGTATGCAAATAAGGCCAGTTCTATTTAGCTGCCTAAATATGGATTTAGACACCTCACTTTGGGCATCCAGGTTTGAAAATGGCAACTTTGCTTTATTTATTTTAAATAAAATCTGAGACTCTCTTCCACTGCCTATTCCTCCCCCCGCCACACGCCAGCCCCCACCAGCTCAGCAGAGTACAAGCCATTATTGGTGGTGATGCACACACCAGAAAACCCAGCTTGACTTTCAGAGCCCTGGTTGCACTGTCAGGCCAGGCAGCTAGAACATTTGATCTTGAATCATTGAGACAGAAACAGCATGGAACCCTACCTGCCGTTTTAGAGAGCCATGCTTTTTACAGTAGAACTACACTCTAAGAGAAACAACCAATGAGACTGCAGAGGAAGTTATCAACAAGCATGTAATCAGTGACAACAGTAGAGGGGCATACCAGACCAGACCAGACTAATGACTCCCAGCAGGCTACTGCTGGAGCAGTACACTAATAGAGCAGCACAGGACAACCAAGGAAAAAGGAGAGAGATGCAGGGCACCTCTTCATACTAGATCTGTAAAATAAATTCTTTAAAAACATCCACCGATTTAAAGGCAGAATTTAGCTAGCTATTAGCACCCATTAGAGCAGTCCACTTAAACGTAGCCCATACCTTCAACTGAAGGCTAGTCAAAAATTGTTCCTTGTAAACATGTCAGATAACTTAAAATACATGTAAAGAAACTAATATTTTAGAACATTCCTGATGATCGTATTTGTATCCATCCGACAAACGATAGGAGCACCGGTCAGCATTTCTATTAAATAAATGGTTTTACCTTCAATTCTGCTTTAGGACAGCTCAGCAAAATGGTATTTCTGAAACCCATTTCTGAGCTGTGCCAGCTTTGAAACAGAAAGCCCTCCCCCTGATTTTTCAAAGCCCTTGAGGAAGAGCAACTGTTGGCAGAGCCCATCATCAGGTTTGGGAACAGCAGATGAATGATCCAGATGGAAGCCCAAGACAGATAGGGAGGAATTAGTGCTGCAAGATAAGTCAGCGCTTGAGCCAGAGTGGATCTGAGGAGAGTGAATAGCTTTTGATTTACTTCAGACTGGGGAGATATAGGGGGATATTGCAGTTCAGTAGACAGAATTAGGTAGGGTGAGCTAATGTCATGGCTAGCCAGCGCCCAGCCTAGGGACATATCTATGGACCAAAGTCTGAGAATGCCATGGAGACTGAGACAGGCAGGGCTATTCTATGGCTCAGAACAGTCAAAGCAAGGTATCACATAGCTTTTCACATAAACACTTATTACACTAGTCCCATTGCACAGCTCAATGGACCATTCCATTGACTGCCCAGTGGATTATCATGAGCATTTCTTTCCCATGACCACTGAGATCTCCCAGCTATTCTTATAGGTCACTGTGTTATGCAGTTGACCTGTGACCATTTAACTAGATAAGACAGAGGTTAGAGCACCGACAGCAGTTGCCACCTTCTAGGTCAGACTACAAGAGAGCATTTAAAATCTTATGTTCTCGCAGAAGCAAAAAGGGTTTTTTGCCTTTCCGACAGCACCTGCCAAAGCTGCTCTAGCTGAACTATCGTGGAACGGCTTGGTGAAGCCAGGCTGCCATTGCCCAGAGGCAGAGTCAAATATTTCTCACCATGCTGAATTTTTCAAGTTTCTCACAGAGCAAACAGCTTGGATTGGCAACTTCCATGGCTGGAGGGGACAAAGCTGCAATCTGGAGAAGTTGGACCAATTTCACACACTGATGTTCTGGGGGAAACTCAGGCTACTACAGAGGAGGGTCGTTCACCAGAGTTAGGGTTTGAGCTTTTACAGTGGGCACGGGATTGAGGCAAATTACTAAACTACAAATGAGTTACATCATTATGAAAGATGGTGGAGACTATGATCTCTCTCTCTCTCTGGGATCTGTATACTTTAACATTCAAACTGTGAGAGTCCCTGTTTTGTATCTTCGATCAACTACTCGTGGATTTTGTCAAGTAATAGTAATCATTTTCCCTGTAAATATGAACCACATATTTAAACAGTCAGTGCAGGCCAGATTCAGGGTACATCTAGACTACAAAATTATGTCAGCCTGAGTTACACCAGTGTACAGCCGTCACAGTAATTAAATCACCTTTGCATGTCCATGTTACGCTCCTTGTGTCAATGGTGCGTGTCCTCACTATCATCACTTGCATCAATGCAGAGAGCGGTGCACCATGGGTCGCTACACCAATGTGCCACAATCACCAACAGGACCCAGTCGCTGGCAGGCAGGATTGAACTGGGGACCTCTGGAGCTGAATGCATGATCCTCTATGACATGAGCTAAAAGCCAACTGGCTGTTAGCTAAGGCTGTAGAGTAGATTCATTTTATCTCTCTGTTTAAGTGGTCTCAGTGCCACTAGATGGGACAGAATACCACACCCAGAAGGTGTGTGGGTTATACCACCATCTACTGCAGGGTGTTTAGGGAAGGGTTTGTAATGCCTCATGGGAGCAAACGAATCATTCAGGGGTGGTTGGGAACATGATTTCAACATCCCATAGTGCAGTTTTCTCCATCCCATGTTTCATGCCTCTTTTCAAAAGCCCCGCAAACCTGCACATCTGCCATCTGTGTGAGGAGCATGGATCCCACACAGCTCTGCACTATTGTGATGAGCGTTGCGAGCATGGCACGCCTCATCCTGCAGTATTTGCAGAGCCACGGGTAACATGACAATTCCTTGGAGGCTAGATTGCTATGGGACATATAAAGAAACAATTCAAAGTTGTTGGCATCATTCAGAGAGCAGCTGCAGATGGTGGAGCACCAGTTCTGGGCCCAAGAAACAAGCACTGATGGTGGGATCACATCATTACGCAGGTCTGGGATGAGGAGCAATGGCTGCAGAACTTTCAGATGTGTAAGGCCACATTCCTGGATGTGTGTATGGAGCTCGTCCCAGCCCTCCAGTGTAGCAACACCAAAATGAGATCTACACTGACAGTGGAGGAGTAAGTGGCAATTGCTGTATGGAAACATGCAATGCCAGATTGCTACTGATCAGTCACGAATCAATTTGGAGCTGGGAAATCCACAATGGGGGTTGCTGTGATGCAAGTGTGAAGCACCATTAATCATGTCTTGCTATGAAGGACTGTGACTCTGGGCAGTGGGCAGGACATAGAATCATAGAAGATTAGGGTTGGAAGAGACCTCAGCAGATCATCTAGTCCAACCCCCTGCTCAAAGCAGGACCAGCACCAACTTCTTGGTAACAAGGGCACACTGTTGACTCAGATCCAGCTTCTCATCCACTGTAAACCCCAGGTCCTTTGCTGTAGAACTGCCGCTTAGCCAGTTGGTCCCCAGCCTGTAGCAGTGCATGGGATTCTTCCATCCTAAGTGCAGGACTCTGCACTTGTCCGTGTTGAACATCGTCAGATTTCTTTTGGCCCAATCCTCCAATTTATCTAGGTCACTCTGGACCCTCCAGCATATCTACCTCTCCCCGCAGCCTAGCGTCACCTGCAAACTTGCTGAGGGTGCAATCTATCCCATCATCCAGATAATTAATGAAGATGTTGAACAAAACTGGCCCCAGGACCAACCCGTGGGGCGCTCTGCTTGATACCAGCTGCCAACTAGACATCGCACCATTTTTCACTACCCATTGAGCCTGACAATCTAGCCAGCTTTCTATCCACTTTATAGGCCAGGAGTCCAATCCATACTACTTTAACTTGCTGGCAAGAATACTGTGGGAGACTGTATCAAAAGCTTTGCTAAAGTCAAGGTATTCTATGTCCACCACTTTCCCCACATCCACAGAGCCAGTTATCTCATCATAGAAGGCAATCAGGTTGGTCAGGCATGACTTTCCCTTGGTGAATTCATTTGACTGTTCCTGATCACCTTCCTCTCCTCCAACTGCTTCAAAATGGATTCCTTGAGGACCTGCTCCATGATTTTTTTGGGGACTGAGGTGAGGCTGACCAGTCTGAAGTTCCCCAGATTCTCCTTCTTCCCTTTTTTAAAGATGGGCACTATATTTGCCTTTTTCCAATTGTCTGGGACCTCCCCCAATCGTCACGAGCTTTCAAAGATAATGGCCAATGGCTCTGCAATCACAACAGCCAACTCCCTCAGCACCCTCAGATGCAGTGCATCCAGCCCCAGGGTCTTGTGCATGTCCAGCTTTTCTAAATAGTCCTTAACCTGTTCTCTCACCACTGAGGGGTGCTCACCTCCTCCCCATACTGTGCTGCCCAGTGCAGCAGTCTGGGAGCTGACCTTGTCTGTGAAGACCGAGGAAAAAAGCATCGAGTACTTCAGCTTTTTCCACATCATCTGTCACTGGGTTGCTTCCCCTAATCAGTAAGGGTCCCACACTTTCCTGACCTTCTTCTTGTTGCTAACATACCAGAAGAACCCCTTCTTGGTATCCTTCACATCCCTTGCTAGCTGCAAGTCCAGTTGTGCTTTGGCCTTCCTGATTACACCCCTGCATGCTTGAGCAATATTTTTATTGCTATACAGCTCAGGGACGCTTTGAAAGACCATTTTAATAATGAGCCACAGTATTTATTTTGCTGTAGTGTATTCTACCTGGAATTTTTTTTTTGCACCCCAATATGTACTTTGTAATGCAGGGGCGGGCAAATTATGGCCCACGGGCCAGATCCAGCCCACCGGCCAGATCCAGCCCACCAGCCATTTTAATCCAGCCCTTGAGCTCCTGCTGGGGAGTGGGGTCTGGGGCTTGCCCCACTCCAGTGCTCTAGCTGGAGAGCAGGGTCGGGGCCGCTCCTTGCAGCTCCCGGAAGCAGCAGCATGGCCCCGCTCAAGCTCCTATGCATAGGGGCAGCCAGGGGGCTCTGCTCTGCACGATGCCCCCGCAGCTCCCATTGGCCAGGAACTGTGGCCAATGGGAGCTGCAGGGGTGGCACCTGCAGATGGGGCAGTGCACAGAGCCGCCTGGGCATGTCTTTGTGTCAGAGCTGGAGAAGGGACATGGCCACTGCTTCCAGGAGCTGCTTGAGATAAGCGCCGCCCAGACCCTGCACCCCTGAGCCACGTCCCCACGTCCCAACCCCCTGCCCCAGCCCTGAACCCCCTCCTGTCCTCCAAACCCCTTGATCCCAGCCTAGAGCACCCTCCTACACTCCAAGCCCCTCATCCGCAACCCCACCCCAGAGCCTGCACCCCTTCCCAACCCCCTGCCCCAACCCTGATCCTCCTCCTGCCCTCCGAACCCCTTGGTCCCAGCCCAGAGCATCTTCCTACACCCCAAACTGCTCATTCCCAGCCCCACCCCAGAGCCTGCACCCCTAGTCGGAGCCTTTCTCCCCACCCCACTCCCCTGCCCCAGCCCAGAGCCCCCTCCTGCACCCTGAACTCCTCATTTCTGGCCCCACCCCAGAGCCCTCACCCCCCCCCCCCACACACACCCCAAACCCAATTTTGTGAGCATTCATGGCCCGCCGTACAATTTCTATTCCCAGATGTGGCCCTTGGGCCAAAAAGTTTGCCCATTCCTGTTGTAATGAGTGCTCTGCGTGTAGTAATATAACATTGCAAATGCACCTATTGCTACTATCTGTGAATTATTTCAGCCCAAGCCAGCATATATTGTGAACTAATATAGATGACTTAAGCTTCCATAAGTTTTATTCCAAACCCAGACAAACAGACATATTTATAACTGAATGAAACTTCATAAATACAGGGAAAAGAACCTTTGAAAGGGAAAGAACAGTCATTTCCATTTCACAAACACATTCATCAGCCTTGTCTCTCACAGGTCAGTGTATGTGTGGCTGTGATTGCCTGTCCTCTCCCCTGGGATGGAGTGATAGGGATTGTGCAGCAGCCCCAGACAGCAGGTAGAATGTGTGGCAGGGGTGTGTAGGGAGGTCCCAGCATGCAGTTCTTGATGGGCTGCAGAGGGAGGCGAGCACGGGACTGTTGAATCTGAAGGTCAACAAGAGTCTCCAGCATTTCTGTCTGACACTTGAGAAGTGCTAGCATCTCCTGCTGCACATCTCTCTCCTTTTCCTGTGCCTTTCTCCTCTCTGCTCGATCCCCGTCCATGCCGTCTGTGAGGGTGATCCCAGTGATAAGCTGCCAAAATCTTAACAACCGGTTCACTATCAAAAGTTCTGATTTAAGGGATGTGCCACAGTATGTATTTTTTGTACCTTTTTCCATAAGAAGTGGCACTGCATTGAGTCACTGGGAGACATACTTAACAATAAAAAACAAACATTTTTACATGTTTATTACAATAGAAACAAAGTATTGTATTGCTTTTTTAAATGAATTTAAAATACGTTTGAAAAGAAAATATAAAGAAGATTATGAGTAAGCAAACAATAATATTTAAGAATGAAATGCCTATTATTCTTGTATTTTAAAATATTACATGTGAACTACTTAAGTTATTAAAAATAAAAAGTGTAATATATTCATGTTGAAGTATACAATGCAACAAGCAATATTTTAAAGAATATTTAAGTACATTATTTATTACTAAATAGGTAGTAATTTCCAAATGGCTTCGTCATCTTCTCCATAATCTTTGGTGTTGGATATACGAACTCTGGTATCTAATGCGGATCGATGACTTCTCATCCATGCTTTAACATATGGTATTGGGTTCCAGGAACTTAGTGATTTTCCCAACAAATTGATGGTCATAAAGCTTGAAATATGTGTAATTGTTAAATTCGCCCTTTTATCACTACAAATAATATTCATCAACGAAAAAGCTCTTTCTGCTTCTGCAGAACTAATTGCAATTATGTTCATAATTTGCTTTGCTTTCCTTATTGTTTCCGGATCAGGAAGATGTTTTGATTGAATGTTATTCTCTACATAGTCACGAAAATCATTTAAATCGACTACAAATTTTATGAATTTGTTTAATTCATGCACTTTTTCTTCTCCTGATTTCCAAGGTAACCTGACTTCTTCAATATTCCAGGAAGTGGGATCCATAACATTGAATAATTCAACTATTTTAGGTGTATTACTAGAATGACCTAAATTATCTTCTTTATATTTAATGTGATTTTTGTTTAATAATCTTGCCTTCATTTTTTCAATAATACATTCTATTACTTTGTCTCGTGGCAGTGATTTAAACCTTACATTATCTTCAAACTCTGTGCATTTAAAAGCATCACTTTCTATCATTTCATTAATTTTATTTTCATGTGTACCAAAACTATCTTTTAATTGTATGAAAAAAATCAATTGTTCATTTGATTAGCTTATCTGCCTTTGTTAAACTCAATTGTCTCGCTTGCAGTGCATTTGATAATAATGCAAGTTCATCCAAAATGTCAATCATTAATGCCAAGTCTTTTAAAAATTCTTTGTTTTTCAATCTTTTTTCCATGCCAGAAAATTTCTTATTTTTGGAAAAATAAATATAAAGAGCTGGATAAGCTCTCCAGACCGTTTTGACAGCTCTAAGGCTACAAGAAGCCCATCGTGGACCAAAGACACGGCCTATTTTGACAATTTCAATATATAGTTCTTCAGAAACTTGTTTAAGTTAAAACTGACTTTTATCTGACTGATGAAAAATTGCATAAATCTTGTCCAAAAAAATCTTGAAATGGCTTATTTCATTGATATCATTTATAGCATCATCTAAAGCCAGTTGTAGCTGATGATTCAAACAATGCCAAATTGTAATGTTTGGAAAACCTTGAATGAGTCTTGTAGCAACTCCAGATTTATGTCCAAGCATGGTGCTCGAGCCATCAGAACAAAATCCGATTAAATTTTTCTTTAAATATTCTGTGTCAAATCCTGTATCGGTTAATGTATTTCTCAAAGCATTATAAATATTTTCTGCTTTTGTTGATTCTAATTCCACTAAATCGAGAAAAATTGTTGGTGAAGAATCTTGTAATTCACATTTTATAAGAATTACAAGCACAGTTTTACTTGAAATTGTAGAAGCTTTATCAATAATAATACAAATCTTTGAATTGTTTTAAATGATTTTACTAAAAATTTGTTTTCTTATTAATTCAGCAATATGCTCTGATTCTGATGGCCGAAAATCGAGAATGTAGGCAGTTCCCTAAATCGGTTTCATTCTTAATTTGTAGCTCTACTTCATCCTCCATATCTGACATTGGTTGGTTTCTTTTTACTAAGTTGTAAACTGTGTTGAAAATTTTGCTGGTTATTGCATTTTTTTTCAGTAACTTTATCAATCACTATAGTGAATCTTTAGATTCATTTAAAATATTTATAACTCTCAAATGAGAGCTTGATTCGAAATGTTCATTTTTTTTCTTCATGAAGCTTGCTGAACTTTTTTATCAGTTCCAGAGGCTTTAATAGTACACTTTTGCCATTCCGAAGAAATGTGTCAAGATTTTCCTCCAAGGACCCCCAAACGTGACATATTTGTACAGTGGAAACAGCCTTCAATGATCAAGCCATTATATTTCTTTAAAAAATATTGTGCCTGCTCGGAAGTCCAACAATCGGGTACTACATTTGCACAGTCATGTAAATCCTCTTCCATTGTGGACACATTTTCAGATGATTCAACATTTAAGATATTTTCATCACCAAAATTATTGTCATTGGCGTTTTCAGTATTTAAATCATTATTTTCACTACTAGAACTACTGACCGATGATTCTGTCATTTTAGTGGAAAACCAGTCACGAATGCTTTTCTAGCATTTCATTATGAAGGGTAAATAATATTGAATAGAAAACTTTAATCTTCGAATAACAGTCCAGTTAGTTTTACACACCGAAATATCACATGCAATTTACTAGAAACAAACAGACCGACTATGACTCACTGGTCGTGTTGAATTGTATAGAAAACAGTTGAGCAAGTGCACGAACGAGGCAAGTGCAACCCCTGTTAATAACATAACGAGACGTTTGTCTTGCATCAGGACGAACTTGGATGCGACCGAGTCACAGCCTGCAATGACGTTACATGCGCACGCACGTAGCAACATAAATCTTGACCTATCTGTTGTAGAAACGGCTCTTTAACTGCTAGAATTCCACGTCCCTCTGCATCTGAAGTTTATTTTGTACACCATATTACAAGTCTTCATTAATTTAAGGTTTCCCAGGCCAGTTATAAATTTTACATTTACATGAGCCCAGCACGGAACCCCAGAATGACAGCGGGCTAAGCAGGGCCGATGGCCGGGACCCCAGCTGGCAAGGGCCCGGTGGCCGGAACTTCAGTCTGGCAGTGGGCTGAGTGGGGTGGTGGACAGAACCCCAGATCGGCACCGGCTCACCCGCCACTGGTTTGGGGTTCCAGCTGCTGGCTCCTGCCAGCCAGGGTCCCAGCTGCCGGCCCCGCTCAGTTCCGTTCATCCAGGAAGGCAGCGGGCTGAGTGGGGCCAGCGGACCCTGGCTGGCAGCAGCTTGCTGGTAAAAATCGGTTCGCCTGCCGCCTTTGGCAGGCGTGCCACAGTTTGCCAACCTCTCCCCTATTATTTTCTACACCATTTTATAAGATTAAGATTATTCGTTTTATAACATTTGTTTTCCTAACAATTTTTAGCATCCGGTTCTAAAACTGCTTCAAAATTTAGCAACCGGTTCCCGGGAACCACTGCATACCAGCTCCAGCTCACCACTGGGTGATCCTACAAGCCCCGTGTTTGGCATCTGAAGCACCAGAGGCTTGCAGGATCTCGTGGAACAAGTCATCCTGCCTCCTCTCCTTCTCCTCATCTGGCTGAGCTGCTCCACTGGTGTAGATGGAGAGACCCTCAGGGCCACATTTCCAGCTGCAAAGATGCACAGACGTCCTCTTGTGAGTGTATTCACAAGATAAATGGAAACTTGCTATGCTGAAGTCACTCCCCTTGAGTTCAGCACGCAAGTTCAAAGCATTACCTTCGCATTTCTCCTTGGGGTTCATAGAGCATAGTGGCAGTCCCAGCTATGGTGAGTACGGCCTAGGGGAAGTGGGTGAGTGGGGACAATAAGGTGGGGTGATACCTCACAGGCAAGAGTACATGTGGATAGGACAATTGAACTGAATACTGGAAAACACAGTTTTCCACAGGCAGTGGTGATGTTAGCTGATATCTCACTCCTGAGGGTAACGGATGCTGAAAGGAAACAGCTCGTGCATGCATCCAGCTGCAGACTGGGTCCATATGCTGCTAGCCTGTGTGCTGCATTGGTGCCTGCTGAAGTAATTGCTGACTGGCATGGGAAAAGTGTCCTACCATGGCAGAAGAAATAAGGCAGCCCTCCCCGGAAATCTTTGGCAGAAGATTGCAGACTTACCTCCAGGAAAGTTTCCTCGAGATCTCTATGGAGGATTCACAGGACATCCGAGTGCACATAAACTGTTCTGCAGGGCCCCCTCTGCCTAACTGTACAGCCAGGGGAATGAGAAGCAGATAGTAACTCTTCCTCTCTTGGTTATTTCACTGCTGCTTCTAGCATGATTATAAAAGAATAAATGAACAGATGTGTCCCTGCAATATCAAAGCAAACTGCATACTTGCCAGAGGTTCCTTCCTCTGTATCAGCCTCGCCCACCCTGGACTGTAGGGACTGGCCAGAAGTCAAACAGGTCTTGGCTCACAGTGCTACTGGATTCCCCCAGTGGATTTTTGTTAGTCTGGAGTGTGGCCTAAAGAGACTGCCATCTAGCTCCAGTTCCATTAAAATGACATTGTTTTACTAAACACTTAAAAAAAAAAAAAAAAAAAAAAAAAAAAAGAGTCACTCTGGCTTCTTGGAACTGAAATCTTATTTTGTGTTCAGTTTTTCCCCCTCATGGGTATGCTCCCCATCTTGTTAGGAGGACAAAGGAGCTGCTAGCAACTTGTTTTTAAAGAACCATTGTCAAGGTTCCTTCCCCACTCTGAACTCTAGGGTACAGATGTGGGGACCTGCATGGAAGACCCCCTAAGCTTATTGTTACCAGCTTAAGTTAAAACTTCCCCAAGGTACAAACTATTTTACCTTTTGTCCCTGGACCTTATGCTGCCACCACCAAAGTGTCTAACAAAAATAACAGGGGAAGTGCCCACTTGGAAACGTCTCCCCCCGAAAATATCCCCCCCAAGCACTACACCCCCTTTCCCGGAGAAGGCTTTATAAAAATCCTCACCAATTTGCATAAGTGAACACAGACCCAAACTCTTGGATCTTAAGAACAATGAAAAAGCAATCAGGTTCTTAAAAGAAGAATTTTAATTAAAGAAAAAGTAAAAGGATCACCTCTGTAAAATCAGGATGGTAAATACCTTACAGGGTAATTAGATTCAAAACATAGAGAATCCGCTAGGCAAAACCTTAAGTTACAAAAAGACTCAAAAACAGGAATATACATTCCATTCAGCTCAACTTATTTTATCAGCCATTTAAACAAAACAGAATCTAACACATACCTAACTAGATTGCTTACTAACTCTACAGGAATTCTGACCTGCATTCCTGCTCTGGTCCCGGCAAAAGCATCACACAGAGAGGACCCTTTGTTCCCCACCCTCCCTCCAGCTTTGAAAGTATCTTGTCTCTGCATTGGTCATTTTGGTCAGGTGCCAGCGAGGTTACCTTAGCTTCTTAACCCTTTACAGGTGAAAGGGTTTTTCCTCTGGCCAGGAGGGATTTAAAGGTGGTTAGCCTTCCCTTTATATTTATGACAACCATATAGAGCAGAGAGCCAATATATGTTACATTAATTTTGCAAATAGACACTGTATGTTTAGAGACTTTAGGGCAGACATATTCAAACATATACTAACAGTGGGTTGAGCTGTATCACCGGAGCACTGCCACCTTCTGAGATACATCATAGTCCTGGATAATGTCACAACTCCACAAAACTTGATCTTAATAAAGCTTTTTGTTGCCAAAAAACATTTGCTGTTAAACTGTTTTGAAACACAATCTACTTCCCCTCACAGCTGTCATGTCCTGTTAATCCTTGAGCTTCTCTCACTGTAATGCTTTTGTTGCTAAATTAACTCAATGGCAGCCCTTTCAGAGACATTTTACAGATAACGTTAGGACTCTCCTGATGAAAGGGGTATTAGTGAGAGGTACCAGAATTTCTTACTTGTACTGGGTCTCTCCCTTTTACCCCCCGCCCTTTTACTGTTAGTACTTAACTGGTCTAGTATTTGTATAAGAAGTGGGCTCAAGCTGAAAAATACAGATCTGGACTATGAACACTCCAAAATTGGGGGCTTGAGGGGGAGAGGGGGTGTTCAAATCTGGGATTTGGTTTGAGCCCATCTCAGATGTGATCTACACATTAATAAAAATTTTGGCCAATCCTTGAGTTTCAATTTTACATATTCAAAGCTCTGTTCTGAATCCACCTTGTTAGTTTTTTTTCTGGAAAAGACCCTAAACTTCTAGGCATATGTATGCATTTGCTTGTGGCTTGGATCAGGCCAAATTCTTAGGATGGTGGAAATCTTGAGAGAACAATTTGACCAGATTTCCAACTACTGCCAATCAAAGTCGTGTGAGAAGTGACTGAGAGATTTTGATGCCATTTTAAAAAAAGTCAAACACAACGCTTCCGAATAAAGTGAACAGCATATCTTGGGCCCTGTTTCTAACTGAATGTAATTTTACACATAATATTGCAATAAGATGCTTTTAAAAGGTCTGAAAGGTCCTAACTTTTTTTCTGAAATTGACTGGTCAGTGATAAATTCCAAAAATAATTAGATAAAAATTGAATTAAAAGCAGGTTTCGGAAAGTTCCCTAGAACAAAACAAATAGAGTGAAGTTAATATCTCTGGCAAAAGCCCTTAGGTTAGTCTCATGCAGCAGCTGTCCCTTATCCTTTCAAGCTGTTTGTGAAGGGCAGAGATAACTTACCAAGCACTCTACTATAACAGCTCTGAAAATTGCTTCTCCATTGGAAGCCATAACATGGCCTTTCTATTCCTTGTTTATGGATCCCCAAGAGAGCATCTTGGTCTCCTTATCCTGAGAGAAAAGGCCTTTTTCTCTATGCACAATATTGATACAATCATCACATGCTAAATAATAAACATATTGACTATTGTCAACATAAATGGATTCCCACCTTAGTTTGAGCTGTATCCAACCTTCCACCCCACTTGTCTCCCACAGATGAAAGCCTGAACAAATGGAGCTATTTCAACATCTTAGGTATTTCTAGTGCACCCATCGATTGCATTTAGGTAGTACAGTCTCTAGATGGGACTGACACCAAAGTCCTGAAGGTCAACAAACTCCGCTTTGTTACAGTGAGTGGGAGAAGCAAATTCCAGATCTGAAAGCACTTGGCCTCATCTACACAAATCTAACCTTAATTTTTGTGTCTACATTTATGGAGGGAGGTAGTGTTCTCAGGTAGCCCTGATGCATATCAGATAGGACTTTACACCATACTTCAAAATAAACCCCTTAGATAGCACCTAGAAGAAGGTTGAAAGCCAGTGCAGTCTTTGAAGAATTGGAGATTGATTATCTGAAAGGTTAGTTTAATTCAGTGAATCTAGTTCTACACAGTACAATAAACTCATCCTGAAGTCTTCCCTGGGATCCCAGCTTTGTACCCACTAGAGGAGAATGCTTTTACTTTGAGCCAGTTATCTAGAATACAGGAAACATGAAAAGAAATGATGGTGTTTACAGTGGGAAACGAGTTAAATAGTTGTCTCTGTCATTATTTAAAGTTCTGTATAAAAACATGACTTTTTCCCACATTCCACTGGACTAAAACTGGCCTAGGAACATGTTTCTTTATTGCCGTAGAATCCACGTTGTGGCTGCCATTCTGTAGCTCAGGAGCATTGGACTTTCTTGGAGCCCATTACTGGGGCTCTCTAATTGGTTACACAGAGGCCACTATTGAGTACACAAGATACGCTCTTTGATCCAATGGATCGAAGTGTTGCCTTGGCAGCACATCCAGTGTGGATGCGGGAGAGAGAGGGCATGAAATTAAACCTGGCTTTGTCACATGGCAGCGGTTGGCCACAGATCTAGCCCAGAATATCTCATTTTAGTGTAAAATCACATCCTGCCTTCCAATACCTAGACACAGTGGGGTGCCCTGAAGATACCATTAACTCTTAGAGCACTAAAGTATACTCCTCTTCAGATGCTGTAAATTAGAGTTTAGCACCCAATCTCTCCTACCTTGGCTGCTATCATGACAGGCATAATGAGGTGGCGGCATGGGACCTCCACCTTCCTCAAGATAAACTTCTCAATGGTGCCCCTCCATGACGATTTCGGGAATTTGTCTACGTACAACTCATGAATTCTGGTTGTTATGAATTTATTGTACCTGGGAATGTCTCTGTGTGGATGTGGAATTCACCATTTGCTGACATGGGTTGCAGTACAGTACCTCCCAGACCAGGACAAAGTAGAGTCATTAACAACTGTGTGCTGACCGAACAATGGGTGTGCTAAGGAGATTGGCTGAAGCTAGTTTTTGCAACTAGTCTGCAGGGAGGGGGAAGTGGACAGAGTGGAAAATTCCCAAACATGACAAAGCAGGGCTTTAAAAAGGACGCACGGGAAGAAGAAAGGGAAAAGACTTTTGGAGACACAGGAAGCATTCGGACAAGAGATAAGCAGGCTTTCATAGCAACGGGGCGGTCTGGATTAACCACAGGATGAGCCAAGATCAGAAAGAGCTAGCTACAGGAGACAGAGGGGTGGCAAGATTATGAAGAGAAGCCATGTGCAGGAGAGGGAATCTGGCTCTGTCCATGTGAAGAAGAGGACTCTGCCCAAGTCCAAAGAACTCTGCAGAGTGGTGAAGAATCTGAGCCAGGGAAATGCACTGAGGTATATTTGTTATTTTGTATAGCTCTGTGTATTTCTCATGCTACTAAGTAAAGAGTAATAGAGACTGTGCAAAGTCTGTCTGTAGGTTTTCACTACTGTGTATCCCTGAAGAGTTAAACTGTAAACCCGAAAGCTCACACCTTTGGTGGGATCCTGGGGAATACGCACTGGATGCGGGGGAAGCTAGGGGAAGATGACAATGCGTCCAGGAACTAGGCAATTGGGCTTCACTGTCCCCCCTGCCAGTCATACCAGTCTGGTGAGTGTCCAGCAGGGGGAACTCAACCAGATCTGTGAAAGACACCCCTTCCACTCCCCAAAATTAAACCAAACCAAACATTTGCAACAAGCAGCCAAGAAATCTGGCTGCTGTCAAGCCAATCTGGCAGCATCTTAAATTTATTATCCAATCATCAGGCTGGTCCCATCTCCCCAGCCCTGTGGAAGCGACGGAGAGTTGGAAGAGCAAACCGGGGGAGAAGTAGGAATGGAATTCTGAAAGGTGGATTAAAAGAAGGGAGCAAAAGGTTTGGACACACAAAGGTGATCTTTCAAAAGCCTCATTCTGGTGGAATTGTGAGGGCTACTCAGAAGGTGTTAACTTGGCTTTTGGAGCCAGCCATTACAGCCCTGTTGGGTCCTACTGAGGTATTTATGCTCTTATATGACGCACAACACAATAGTGTCTGAGCACCTTGAGACAATAAAGCAAACAGCACCTCCATATTGAGGACATCCAGCAAGAAATGCTGAAATTTATTCATCAAACTTTCATACATCCAATAAAGACCTCTGATTTGGTACGTATAATTTACAACAGCTGTAGAAAAGGAAACGGTGAAATGTGCTGTATTAAAGTGCAATGGTGTATATAAGATCACAAAAATAATGGAAAGGATGCTGCAAAGAGACAGCTGAAAGAACACAGTCTCATTATAGGACTGTTTGAGAGCAATATATTTAAGTAAATTATGTTACAGATCATTTACAAAATAACTTACAAATAAGAAGGCAAACCAATATCTCTGCACATCGCTATTTCATTATCACATATCAGGCTAAACGGTCCTGGCCAGCACAGTTTAGTATAGGATATTTAAGAAGGAACAGATGAATCCTTTTTTGGAAATGATGCATAAAGTAAAAACCCTGACCAGCCTTCATACTGCAGTATTGCAAGAAACCGAAGTATTTATGAATTGTAAAGTGACACATTTTCAGCAGCATGAAGACTATAAATACATCTTTTACACTGATATATATATATATATGTATATATACACACACACACACACAGACACATACATATTTATATATACATTTATGCACTGGCCACAGCCAGCTGCATTTTGATTGTAACTGGGACGGAAATCACTTCTGGAAACTAGAAAAGTAAGATAATTCTTTTGAGGCATTTCTCTTTTAGCTGTTCGCATGATAGAGAGTAAAATCAAGATTTCTTATATTCAGTCAGACTTCTAGGTGCGGAGCACCAGCAGCTCCCATTGACTGCAATAGCAGCTCACTGCGCTCAGTGCTTCTGAAAATTAAGCCCTCAACACTCCAGATTATTTTAAGTAATACAGTACACAGACCAGGAAAAAATGATATTCCAGTATAAGCAAAAAAAAAAAAAAATCAAAATTGATGCACTGTTTGCATTGGTAAGGCTGAACTGCAAAGAATATCTGAGGAGGTGATAATTTACAGCATTTACATTATACCCTGAAAAACTGTATGTTTATGATTTCCCTCCCTTTAAAAAAAGGATTTAAAATATTTGTCCGCAATGTAGTCCAGATTTTTTTAAAATAAAGTAAGTGCCCTCACCCTCCCATTTTATAGAAAAAATATACAATTGTTTAGATTTTTCCATCCTTTTGAGTAAATCTACAAACATACATCCTTAGCTAAAAGGTTCAGGTTTCTAATCCTCACAATAAATCTTCAGCATTAGGAAAGCTCTTGAGCTATATAGTGTGGCTGGCATAGTTTCATTTGCCTGTAACCATCTTCTAACTGTTAGAGCTGAAGATAACCACATTGTATTACAAATCATTAAGAAATCACTTAAGTAATACAAACATTTTGTGTTTCAATGTGTACCTTAGTAATGAAAAATAATTTTGTATCAAAGATGCTATTAAATTGCCAGTGTTATGTAAACACAGTGATTCTTGGTAAAGAACTTGGTTCGGAGGCCAAAATACCTCAAAAATGGCCACTGGACACACAGTAAAAAATGCTGGAAAAGATAAAATAGTCTTTTTTTTGATGCTATTGTGGTCAGTGAATTGTCCATTTCTTTTGCACCACAGCCTGTGAAGACGCATTTTACTGCAGAAAGCACAGTGCTAAAAATTCAAGACAAGATAATGGCTGGACCTACAATTAATTCCCGGTTATTGTAAAAGAGACTCCATATACTGCATTAACCCAGAAGTATCCTTACAGGAAGGTTTTTGGAAGAGTGAACTGTAAACTCAGATTTCTTATCCTTATTTCTATATTATACAATTATTTTTTATTTCATTATTTTACAATAGGATTTACCACAGAGGAACACATTCCTGTCTTGTCCTGTTGTTCTTCTGGTTGTGGTTAAATGGTGTGTCTGTAGAAATTTGATGGCAATACCCATGCGAAAACTTATGTTGAGATTCAGACTTCAGATCAGAAGCTTCTAGAAGATCCCATTTCAGATAATTTACTTTTCTTTATAATCTCAGACTCCACATACTTTTCACTGACCTCTTCCTAGGGTTGGCTCTGTAAATCACCGTTTAAAACATGAGACAGGCAACACACACATGCTGGATCTCCATTTCAGTCCAACGTTCAAAAGTCCTCACAAGATGCTCGAAGTTCACAGGTGACTTGGGGAAACATTAGCATTAGCCCTTGATGTCTCAGAAGCTGGTGCTGCCAGCATTGCAACTTTCATTGTAACTTGATGATGAACTCAAAGTACTGCATCCAGTGCCTGATTCTGGAGTAGGAGGGAAAACAAATCACAAGAAACATGCTATGTCATTTGTTCTTTCAAAATGCTTACTATATAAATGTTTAGCTAAACTGACCATTGCCACATTTACAGTTACTCTCTTACCAGAGCTGCTTAAAGACTGAGCTGATTTTGAGTTGCCAATGAGCATCAATAAATTGTTGGCTGGCACCAAACCTTCTTTCCCGGTGCTCAGATTCTTCACATACCTAAGAAAAGAATTTTACTGTCAAACTGTTTACATTTTTAAAAATATGCTCTTTATACACACACAGAAATTCTTCAGAGTATATGACATCAAAATTGATGAGATACTTGTGTGCATTTTCAAGCAGCTACGTGCAATTTTCCATACCAAAGTCTGTCCTCCCCTTCACGGATCAGCTGAACAAGGTCTCCACTTTTCACTGCAAGATCTTCAGAACCTCCTTTGTCATAATCAGTCACAACAGTGTATTTACCAGGAGTCTAAACGCACAGAAGGAAAAACAAACAAATTAAACTGTACAGTAAAAATAATAGATATTAACCAGATATTGACTTTTGTACTGCTGGGGTAATTTGTTTTTTTTTTAAACCACAGTGAAGCCGAGGTGAATATTTACTTTGAGGGACAATAAACCTTGCTATTCACCCAAAATGTGAAGTCAGTATATGTATTCTCACAAACAGCCTGAATGACTTCCTGAGAAACATCTGTACCTCTCTCATTATGTCAATTAATTAAAAAAAAAAACAAAAAAAACAAAAAAACGCCCCCAACCCTCATTCAGGTTCTAAACAGGAGATAAAATTTAAAGTCCAGAAAAAGCTTAGGTGAACCAGTCAGTGAACCAGAGATTTATATATGCGATTTCATTGGATAATATTGCTTTCTAACTCACTATTATTCATTACTGAGGCAGTAAACAATAGACACCTGTGTTACTTTTCACAGTTCTTTGGTATGTAATATAAACAGCTGCAGATGCTATGAGTCCAAATGACATAAAACTTTCACAAGGTACTTATGCAAGTGCAACCTTAAATTGAAATTTTGCCTGATTAAGGACTTCAAGCCTGGGGTTATTTATTTATTTATTTATTGCTGCAAGTTCCAGCAAAATTCTCATGTACTAGATACTTTTACTATATTAATTAGAGATACAAATTTCACTAAATTGGTCGGAAAATATTTCTGGTTACCAGCTTCATCTCTCCTCCCCCTTCTCCTTCTTCTTCCTCTGCATCTGATGAATTAAGTGGGTCCTCAGCACTAGACCAACCATCATTTTCTTCAGAGGCATCAAGTGAATGAGATGTTTTAGCCCAACCTGGGGAAACAAATAGCCTATAGTTTTAACTTTGTGAAAATATCCCAGAAACAAGAAAAACTCCCACTGACTTCAGTGAGACCAGGATAGCACCCAAAGTTTGTAATAGTTACTTACATATCAAGTAGAAATAGGAGGAAAATGTTAGGTGGGGAAATATTTATACACTTGGGGCCAAATTCATTGCTGGCATAAGCTGGCACAATTCCTATGAAGTTGTGCTATTTTATGGCAGTGGTGAATTTGGGCCTTAATGTTTTTAAAAAGAAAATAAGCAGAAAAGAAAAAGTCCCTCTGTTTTTTACATATACATACATATATATACACACACACACACACACACACACACACACACAATAGGTGTATGGCTGTTTTTCTTGGGAGGCAGTAGAAACAGAAATTACTTCCAATTCGTGTGTTGCTGAGGGCTGGTGGGTAGGTGTGACACCATCAAAGAAGCTTAACTGGATAATCAGAAGATGGCAATAGTGGTCTGATTTTCCAAATTGCTGAGCACCTGCCATTCCCATTGAAGTCACTGACTTCAGCACCTCATCAGATCCGCAAAAAGAAAAGGGGTACTTGTGGCACCTTAGAGACTAACAAATTTATTTGAGCATAAGCTTTCATGAGCTAAAGCTCGCATCGCATCCGATGAATTGAGCTGTAGCTCATGAAAGCTTATGCTCAAATAAATGTGTTAGTCTCTAAGGTGCCACAAGTACCCCTTTTCTTTTTGTGGATACAGACTAACACGGCTGCTACTCTGAAACCTGTCATCAGATCAGGTTGCTATTGTTCAAAGCCAAACTGGGGTGACAAACTGCACAGTAATACTAAGAGAATTCATCATGATTAAAACTGTTGCAGCGACCACCCCAGGAACAAAGACGTATTTATCACATTGTAAAGTGTTACTATTTTTCCCATGACGAGTAATGCAGGCTAACCCATTTCACTTATTTACAATGCTGAATCACATCCAGGGTGCACAACTCGCCGTTCCAAATAAAAATCAAACTAAGGTTGCTTTTCACTGAGGTCAGCAGGTCCTTAAAAAAACCCGAAGTAACCACAAACATATGCATGTGGTTCTTAATCATAAAAGCAAATCATGATAAAAGTTTAGGAAAGTTTCAGAATTCGTCTTTTATGATAAATTTCTGTTCAGGACAAACAGTTACATCATTAATACCCAGTGAAAAGAATGACAGGAGGAACACTCCCCAAGCCAACTCTAAATATAAAAGCACGATAATAATCACTTATACTTGGGGGGGCGGGGAACCCAGAATTTTTGCTTTCCATGGAATCTGTGAGGCTGTCATAAATATAAAGGGAAGGGTAAACCCCTTTAAAATCCCTCCTGGCCAGAGGAAAAATCCTCTCACCTGTAAAGGGTTAAGAAGCTAAACGTAACCTCGCTGGCACCTGACCAAAATGACCAATGAGGAGACAAGATACTTTCAAAAGCTGGGAGGAGGGAGAGAAACAAAGGGTCTGTGTGTCTGTTGGTATGCTGCTTTTGCTGGGGATAGAACAGGAATGGAGTCTTAGAACTTTTAGTAAGTAATCTAGCTAGGTATGTGTTAGATTATGATTTCTTTAAATGGCTGAGAAAAGAATTGTGCTGAATAGAATGACTATTTCTGTCTGTGTGTCTTTTTTGTAACTTAAGGTTTTGCCTAGAGGGATTCTCTATGTTTTGAATCTAATTACCCTGTAAGGTACCTACCATCCTGATTTTACAGGGGTGATTCCTTTACTCCTATTTACTTCTATTTCTATTAAAAGTCTTCTTGTAAGAAAACTGAATGCTTTTTCATTGTTCTCAGATCCAAGGGTTTGGGCCTGTGGTCACCTATGCAAATTGGTGAGGATTTTTACCAAACATTTCTCAGGAAGTGGGGTGCAAGGGTTGGGAGGATTTTGGGGGGAAAGACGTGTCCAAACTACGTTTCCCAGTAAACCCAGTTAGAGTTTGGTGGTGGCAGTGGTTATTCCAAGGACAAAGGATAAAATTAATTTGTACCTTGGGGAAGTTTTAACCTAAGCTGGTGAAAGTAAGCTTAGGAGGTTTTCATGCAGGTCCCCACAGCTGTACCCTAGAGTTCAGAGTGGGGGAGGAACCTTGACGGAGGCAGTTTCTATTTCCTGCACCACTGGACGATACATGTTACAAAACGTGTTCTAGTACTAGCAGAGTAAAGCCAGACCAATCTCTAATCCACAGCACACCAAAAACATAGGTTCATGTGGCCCAGGACTGATACTTTACCTTGCCTGCGCTGGGCTGTTGGTAGAAGATTAGAAGTACTGACCCATTTGGCCCTGTCCAATGCTAATACTGAACCTGCATCTGTGAAAGAACTGAGTAATAAGTTCCTGCTTCATTCCACTCAAATTTCATTTTTAGCTTAAAAGTTACCTTTATTGCTGGGCTTGTGGAGATGCAACTAGAACCCTTTTCATTCTTTTTAAATTAAAAAAACCCCACAATATAATAGAGGAAAGTAATTTTGCTGTCTGTCCCTGGTCCTCAATTCTGCCAGGCTATCATTTATAAAAACAGAACAAAAAAAATACACACAAAAAAACAGGGGACTAAACTTGGTGTTTGCCAATTATCACTCTCCTCATATGTTGCATCCTGTTTCTCCCATTCTTTGTCCTGTCTGTTTTAGATGCTAAATTCTTTGGGGGGCATGGACTACTTCTTATCATGTGTTCATACAGTGCCCAGCGCTACTGGGCCCCAAATCTTGGCTGGGGTGCTAGACACTGCGGGAATTCAGATAACAGTAGTGTTACTATTCATGAAGGGTAGCATTCAATTTAAAAAATAAGAAACAGTCGAAAGTGATTCTGCATCCATGTTGGGGAAAAACACAAAAGCTCACAGAATTTCCAAGAGTGATTTCCTATTACTTTCAGGCAGCACTAGCCCAATGCTGACAAAACACCAAACAAGAAAAAAAATGCCCTTTTCTCCCCGAAGAACTTTCTACCTGAGGAACCTTAGAAAGGAAGCAAAAGAAAAAGGCAGAGAACCTATGAGAAAAGAGATTGCTAGCAAAGAAATCAGGAGGAGGATGTAATTCAGTTACAGGGCCTGATTTTGATTGAACTTGCACCAGTTTTACACCAGTCATTTCAACTGAGTGGCACAGCCCATCTATCCTCCCAAGGCTTTGGTGGGCAGAGGGAAGGCGAAGTGGTGGAAAGGAAAAAATGGGGACAGAGGTGTGTGACAGGGGGGATGGCAGGACGTTTTAAATTTAATTTAGTTTCTTGGTTATTTTCTTTCCCAAATCAACAGTCTATTCAAGAATTGTATATGAAATCTTTGTTGGGAGCTCAGGGTATGCAGCTTGTATTATAATGGTACAAATGGAAATGAACAAACTTAATTTCTTCTGATTTCTTCTGATTTCTTCTGATTTCTTCTGATTTCTTCTGATTCTGCAACAGACTCCCACAGGATTGTCTTCACCTCTCCCTGCATCTTCTCAGGGAAACCCCCTCTTAGAGTTCCCATTTCCTTGCAAAGACTCCTGAGCAAAACTTTTCTTCCTTTTAATATCCTCGAAGTCCAGACCTTTCATATTAGCTGGGAAGTCTAGCAGGTTTGGCTGGTTTCCTACAGAGCTCAGATGTCACAGACCTTCAGATTCCACATGCACAGAGGTGGCGTACACACTCAGAGTGCATTGAACATCCCACAGTATAGGCAAAGTGAATGCTGTTGGATAATGCCACACCCAAAAGCCTGCAACACCAGCTGGGCTTTCACAGGTGGCCTGGTTAAAGACAAAGGTTGAAGAAACCTTGGAAAGTGGGGTTTGGAAGAAGAGTGTGGCTGTAGGGGAAATATTGTCTGAGAGTACAAGAAGGGTGTGGAACCAGTATCATGGAAAAAACAGCTGATGACAATACTGTTGTGCATACACTATCATAATAATTGTGATATAGCATTATCAATATAGCATTATCAATATAATATAATGATATGATATAATAATATTATTATCAATATAGCATTATTCTGTGCGCACTATCATATGCACACCCACACTTATTTGATATTAATATTACATTAGATATCTATGGCTTATTGTGGAGTACAAAAGGTGATAATATCACTCTACCTCTTAAACCAAAAGGAGTTGGATCACTCTTTACTTCATGTCGTTTAGCTTTTTTGTCAGGGCTGGTAGGAGAAGCTGCAGTAGGATGAATAGGCAAAAAACACAGAAGAGAGATATTGAAGAACTGGAAAAAACAGAATAGGTAGACTGCATGCTAAGTACCTTTGAGTTTACACTGGAATATAGTAAATGGTTCCTGATTAATCTAATTTATTTTAGTTGCCATTGATTGATTATAACAAAAGGAATTAATTTTTGGGTATTACATCCATTATGTGCTAAATTGGCAAGACATTTTTACAATTAAGGATACAAATATATGATTTTTTTTTTTCTAAAAACTGTAAACCAACAGAATACAGTTAATCTGCATTTTAGGTGCAAACGTTATATGAACATGATCATTTTATTTTGGCAAAACTAATTCTACATCAGTACCTGGTCCTGTCAGAAGGATCATTGGCAATGTCTGGTTTTTAGCAGTAGGAGATGGAGTTTCTGTCAAGGCAAGCATGGAATATTAGTGCTTACCTTATATGTGCTTTAGACATACTGTGCTGATACAGTCTCCAGAAAGAACTCAAAGGTAATCAGGGTTTAAAAAGACATGTTAAGAGGGTGCTTGAAAATCATGTGTTCTACTATGTGTTGTCATATTAGTGCAATGCAGACTATTTAAAGGGAGTCAATCAAAGCAAGAAGGACTTTACAATTCTACAAATGCATTTATTTGGCAGCAGGAAGCAAAAACTGAAGACCTCTTTTGAAAAGAACTGAATTCTTATTTCCTTATATCCTTGAAAATAGCAACACCCTTTGCACAGCCTTGCATTAAGTACAGCAAATTTGATTAATAAGAAGTTAAGAAGAAAACACTTCTAACAAAACATTGGTTCCCTACTGGTTATAATAACCAGATCATATTCACTGAAGGTGGAGCATGGTGCTGCTCATTCACTCTGAGGGTAGGCAAAGGAGGTTTCCACTGCTACCCTCCTTCAGTGTTCCCACTGGAGATGAGCAGCTTAAACTCTTTCTGGGGACTCCACGGAGGGAACTGATGTGTACATAAACTGGATTCAGCACTCCCCCCATGTCACTCTGACCACTCCACCGTCCTGGCTAGCACCATGCCCTAAAACACCCCATCACCAAGTGCAATGCAGATTATAGGCTCTTGGTACGGTCTACCTCCCCCAGTGGACTTTCTACCTCAGGGCCCTTTGGCCAGGGTCTATGATAGCAAAAACCAACTTAAACTTAGGAGAGGAACTAAGCTATATATCCCTATCTGCGTGTATATATTCACACAGAAACACGCCCACGATAGACCAACTACAGCCTTGCTTGGAAAACAGGATCTAGCTTGTTAAAAAATTACCTTTCTGACTTTTCAGGTTAGTAAAGCCCTGAAGTGTAAAGCGCTTTTTTGACAGTGCAGAGCATTCTGAGGTAGAACTAATTACTGTATCATCTACAAATGAAGAAAGAGATGGAAAGAGAGAAAGGGGAGAGACACATGAAAAGGTCAAGGCAAAATCATCCAACACTATGCCAAGGAACTAGCATTTTGAGGGATAATAAATAAAAGACAGGAAGTTCATGCATTGCAAAAGAATCCAAGCAACAGTTTATCACCACTGTGCAGACCTTTACATTTAAAAGTGGTCTAGCAGCTGAACTCAGTGATGGGAACCAAATCACAGAGGAATAAAGGGCTCTTCATCAGAACACTCTCGGCAGGGTTTTAAGAGAGTTTTGAGGTAGTATCAAGACATTTGTCCTGTAAAAGAGAAATCTGGGAAACAAATCAAATCTGCAGGGTCTATCTACAATGCTGGCCCTGCAACAAAAAACCCCCAAAAGCATACTCCTAGCTCTCGCTTTACATTGGACACTCTCATTCCCCCTTGGTAAGGTACTATATGTCCATGGATAATTTAATTGTAACTGAGACTCACCTTTGCCCTTCTCAGGGTACTTTGGTGCTACTGAGGTGACACAACCTTCTGGACTTGTGGGATCAGTTTTTCTCTCTTCTAGTTTGACAGTTCTTCCCTGATTCCTTGAAGGACTGTTTATCAGAAGAAAATTAAGACAATAAACCTCCTGTAGTTCTAAGTCTGAACAGGGATGGCAGATATCTGTCCCTTCTGCAGGCCACAAGACTGCTTTTACTCCTTCCTGCAGACAAGCATGCTGAAGAGTGTGCATGGACCACAGCTTCCGCTCCCTGGAAAGCTAGGATGGGGACTGTCACCCAATGATTGCAGCCATGTGTGTTATGGTTGCTGCTGTGGCTGAGAAAGGATTCAGGACTCCTCCTCCACATGCCCCTAATCTGGTGATCTCTGCCTTAGCAGAGCCCTGAACATCCCGTCTGCTAAGAATGATGGAGAGGAGTCAGCTTGCCAGCTGACTCCACTGGGCAGACAGGCAAGTGATGAAGGAGCAAACACAAATGGAGTTGTGGAGCCAGAAGGGGTTCCCATCTCAATGTTAGATTCCAGGATGGGGAGGAGAGGGCTGTCTCTAGAACCCTGTACAGCTGGCACATTTTCCTTGCGGGCCAAGGTCCCCATCTTTCTGCACTCTCTGTTCCACTTGCGGAGGGGAAGGGACTAGGACTCAGAGCGAGCTGAGTCCTGGGGAGTAGGCTGAAGAGAGCCTGTCACTGATTCATAGATATTTTGGTCAGAAGGGACCATTATGATCATCTAGTCTGACCTCCTGCACAATGCAGGCCACAGAATTTCACCCACCACTCCTGCGAAAAACCTCTCACCTGTGTCTGAGCTACTGAAGTCCTCAAATCCTGGTTTAAAGATTTCAAGGAGCAGAGAATCCTCCAGCAAGTGACCCGGGCCCCATGCTACAGAGGAAGGCGAAGGTATGGAGGAAACCTCCAGGGCCTCTTCCAATCTCCCTGGGGGAAAATTCCTTCCCGACCCCAAATATGGCGATCAGCTAAACCCTGAGCATATGGGCAAGATTCACCAGCCAGATACTACAGAAAATTCTTTCTTGGGTAACTCAGATCCCACCCCGTCTAATATCTCATCACAGGCCATTGGGTGTATTTACCATGAATATTTAACTACCAAAACCATGTTATCCCATCATACCATCTCCTCCATAAACTTATCGAGTTTAATCTTAAAGCCAGATAGATCTTTTGCCCCCACTGCTCCCCTTGGAAGGCTATTCCAAAACTTCACTCCTCTGATGGTTAGAAACCTTCGTCTAATTTCTAGTCTACATTTCCTAGTGGCCAGTTTATATCCATTTGTTCTTGTGTCCACATTGGTACTGAGCTTAAATAATTCCTCTCCCTCTTCGGTATTTTTCCCTCTGATATATTTATAGAGAGCAATCATATCTCCCCTCAACCTTCTTTTAGTTAGGCTAAACAAGCCAAGCTCCTTGAGTCTCCTTTCATAAGACAAGTTTTCCATTCCTCGGATCATCCTAGTAGCCCTTCTCTGTACCTGTTCCAGTTTGAATTCGGCCAGTCAGCCTCACCTCAGTCCCTGGAAAAATCATGGAGCAGGTCCTCAAAGAATCAATCCTGAAGCACTTAGAGGAGAGGAAAGTGATCAGGAACAGTCAGCATGGATTCACCAAGGGAAGGTCATGCCTGACTAATCTAATCGCCTTTTATGATGAGATTACTGGTTCTGTGGATGAAGGGAAAGCAGTGGATGTATTGTTTCTTGACCTTAGCAAAGCTTTTGACACGGTCTCCCACAGCATTCTTGTCAGCAAGTTAAGGAAGTATGGGCTGGATGAATGCACTATAAGGTGGGTAGAAAGCTGGCTAGATTGTCGGGCTCAACGGGTAGTGATCAATGGCTCCATGTCTAGTTGGCAGCCGGTGTCAAGTGGAGTGCCCCAGGGGTCGGTCCTGGGGCCGGTTTTGTTCAATATCTTCATAAATGATCTGGAGGATGGTGTGGATTGCACTCTCAGCAAATTTGCGGATGATACTAAACTGGGAGGAGTGGTAGATACGCTGGAGGGGAGGGATAGGATACAGAAGGACCTAGACAAATTGGAGGATTGGGCCAAAAGAAATCTGATGAGGTTCAATAAGGATAAGTGCAGGGTCCTGCACTTAGGACGGAAGAACCCAATGCACCGCTACAGACTAGGGACCGAATGGCTAGGCAGCAGTTCTGCGGAAAAGGACCTAGGGGTGACAGTGGACGAGAAGCTGGATATGAGTCAGCAGTGTGCCCTTGTTGCCAAGAAGGCCAATGGCATTTTGGGATGTATAAGTAGGGGCATAGCGAGCAGATCGAGGGACGTGATCGTTCCCCTCTATTCGACACTGGTGAGGCCTCATCTGGAGTACTGTGTCCAGTTTTGGGCCCCACACTACAAGAAGGATGTGGATAAATTGGAAAGAGTCCAGCGAAGGGCAACAAAAATGATTAGGGGTCTAGAGCACATGACTTATGAGGAGAGGCTGAGGGAGCTGGGATTGTTTAGTCTGCAGAAGAGAAGAATGAGGGGGGATTTGATAGCTGCTTTCAACTACCTGAAAGGGGGTTCCAAAGAGGATGGCTCTAGACTGTTCTCAATGGTAGCAGATGACAGAACGAGGAGTAATGGTCTCAAGTTGCAATGGGGGAGGTTTAGATTGGATATTAGGAAAAACTTTTTCACTAAGAGGGTGGTGAAACACTGGAATGCGTTACCTAGGGAGGTGGTAGAATCTCCTTCCTTACAGGTTTTTAAGGTCAGGCTTGACAAAGCCCTGGCTGGGATGATTTAACTGGGACTTGGTCCTGCTTTGAGCAGGGGGTTGGACTAGATGACCT